>NC_140172.1:105873621-105916121 GCF_963971535.1 Notolepis coatsorum | reverse complement strand
ATCTGTGCTCAGCGAACCTACCCTGGGTAAATAAAGGTAAAAAAAAAAAAAAAAAAAAAAATTAGATTAACTGCGACAATTATATTATCGCGCGATACTAGTATCGCGTTAACGCAGCACGTTAACGCCGTTAACGGCCCAGCTCTAATAAAAACCCTTAGATTTTCATGAGGGGACCCACAAAATCACCACGGCAACCACCAACACAAGCAACATGTCAACATGAACAGCAGCACCACTGCGTACACATTGCTGCACCACACGTCCACAGCTCGCTGAGGTGTTCATGAATTAAAAGTGCTTTATAAATATAATGTGTTATTATTCATATTCTTAAATACACACAATTAAACACCATGAACAACAGCATTGTGTGCGAGTGGCCACACCACTGGCACACAGATACACATACACACTGTGCCCTGCTGCAGCAGACCATACACATGAACATAGTCCACTCAGCCTCTGTGATGCTCCTTGTTGCACCTAATAAAGCTGGAGACGGCGTTTCCCTGCAGAGTTGAATCTCGTCAGCAAACAGTCCTTCCACTCCCCCTGCATTTCTTGGTCAGATCGTTTTAGAAACTTAGTTGAATCAGGTGGGCTTTGCGTGGGTGAAGCATGGTCCCTCTGTGATCGCTGAAGAAATGTTTCAATGCTGAAAAAGAGTTCTCACGGGTGGCAGTGCAGGCCCCAAACGTTAAAGCACACTTAAGCGCTATCAGGTACGGCTGTACTGAATGAAATATTTTTTTTAACATTCGAAACTTCTATTGAAGGCGGCGGCTGGGTAGCGCAGCGGACTAAGCGCCTGCCTACCACCGCAGAGACTCTGGGATCGAATCCAGCTGTCAGCGGTACCTCCGGCTTGGTCAGTCGTCCCTACTAACACAATTGGCAGTGTTAGCGGGTGGGAAGCCTGGTCGTTGTAAACAGTGACTCCTACTGGTCGGTCTGGGCGCCTGTTCAGCAGGGAAAAGATCTGGGGGAGGTAGTGTGATCCTCCCACGCGTTACCCTCCCCCAGTGAGAGTCCTCGCTGTCAGGTGAAAAGAAGCGGCTGGCTGACTCCACATGTATCGGAGGAGACATGTGATCGTCTTCAACCCTCCCTAGGCCGGCAGATGGGGGGAAATGCGCGCAACGACCAGGAAGGGAATTGGCATAACGACTAAATTGGGATGGAAAAAAAATACGAAAAAAAAGGGGGAGAAAAAAATAGAAAAAAAAAACTCAAAAACAATAATAAAAGAAATAGCTACTATTAGGGCTAGGTGGTGCAGTGGGCAAGGCGCTCACCACCAATGCAGGAAATGCTGGGTTCGAGCCCAGCTCTCGGCGTTGCTACCAGCTTGGCTGGTCGTTCATACTAATACAATTGGCAGTATTAGGGGGTGGGAAGCTGGTGGGTGGGGATCGGACGTTGTGGACAGCGACTCCTACAGGTCGGTTGGTGCGCCTGAGCAGCTGAATCAGGAAGCGACGGGGGCGGTGTGTCCCTCCAAAACGCAGACCCCGACGCTGAGAGATCGCGCTGTGCAGGTAAAAAGATGCGACGGCTGCCTCCTCGAGTACCGGAGGGGACACGTGATGTAAGGCTTAGTCTACATTGCAGCCGGCTTGTGGGAGGCATGGCCTAACAACGTTCGAGACAGGGGAGGGTAGAATTGGACGATACGAAATAGGGATGGGAGAAAAATTGAAAATGGGAGAAAAAGAAGATAAAAAAAAGAAAGCTTCTATTGAAGTTTTCGAATGAAGCTTTTAATGTCTGTCGTCATATTTTATGACATCATAATTCAGTTTTTAAGTGGTCAGTTTCGTCAACATAAATAATCCAATAAGGGCACGGTTGGTATTGAAGGATGTCAAGGTTTTTTCAATGTATATAATGTATATATTGGGGGAGATGACAGCAGCTAAAGGGGCCAGGTCAGATAGTCCTTGGGCCGGACGAGATATCGGTACCGAAAAGGCGGCAAAACCTTACCTATTTTAAAGTGTTCATAGGGTCAATATAAGTTAATTAAAATATGATAGACTTTCCATAGAAGCAGCTTTTTATATTTTTTGACTGTTTGTTATTTTCCTCTATAGGCGGATTTTCATCAGTTCCAAAAAGAACACAGACAGCCAATAGCACATTAACATTTCTATAACACTCTTTTTGGACATTCCTTTTTATAAATTAAACAAACCTGTGTCCAATTAAATTAGTTGATGAAGTGGGTGTGGCCTATTATTTGGTGGTGGAGCAGTTCTTTCAGGAATCAAAGCTGAATGGGACACAGCTGTCACAGCTGACTGGTAAGATAAATCCAACTTTAAATGTTACTACATGTTAAGGGTTATGAAAACACATATACAATATATATGTATACACATGTGCATGAGAATTTAAGAAGCATATTTGATTGTTTAGAGACATATTTTGTTACTAACTGTATGTTTCATTGCATAAGGGCAATAACGTAAGGCATCATGCAGGGGTCCTAAAAGTGAATTTGAACATTAGCCCTGAATAGCCGATCTACAAGCTAATGTAAAAACAAAATATTGATTTATCTATTTCAGAGAGTCACGCCATCATAGAGCAGTTCTTACAGGAATCAAAGCTGAATGTGACACAGCTGACTGGTAAGACAAATCTAACTTTTTATTCTTGGGTTTAAACAAATATATATATATATATATTTGTTTGTTTAGAGACTTTTGTTTGTTTAGTGCTACTTTAGAAGTGCATTAGCGTCAGATTTCAAGCTAATTAATGTAAAGACTCAATATTAATTTGTCTATTTCAGAGTGTCACGTCCTCGTGAAAAAATGAATCCAACTTCAGTCGTAGGCAGCAGCAAGGTATACATCATCCACTGCTCTGACGGGATTTCTGACTCAAACCTGGTGTCACCCCAAAACATGGACTCAAGGAAGTCCTTGCTGAGGGCAGCAGAAATCAGACATCATATCCCAATTTTGGATATAGCCAAAGACTTGTGTGAAGGAGAAATTCCAAAAGTACTGTATCATCGCCGATGCCGTAGCATCTTCACATTGAAAAAATCACTAGACACTATCACTCTAAAAACAGCATCTGCCTCTGTAGCAGCAGAAGAAACTTCTAGAAGACCATCTAGAGATGCACCAAGCAAATCAATAGTGTATGAAGTGAAGTGTATCTTCTGCGACAAATCAAGCAAGTATATGAAGGGCCAAAACACGAGGGAACCTCTCATACAATGTTCAGAGTTGCGCGCAGATGACATGATCAGAAAAGCAGCAGTCATCAAACTGGACCAGAGAATGCTTGCTATCACTAGTAGAGAGCTTGTTGCTGCTGAGGGCCAATATCATAGGTCTTGCTACCGTGCATACACATCTCATATTACATCTGGGAAGCCTGCTACCTGCTCTAAGTCAAGGAAAGAAAGTGGAGATGCAGAAAAACAGTATGAGGTAGCAGAAAAAAAAGCCTATGACGAAGTGTTTTCATACATTAGGAATGAACTCTTTCCCAATCCAGAAGTAATACCCATGACAAACTTCTCATCAAGACTAGAATCATCCATGAAGTCTCTTGGTGTCAGCCAGATCAAGGACTCAACTAAGAAACATATCCGCCGTAGGATGGAAGACAAGCTTGGCGGATCCATCCATATCTTTCCTGATGAAAATGGAAAGCTTCTTCTATACCCAGACAGCCTATCAAGGACTGAGCTTGTCAAAACAGTATTGTCCTTGAAAATAGAACTGCAACATATCAGATCAGTGAACCCTGATGATGCTGTAACAAAGGCAGCTTTGCTGATGAGAAATGCTATTAAAAAACAAGACACCAAACAAGTGTGGCCACCTGATGTAGAACAAGGTGAATTCTTAATTCCTGAATCCATCACTCAGTTCTTGCAAACACTACTGAATGGAAACTGCAACAGCCCGTCTGAAAGAGTAAAACGACTTGTCACCTCCTTTGGTAGTGACTTGGTCTTTGCAGTCACATGTGGCAGAATCAAGCCACCAAAACATGTACTTCTGCCCTTTGCTGTGAAGTCCTTGACAGGAAACACGGAATTGGTGCACACTCTGAACCGGCTTGGACATAGTGTGTCCTATTCACAGTTTGAAGAGATTGACACAGCACTGTGTCTGCAGAAGATGGAACTGTCAAGAGATGACCTACCACTACTGGCAAACATTTACCAAAATGTTTTCACCACCCTGGCTTATGACAACATAGACCGGCTAGAGCACACACCCACTTTAAACAAACACACTGTAGCACCCACTCCCCACACTTTATATTTATTGATGAAGGATTGCACTACAACTCGTACACCTTACTGTAAATTGTACCTAAATTGTACCTCATCCCATTTCTGCTTTGCACTATATAGTACTGTACATTAGTACACTGCATAGTATTGTATATTATATGGTAACTCAGAACATTGTACATATGTCTATACCGAACACTGTGACCTCATTTTCTTCTTCTAAATTACATGCTATACTATGTTATTTGATACTATCTTGTCTAGCACAGTCTCTGGAGCGTAACAGTAAGAAGCATTTTGTATGAAAGTATTCTGTACTTCTGTATGACAACTATTAAAGAAACTTGAAACTAGAGGAAACATGTAGTGGAGCAGGAACCTCTCACAGAGTCAATGGCATAGCTGTCCAGGCAAAAGTCATTGGACATGCACCTCAAAGGATCATGCCTACAGTCACCAAGTCAAAGAAGAGGAGTATCAGCCCCAAAACATTGCTGCTACCTACGTACAATTCTGGACAGAGAGTGGGGCCACCAAAAACCCCAAGTGTAGATGCTGACACTACAGCACAAGTCCAGGATGCAAAGGCAAAGAACCTTGTTTGGCTGCTTGCTCAAATGTCTGTCCCAGAAGCTCAGTCTGTGAGCAGCTGGACTGGTTTCAATATTCAGGTCCGCAACAATGTCACAGTGGTCCAAGACACTGTAGGCTACCTGCCAACTATAAATGATCCTGCTACAGCACTGTCAACGGTGTATGAGATGCTAAACCAAACGTTGGGTATCATGGAGTCCCTGCAGTTAACGACGATCATCTGTGTGTTTGACCAAGCACTGTATGCCAAGGCAGCAGAAGTAATGTGGAAGCATGAGAAGTTTCAAAACATTATCATCAGGATGGGGGTGTTCCACACTATTTGCAATCTGCTTTCCATTCTGGGCAAACGATTCCAAGATGCAGGGTTAAGGGACCTCTGTGTGGAGTCTGGAGTTGTTGCGGAAGGGTCAGTAACTGGTGTGATGGAAGGCAGAAAATACAATCGAGCTGTCAGGTTGCACAAGCTTGTCTATGAAGCATTGATGAGGCTTGCCTGGAAAGGCTTCCTTCTGTGGATAAAGGAGAAACATCCAACAGAGATGTCACACATGGAAGAAGCACTGAGGAGCATTGATAGCTTCCAAGGTGATATCTGTCAGGCATCACTCACAGAGCTTCTAGATGCTGTCTTGCAGTTGCTATCCTGCAAGTGTGTGAGGTCATGCAAACTACCTGAGTGCACATGTCTCAAGAATGGGCTGAAATGCACAAACCTGTGTAAATTACAAACCTGTGCCAACCAATGCAGTGAGGAGGAGACCCCTGCACAGCTGACAGACTCAGATACTGATGATGATTAAAAAAAAATCTGAAGTACCCTGTTGGTACCCTAAACATAGGGACATATACATAAAGATGGACATAAGGAGGGACGGACATTGGTGTTCCTTGGAGTGGTTGCACCACTCAAAAAAAGAAAGAAAAAAGTAAAATATGCACAACTGTTTCCTTTCCTTTAAAGTAATGATAACAAGGGGCTAGGTAATTGAACCTCTGTGACTCAGTGATGTTATGTGACATTGTAACATATTTCTGTTATAGCTGATACTGTATGTCACCTGTGTTTTGGTTTGTGCTGATGTCATAACTAGGATTGCCTTTTTACGGTCTACTTTACACAGGATGATTGTATAGAGTGTATACATCTGTATACTTTATTTTATTTTGTTGACTGTGTTGGCTCCTTGCTCTGCAGCAGATTATTTTACATTATTTTTGTATCATATTAAAGTTGTCTTGTGCTGCTATTCGTCTGAAATTACTATACTACTTCTATGTCCTGTATCTGTATCCCTGTGGGATCAATGAAGGTATCTATCTATCTATCTATCTATCTATCTATCTATCTATCTATCTATCTATCTATCTATCTATCTATCTATCTATCTATCTATCTATCTATCTATCTATCTATCTATCTATCTATCTATCTATCTATCTATCTATCTATCTATCTATCTATCTATCTATCTATCTATCTATCTATCTATCTATCTAACTCTAAAACCAATTGAATAAGGTATTGAGAAGAACAATATAATTTGTCAAAAAGGTTCCTTAATTAGACAATATACATTGCAATTATTTAGTACTTAAGGGTTTATTACAAGTATCTGTGGCTGGCTAATAGTTCAACACACCCAAAGGAGATGATATAATGAAAGAAGATGATTTCCAGGGAAGGCACTTTTTAGTTTTTTGAACATACAATTTTCACAGATTTGAGGTATAGTGCAGAATTTTGGCTACAGAAAGAGTCATTTTCAAGATAGAAAGGTCATCTTGGGCTTAAATTGAAGCTTAGGGATATGGGAAGTTTTCTATATACAAGTGAGGCAGTGATATTCACCGTAATGTGCTGGAAAATAACCATCTTTGTTGTTATTTGTTAAGCGGACAGTATATTTCTTTGTGTTTCTGTGGATGATGCAGGTCATATTTAACAATACAATGGTAGCATGCCCCAAAATACTATTCTGCTACTTTCCCCTATGTGTCAAGATACTACATGACAAATTTTAGACTACCAAGTCGATTTTTGTAATTTTATTGAATTAATGTATGCCTTTACACAATTTCGCCAGAGCCATATACCAAAAAGGGGGGTTTGAGGTGATAACCACTAAAAAGCTGCCAGTCAGCAAGGTCTATCATATCAAAACCTAATCTAGGGATGTATAGGAATAAAAAAATCACAACTAAACTTTGCCGCCTCACCGGTACCGACATGTCATATCTGGGCACTTGGCCCAAGGACTAAGAGAGGTAGATGTGCATGGTGGTGGAGGCGGTGAGAGAGAGTCACTGTGTTTAGCAGCAGACTAAGATAGAGCTCAGGGCATGCCGAGGTCGCCATCAGCACATAACAACTGATAAGAACAGCAGCAGGCAGAATGGTCAGAGAGAGAGTTTGACATCAATGAAACAGACGTTTTTAATGTGTGTGTGAAGGGGTGAACAGCAGTTGCCATGACAGCGCGTCACATGACAACAAGAAGAGGGGCGGGGCCTGTCATTGATGATAATGATGATGATGATTATTATAATGTGAGTGTTCTTCCGCATGTGAGTTAGATCTAGACACGAAGCTGACGCGAGCAGACGTGGATCAGAGACTTTTCATCCCTCCCTCACCCTCACCGGCTAACGGAAGAAGGGTTTTGGCTAACGACAAGGCCTCAGCCACCATTGGACCACACAGAAGAAGAGACGATAGAATAATGAATTTAGTGTTCCAGCAAAGACGTTTCAAGGACAATACGAAATGGGTAACATCTGAGGCTTTTGTTTATGTAATAAACAATGATTCCAAGAAAGGTACTACGCGGCCCAGTGTCGAATTCTTATGCTTACGGATTGCATTAAAGAGGGATGACAAAGATTGTACAGCCAGTATGAGAAGACAGAGAGAAATAAACACAACGCAGAAACTACACAACGACAACGATGGAGAGGTGATACTGGCTGATTGATCCAAATCTAACAGTATGAAAGTGATGGTGACGTCTTGATGGAGCGCCGAGTGCCAAGCGGATGCAGATATGCTACATCATTTATGATAAATGTTTTATTAAAGTTTTTATGACGAGTCATATACTATAATAGTATAATACTATAATATTAGTGTAGCCTAATCTTTATCTGCAACTGTGAAGAAAAACCCCATTGGTTTAAACAGAATGAATAGACATAAAAAAAAAATTATAATAATAATAATAATGCGTTCGAATGTTGATTTAGAATTCGAATGTCAGCTTTATGAATGAAGCTTCGAAGCTTCTACCTATTCGGTACAGCTCTACTTATTGGGACACTTGGCATTGCCAAGGTGGTGAGAAGTGTTTTCAGAGTCCAGGGCCCATCCCTCTGAGGGCGGGCAAGCTCCTTCCATGTGTGTGCGGAGAAACTGGGGGACAACAGCATGTATCTCCAGCGTCCACAAGGCTGGCTGTGTGCAGAGAAGCTGTGGGACAACAGCATGTATCTCCAGCGTCCACAAGGCTGGCTGTGTGCAGAGAAGCTGGGGGACAACAGCATGTATCTCCAGTGTCCACAAGGCTGGCTGTGTGCAGAGAAGCTGTGGGACAACAGCATGTATCTCCAGCGTCCACAAGGCTGTGTGTGCAGAGAAGCTGTGGGACAACAGCATGTATCTCCAGTGTCCACAAGGCTGGCTGTGTGTGCAGAGAAGCTGTGGGACAACAGCATGTATCTCCAGCGTCCACAAGGCTGGCTGTGTGTGCAGAGAAGCTGTGGGACAACAGCATGTCTCCAGTGTCCACAAGGCTGCCGCTCACCAAGAGAGGTTTCACGTTGTCATCACATTTTCGGCAGGGAAAACAAAAGGCTGCGTCAGCTTTGACTGAACATTTTATCCAGGGCCTGTTGTGGTGCCATGTATTTGCAAAAGTACGCATTTTCCCGGAAATCATTCCAGCTGGAAACGTGCCCAGTTTTACCTGGTATGGGCATAATATTATCACCGAGGTCACCTGGGACGACTGCTCGTTGCAGGGCGGTCTGCGCTGGTCCGACACGGTGATCGGGCCTTCTCTCACGCGCTGCACCTCGACTCAGGAACTCCCTCCCTCAGACCATCGGAGACTCCCCCACACTCTCCACCTTCAAATGCTGTCTCAAAACCCACCTGTTCTCCCTATAGCCTTCAACCCCCCCCCACCCATAACCCCCCCCTCCAACCTGTTGTGATCCTTGTTACTGTGGCTTTATGTTTCTGTGTATCTCATGCTGTTCCCCCCCGTGGTCTTATGTTCCTTTTGTTTCTTTGTTTCTCTCTGTATGTCTGTCTGTCTGTCTGTCTGCTCTGGTCCCATACAGGCTCTCTGTCTGTCTGTCTGCTCTGGTCCCATACAGGCTGTCTGTCTGTCTGCTCTGGTCCCATACAGGCTGTCTGTCTGTCTGTCTGCTCTGGTCCCATACAGGCTGTCTGTCTGCTCTGGTCCCATACAGGCTGTCTGTCTGTCTGCTCTGGTCCCATACAGGCTGTCTGTCTGTCTGCTCTGGTCCCATACAGGCCGACTGTCTGTCTGCTCTGGTCCCATACAGGCTGTCTGTCTGTCTGCTCTGGTCCCATACAGGCTGTCTGTCTGTCTGTCTGCTCTGGTCCCATACAGGCTGTCTGTCTGTCTGCTCTGGTCCCATACAGGCTGTCTGTCTGTCTGCTCTGGTCCCATACAGGCTGTCTGTCTGTCTGTCTGCTCTGGTCCCATACAGGCTGTCTGTCTGTCTGCTCTGGTCCCATACAGGCTGTCTGTCTCTCTGTCTGTCTGTCTGCTCTGGTCCCATACAGGCTGTCTGTCTGTCTGCTCTGGTCCCATACAGGCTGTCTGTCTGTCTGCCTGCTCTGGTCCCATACAGGCTGTCTGTCTGTCTGCTCTGGTCCCATACAGGCTGTCTGTCTGTCTGCTCTGGTCCCATACAGGCTGTCTGTCTGTCTGTCTGCTCTGGTCCCATACAGGCTGTCTGTCTGCTCTGGTCCCATACAGGCTGTCTGTCTGTCTGCTCTGGTCCCATACAGGCTGTCTGTCTGTCTGCTCTGGTCCCATACAGGCTGTCTGTCTGTCTGCTCTGGTCCCATACAGGCTGTCTGTCTGTCTGCTCTGGTCCCATACAGGCTGTCTGTCTGTCTGTCTGCTCTGGTCCCATACAGGCTGTCTGTCTGTCTGCTCTGGTCCCATACAGGCTGTCTGTCTGTCTGCTCTGGTCCCATACAGGCTGTCTGTCTGTCTGTCTGCTCTGGTCCCATACAGGCTGTCTGTCTGTCTGCTCTGGTCCCATACAGGCTGTCTGTCTCTCTGTCTGTCTGTCTGCTCTGGTCCCATACAGGCTGTCTGTCTGTCTGCTCTGGTCCCATACAGGCTGTCTGTCTGTCTGCCTGCTCTGGTCCCATACAGGCTGTCTGTCTGTCTGCTCTGGTCCCATACAGGCTGTCTGTCTGTCTGTCTGCTCCGGTCCCATACAGGCTGTCTGTCTGTCTGCTCTGGTCCCATACAGGCTGTCTGTCTGTCTGCTCTGGTCCCATACAGGCTGTCTGTCTGTCTGCTCTGGTCCCATACAGGCTGTCTGTCTGTCTGCTCTGGTCCCATACAGGCTGTCTGTCTGCTCCGGTCCCATACAGGCTGTCTGTCTGTCTGTCTGCTCTGGTCCCATACAGGCTGTCTGTCTGTCTGTCTGTCTGTCTGTCTGTCTGTCTGTCTGCTCTGGTCCCATACAGGCTGTCTGTCTGTCTGTCTGCTCTGGTCCCATACAGTCTGTCTGTCTGCTCCGGTCCCATACAGGCTGTCTGTCTGTCTGTCTGCTCTGGTCCCATACAGGCTGTCTGTCTGTCTGCTCTGGTCCCATACAGGCTGTCTGTCTGTCTGCTCTGGTCCCATACAGGCTGTCTGTCTGTCTGCTCTGGTCCCATACAGGCTGTCTGTCTGTCTGTCTGCTCTGGTCCCATACAGGCTGTCTGTCTGTCTGCTCTGGTCCCATACAGGCTGTCTGTCTGTCTGCTCTGGTCCCATACAGGCTGTCTGTCTGTCTGCTCTGGTCCCATACAGGCTGTCTGTCTGTCTGCTCTGGTCCCATACAGGCTGTCTGTCTGTCTGTCTGCTCTGGTCCCATACCTTATTAGGCTGGTTTAAAACATACATCAGAGGGA
The DNA here is from genome assembly GCF_963971535.1 of Notolepis coatsorum. Taxonomy (NCBI): domain Eukaryota; kingdom Metazoa; phylum Chordata; class Actinopteri; order Aulopiformes; family Paralepididae; genus Notolepis; species Notolepis coatsorum. The sequence continues at coordinate 105,905,091 of NC_140172.1, read as the reverse complement.
GGAAATTCTATGTTAAACTAGGAGATCACATGTCTGATATATACGACAACAACTATGGAGTTGCACAAGGGAGTTGCTTAGGTCCTTTACTCTTCTCCCTTTACATGTTACCGCTGGGTGATATCATCAGAGAACATAATGTAGATTTTTCATAGATATGCGGATGATACGCAACTGTACATATCTGCTGAACCAAATGATACAGCGATTAGCTCCATTACAGACTGCTTACTGACAATAAATAAATGGATGAGTAAGAACTTCCTGAAACTAAACGAGAACAAAACTGAAATTCTAATTATCGGCCCCAAAACTAAAAAAGAAACATTAATAAAGAACCTGGGAGGACGGCCTTGGATCAAATCTGAGGTCACTAGTCTCGGGGTTATCATAGATTCAGAACTGAACTTCAATTCTAATATTAGCAAATTGACGAAAACATCGTTCTTCCATCTCAGAAATATAGCAAAAGTATGACCATTTATTAATCAGAACGATGCTGAGAAGCTAATTCATGCATTAATATCTAGCCGGTTAGACTACTGTAATGCACTTTTCACAGGTCTCCCTAAGAAAACCACAGAGAGGCTTCAGCTAATCCAAAACTCTGCAGCCCAACTGCTAACTAGAACCAAAAGGAGAGAGCACATTATTTCAGTCTTAGCTGCTTTACACTGGCTTCCTGTAACATTTAGAATTGACTTTAAGGCTGGCGGTTAGGTGGCCGAGCGGAGATTGCGTTCGTCACCAACCCCGGAGCTGTGAGCTGGATTCGCCTGTTCGAATCCAGCTCACAGCTCCGGGGTTGTCACCAGCTTGGCTGGCCGTCTGCACTAATACAATTGGCTGTATTAGAGGGTGGGAGAAGCTGGCGGGGTGGGTCCGGGTCGTTGTAAACAGCGACTCCTACAGTTCGGTCGGGGCGCCTGCTAAGCGCGGATAGGACTTGAGGGGGATAGTGTGGTCCTCCCACACGCTACGCCCTCTCGATGAGAATCCGCGCTGCCAGGTGAAAAGAAGCGGTGATTGGCTGGACGTGTGTCGGAGGAAGCACGTGGTAGCCTCCACTCTCCCAGATGATCTGACTGTGGGGGGTAAGTGCGCAGCGACCAGGAAGGGACTGGGAATTGGCATACGACTAACATTGGGATGGGAGAAAATCGGAGGAAAATGGAGGGGGAAAAAGATCAATAAAAAAAATAAAAGAAAATTGACTTTAAGGTCCTTCTCCTTACATACAAAGCTCTAAATGGACAGGGGCCTAGCTACATCGCCAACACTCTAATAAATTACACACCAGCAAGAACACTGCGATCATCAGCTGCTGGACTACTAGAGGCTCCCAGAAACAGTCAAAAGAGGATCGGTAATGCAGCCTTTATCAACTATGCCCCAAAACTGTGGAACAAACTACCCCAAAACATCAGAGAAGCCAACTCGCTAGACATCTTTAAAAGACAGCTTAAAACCTATCTCTTTGCTCAGGCATTTCACTGTGGGGTAATGCAGGCAAATACTTGATGCTCTGTTGTGAGGAGAAGATGACTTTTGACCTAAATCTTTTCAAAGTTGTTTAACATTCCAGTTAGGTACATGGTGTTCACCGCCTAGCCAAGGTTGATTCTCCTAACTGGGCCATTTTCATCTGATTGAACAATCTTATCACACTTTTTACTGTAACCTTGCTATTTACATTTTTTATTTGTATGCTCGCTTATGCCTGTATTTTTTACTGTTGTTGTACGTCCGTTCTATTAAACTTAATCTTTTTAAACTATTTTATTATTTGTATTACTGAATGAAACTGTAAACAGCCTATTGGGATGCTAGATCCTAATGTGAAACACTGTGATTTACCATACCTTGCTATGCTCGCTCATGCCTGTATTTTTTACTGTTGTGAAGCACTTTGAACTGCAACCTCTGTATGAAAAGTGCTATACAAATAAAGTTATTATTATTATTATTATTATTATTATTATTATTATTATTATTATTATTATTATTATTATTATTATTATTATTATTATTATTATTATTATTATTATCTAAACCACAACAATGTGTTGGAGGGCGGTTCTGTGCGGCACGTTAAGAGTTTGTCGCTCCACTCTCTGTGTAAACACTCGTACCAAAACTGTATACACTTTATAATGCTGTAAGTCATTTGGATAAAAGTGTCCATATATACCAAACGTGAAAAAACATGTAGTACTATGCAATATTTATTCTTTGCGGCCCGGGTGACAGAAGTGCTTTCTTTTTAAAAGCCCCCTCAACAACATCAAACAGCGAGTCGACATTAGCATAAGCCTCATCATTCAAATGCTATGCAAATAGGTGTCAACACAACCATGGCTCCACAGAGCAGCCATGCATAGATTAGCAGCCCTTGTTTTGAACATTCAGTCAGACAGTCGCGCATGCAGAGTGCCACATCAGAGATTGAACAATGTGTTTCGGTGATTGCGCCCGAAGATTGGAAGTATTTCATCCCGTGTGAGCTGATCAGAGTTGTTCTGCAGCACTAACCCATCCATCTACATGCATTGCACACACATCCACATGTACACACTCACTTTACACACTCACTTTAGACACTTTAAACACTACACCTTATTGCATCTATTTATTACAAAAAGATTTGCACTACAGTACATCCATACCACATTTTTATTTCACTGCATGTCTCGTGTGTGTAAGTATACATGTCAAATACAACTCTTGAATATCTTTTTTTTCAGTTTTTTTTGCATTTTGTACCTCATTGTTTACATTTCTTACTTAATTTTGTATTTTAGGTTGTACTTTAGTTTCTATATTGTATATTTTGTATAGTGTTGGACTTTATTCTTTTTACTTGTTTTACCGTATGAAGCACATTCTCAGGAGGCTCATACAGAACCAAGCATTTCACTGTAATGTACATTATATGTGACAAATTAAAAGAAAACTTGAAACTTGAAACGTGTTTGGGATAATCTCCTTCCCCTGTATGTGAGGGAGAGGAAAACTGCTCCCTAAACCAGAGGTTCCCAAACCTTTTTTAACCAACACTGAATATGTCCTCCTTCTCCAAGGCACCCCAACTCTTCGAAGAGTTAAAAGATTTAACAGACCTTATACTAAAAACAAATCATGATGAATTTAATTGTAATTATTGATGAAGAATAATAGTATGTGTAACTGAGGGGTACAATTCCCTGACTGTATTGAGAGTATGGTATTATTAAACCACTACTTAGTTATGTACTTTAATTACTGGCCATACAGTACATGAATATATCTGGTGAACACCCACACAAGAATACGGCAATGACAAATAAAGTTCTAGTTAGAGGGATTTATTATTATTAGAGCAGCAACGGTAGGTTACAGATTGAGAATTATACTTGCGCTTGTAAGGCGAAGAACACTTAAAGTAAGTCAAGAGCGTAAGTCCATGAGAATAGTAAGATGGGTATAACTGACGCCACCTGTAGCATAGTAATTACATAAGGCACACTCGTAGTCAGCTGGAGACACTGGGGGGTTCCCTCCGGTTGTAAGCCGGCAGGGTAGAGGAATGTTCGGGTGCAAAGTCTGGGTCAACGAGGAATAAAGAAGCTCCAGCTACGGGAGTCGGTACACGTACTCCCCTTGATCGGCAGACAAAGCAGCAGCTATAATCCAGTATGCTCGACAGCATGGATGAAAGCTAGCCAGCCTCTGGTCGTAGAGGCGGGCTCGAGGGATGCTCCTCACAGGGTAGATCCCACACGATAGTGGGGTAGACGGTTCTCTGCTCCAGCAGTCCCGGTACCAAAGCAATATAATCCAACCAGAAAATGGTTCTGCATTCGCCGGTGTAGATTCTCCTGTGCACTATACTTCACATTTAACTAGGTCGAACTTGACGTTATTTCACTAAACTCTGACACTTTTACTATCCTATTCGGACATGTTATAAGTGCTCTATTTAGACGTAAAGTTGCTCACTTCACTTGGTCGTTGACTCGTGGTGAAGGCTTTATTAGTAATGAACGAACTGATACTTTGAACGAATGAACTGCTGCTGTTTCCACCTGCGCCGTATTTATACGTAAGGTGAATAATCTAGTGCCAACCTCAGTTCTGTCTCGTATTACTGCGCAAACCTGGACATGTTGAGACATGCCTTGGCGTTGTCTTTGAACTCGCCATTGGGGGTATGGCCGTTGGAGCCTAGGGGTCGCTGTCCAATAGGAGAACGAATATTATGGTCTGGTTTGTACCCAGGTAAAGGGATATTCTGTGTATATATACAAAGAATATACAAGGGATATCAAACGATATACAAATATTATACAAGGGATCTCAAGCAGTAAATATATATATTCGGTTTAATCTGACCCTTTGTAACAGTATGAATGTTATTTTGTTTGGCTGAAAATAATGCCTTTGTAAAAAAATGTATAACAATGCAGAAACAAACCAAATCGCCAATCAGTTTTAACAGGATAATACACGTAATTGATGTTCATGCATGGAAAGATTATGGCAAGAATGCATTAACTCAGTCAAACTAAAAAAAACTAAAAAATATTATAATAATTTTTTTTTTGTATCTGGACCCAGTCTGGGAACCCCTGCCCTAAACTGTCGTTGGGACCATGGCCAAGCGCAAAAAGGTTCTGAATCTGCAACAGGGCCGTGCAGAGACATTTAGAGGGGCAGGTGCTCACATTTTTAAAAGTATTAATTTTAAAATGTATTAAAAATCAGCTGACCGGGGCGGCTGGGTGGTGCAGTGGGCAAGGCGCTCACCATGAACGCAGGATATGCTGGTATCGAGCCCAGCTCTCGGCGTTGCTACCGGCTTGGCCAGCCGTCATACTAACACTAACAGGGGAGAATTGGAATTACGAAATTGGGATGGAAGAAAAATAGAAAAAAAAAATAAGGAGAAAAAGTTGATAAAAAAAATCAGCAAATGTGAGGCGAGATGCTCGGTTTGCGCCAGATTTCTATTGGCTAATGAGGGCGACACGTAAGAGGGAGGGCGACACATTGAGCAACATAACAGAAAACCATACACCTTGGGTAGACAGGCATTCAAATATTTATTTTTATTTATAATATTATTAATTGTTAAAATTATTCTTGATGAGGACCATGGGCATTGCCCATTACAAAACAAAAACAAATCATTTAAAAAGCCTTGCCAAAAAAATCACTTTGGTCATCAAGGGGCACATGGGCAAGTGCTTGGGCACCCAAAGCCCCCCCCCCCCCCCTCTGCACGTTTTCTATCCTATCTGTGCACATACAGTAGTCTCTTAGTGTAGAATGCTGCCACATGGTGATTCACAATTGAAACAGATGTTCTGTCGTAATTAGCATACAGTACAGAGCCAGGGTCAGGAGCAAACAACATCCCCAGTTATCCCATTAGTTCCCTGGGATGTTAAGCTAAGAAGTCTGCTAAGAAGGATAATATTATGTATTATTATTATTATTATTATTATTATTATTATTATTATTATTATTATTATTATTATTATTATTATTATTATTATTATTATTATTATTATAATATTATTATTATTATTATTATTATTATTATTATTATTATTATTATTATTATTATTATTATTATTATTATTATTATTATTATTATTATTATTATTATTTTATTTCATTGGGTTTCACTTTTGTTGCAACCCCAGTTATCCCATTAGTTCCCCCAAACTTACTGTAGGTCTGTTATGTTTAAGCTAAGAAATCTGCTAAGAAGCATGATATTATTTATTATTATTTTATTTCATTGTGTTTCTAGCCCTAGTGGCACTTTTGTTGCACTTGTTTGTGTTTATTTCATGTTTTTAACAGTGCATGAAAGATTGTGTATTACTGCATTTTTTTTTTTAATAAATCATAGTGGTTAAAAAATGTGGGTCGCGACTTAATGACTAAGGAAAATGTTGGGTCCCGAGGCGAGACCAGTTGAGAACCACTGGTCTACAGTGACTGACCTTTGGGCTTTACCACCTGCTACCTTCTTAGACATTCTTACATTATCTTGTTTGCTGAAACCTAAAAATATAGGTGTCCTATAAGTTGTATTTACACTCCAAACTTAGAAAATGACCGTATCTATGTCCTTAATCGTTAACAAATTTTGCAAATAAATGCTGACTCTACTGAATGGTTGAATTAATGATAACTGACTGAACATGGGCTAATACATTTGTTTACATTTACACGTACGCTAGTTCAAAGATATATACCACACATGTTACTCAAGGAGAGTCATCATCTAATGTAAACACACTATTTTTCTTATTGATCATTCATAGTATATTTAATTTTGAAAGTACCATACCCAACACTGATCGAGACTAAGGCATCCTTTATCGATCGGCGTGCAATGTGAAGTCCGATGTATTGGTATAGCCTGAGATCATATCACATGTCTAGATGGGCTTCACAGGCCCACAGTAAAATGGAGGAAAGATGTTTGCCTTCCCACTAACAGCGCAGACACACCAGCCGCGGGCGAAGGCAGGCGGGCCACCAGCGCTTCACTTTCGCTCCCATGTTAACGGACGTAGCTGTGCCCACCGGCCGCAAGCGGGCGCGTGACTCGCGGGGCTGGAAGCGATCGCTTTCGCTTTGGTTGGATTCAGAGGCGTGCGCATTTTCACAGAAATACACTCAATATCTGCATTATTATTACCACACATATAGATGTTGTTCAACCAGCTAATGTGTCTGTATCTTTCCCAATACAAATAAACCATATTACTATACTTTTTCAGGAGTACAGTCACACTGATCATCATTCTAAAATGAATTCTAACATTCTAATTAATATATATATATTAATATATAATAACTGATTATACATGCAAAATGGACAATAGAACACTGGAACTGGAAATATTAAAAAAATATCAAACGGCGACTGACTTCGCAATAGACTAGGCATTTACAGCTGTTCCAATGTAAATGTGCCTTCCTCCGTGCACTTTCGACTTGGTGTGCCCGGCCACGCGTGCGTTCTCACGCGGAACCCGCGAGTGCATGCGAGCACGGCTGGTGTGTTTGCGCTGTGAAAAGACCTGTACTTTTTCCATTGGCTCACATCCTGTTATTGTTGTACCGTCTGTCATTCTTTGTGCTGCGATGCAGAGAATAGGGTTTCTGGTCTGTTAGACAGAACTCTCCCTCCTCCCCTCCTCCACTGTTCTCTCCCTCCTCCACTGTTCTTTCTCTCTCCCCTCCTCCACTGTTCTCTCCCTCTCTCCCCTCCTCCACTGTTCTTTCTCTCTCCCCTCCTCCACTGTTCTCTCCCTCTCTCCCCTCCTCCTCTGTTCTCTCTCTCTCTCTCCTCCTCCACTGTTCTCTCTCGCTCCCCTCCTCCACTGTTCTCTCTCTCTCCCCTCCTCCACTGTTCTCTCCCTCTCTCCCCTCCTCCACTGTTCTCTCTCTCTCCTCATCCACTGTTCTCTCTCTCTCCTCATCCACTGTTCTCTCTCTCTCTCTCCCCTCCTCCACTGTTCTCTCCCTCTCTCCCCTCTCCCTCTCTCTCTCTCTCCCCTCCTCCACTGTTCTCTCCCTCTCTCCCCTCCTCCACTGTTCTCTCCCCTCTCTCCCCTCCTCCACTGTTCTCTCCCTCCTCCCCTCTCTCCCCTCCTCCACTGTTCTCTCCCTCTCTCCCCTCTCTCCCCTCCTCCACTGTTCTTTCCCTCTCTCTCTCTCTCCCCTCCTCCACTGTTCTCTCCCTCTCCCCCTCTCTCCCCTCCCCCACTGTTATCTCCCTTGTAGCCACAGCAGATGTTTGCTCTGGGCGATGAAGCAGGACTGGCTTGCGTTTGCTTTCAGTTCAGTTTAGTCAATTAAAGGATGTCGGTTTTCTCCAAATTGTTACGTTTTGGAAAACTTTTGTCTTCCTTTTTGAACAAGGCATTTCTTATACCCAGCCTTTTGAGAGTGAGTCTCTGTGCAGTTTCTTGCATTTCCAACTAATGGAGTGGCCCAGCGTTGGCATAAAGAGCTACTCAGCAGCTGTTAGCTCTGGGCAGTTAAAACTACTGTGGACTGTAACAGAACAGATGTTGCCATATCTGTGGGCTGTAACTCAGCTGCCTGTGCAAAATAGATGAACAAAAAGAGGTCAAAACAACTGTTAATTACGACAGACCTGAGTAATTCACATTTAAATAATGTCATTTCAACCACATTCCTGACTGAACTTTAAGACAAGTCAATTTGTTTCACATCTGTTCATGTGAAACATGTGTTTAGAGTGTAAAAACTGATGAACTGCAGGGAGCTCTCCGTGGTCCTGATTGACCTGATGGCAGGCTGCAGGGAGCTCTCCATGGTCCTGATTGACCTGATGGCAGGCTGCAGGGAGCTCTCCATGGTCCTGATTGACCTGATGACAGGCTGCAGGGAGCTCTCCGTGGTCCTGATTGACCTGATGGCAGGCTGCAGGGAGCTCTCCATGGTCCTGATTGACCTGATGACAGGCTGCAGGGAGCTCTCCATGGTCCTGATTGACCTGATGGCAGGCTGCAGGGAGCTCTCCGTGGTCCTGATTGACCTGATGGCAGGCTGCAGGGAGCTCTCCATGGTCCTGATTGACCTGATGGCAGGCTGCAGGGAGCTCTCCGTGGTCCTGATTGACCTGATGGCAGGCTGCAGGGAGCTCTCCATGGTCCTGATTGACCTGATGGCAGGCTGCAGGGAGCTCTCCTGGGTCCTGATTGCAGAGAAAACCCTGTACATGGGGACAGGGGCATTGGCCAGGCTGTTAATGTTTTCCAAAAGCTCAGTTTTATCTCTGTTTCACACGTCCACATGCAGACAGGGAAAGCTCCGTTTGAATACATCTCCACCCTGGAAGGCATTTTCTAAAAGCTCAGTCTTCAGTGACCTAAAGCCTCAGTTGTCCATCATTTTTATGTGGATGCGAGGCCAAAAAAGACTAGAGAAAAAAATACTATGTTTTCAAACATATCGTGTGGGCAATGCCTGAGGTGTCTCAGGTGTCTTTTTCTGAAGAATAAATCATTCAGCATGGAGAGAAATACATAAAAGATGTAACGATCGACTAACAACGTGCTGGTGGACTAAGACCAAACCAACCGAATAATTGATAAAGAGGGGCAGCGCTCATTGTGGGGAGAAAAACAACACGCTTCCAGAGAAGTGTGGTATTGAGATGCCACAAGATCATCGGTTTACACACCATGTTTCAACGTCACTACATCTTGATATGAGGATTTCAGCCTTGAAATATGTTATTCCTGAACCAGACACCTGAGACACCTCAGGCCCACACGTTAGATATGTTTGAAAACATAGTATTCTTTGGCCTCCCATCCACATGAAAATGATGGAAAACTGAGGCTTTAGCTCACTGACAACTGAGCTTTGCCTGTCTACATGTGGACGTGTGAAACAGAGATAAAACGGAGCTTTTGGAAAACATTAACATGATGTTTCAATGATGAATTGAAAATGGGGGACCCTGATGTAAACAAGATGAAAGTCTTTCTCTGGTCTGCATCCCCTTAACAATTGTGTGTATTGAGCCGTACTGTATTGTACCCATTCTGCAATCTGGTAATAAAGTTTTCAATCAATCAATCAATCAATGCCCATGTCCCCATGTATATGGTTTTCTCTGCAATCAGGACCATGGAGATATCCCTGCAGCCTGCCATCAGGGCCCTATTCCCCGTACCTGGTTCAACTAAGTCGATCAAAAGTCCCATTATCCAGATTCAATTAACCCGATGTTTGAATCCGCGCTTTCCCTGTTCCTCGAACGCTGAATCAGTCTTGTTAGTTCGAACCAGACTTGATACTCAGGATAATTGCGGGCGGCCGCCTCAGCTGAAAAGACAGCAGGTGTCGATCGCAGAAATCCTGATTTTCTAACGGCATTGATTGATTGATTGATTGCTTTTAAACTTTATTAAAAGATTGCAGAATGGGTACAATACAGTACGGCTCAATAGCCTCGCCAACAAGTTAAATGCATAATCTATAGGCACATTTTAAGTCCCTCATTACCCCAATCAATCAGATTATATTTCTTTAAATGTGCCTGCTGGCAGTAGGTAATGGAATGAATAATCGAATGAGATCTTGCTAGCGAAAATAATTAGTTAAACTCATTCAGAATAAGTAGATACAAACAAGCCCAAATAGTATCTAATTGATACGAATTTATAGATACTTATGAGGATATATGTACTGTATGCGTTCGGCTTAGGTATCATGTACTTTATATATAAATACATGGTTCCCAAAGTTTTCAAGGCTCGACCCCCGAAATAAGAGAGGCTTGGAGGGAGCTACAGGTTCACTATTAATCTGGTTTAAATCTGTTTCGGACATCATCTATACATGCATTAAATTGATTAACCTTTGGTTTATACCAGTGACACCAGTCATGTTAATCACCTTCTTGTTCATCATCAGATAACACTAACAGTGCTTGAACAGATAAATGCATTTTCTCAAATGCATTCATCAAAACGTCAAAGGCTTGCAATTGCTCATACATTTTTCTCAAATCACGTCCACGTCATCAAATCAAACAGCACATCTCCTCAAACATTTTAATCCCAGTTACAATATCACAATAACGTGTGAGTGACAGTGACAATTCAACAATCCACATATTCAGATTCGTCGTAATTCATATCCACAATCCACGCATGAAGACTTCAATTTATGCTTGAATGAAACAAAATCCAGGCGCTCCGTTAAACATCCACAGCGGAGAATATGAAAGGAATCAGAGCCAAACGAGCGATATGTTTCATTCATTAAAAACATCCCCTCGGGATTCACATTTGCAATGCTGCGCATTATTAAAATAACCACACAATGTGTATATCGCACCTCGCGAGTGCCGTATATATAACGTGCATTATTTAGGACAAAGTCAATTTAGTATCAGCATTTTAGGTCTATTATTTTACATTTCAAAAGCCCCCTCTAGAAAAACGAAGCACAAAAACATAATTCAGAATGGTATAATGGGATCTAGACTGAGAATTATTTCAGGAAGTGAGCTGGCATTTCTTTGCGAGGGTGTGGCCATGGTTTATCCAGCTAACTGAACTAAACTCTGCCCTCGACCAGGCTCAAACTTTTTGATCGGTTGTCATAGTGATTTAGACAATAGAGCGTTGGGGAATGGAAAGGTCTGGCTTAAGTCAAGCTATGCTGAAAATTATCCGGCTAACTCAGTTAGCCAGGTACGAGAACCAGGTCAGTTCATATGAATTTTTGTGTTGTTGTTGTTGGACGGAGAGATTTTCTAAAACACTGTTAGTGTAGACACGGGTGTAACGGTACACAAAAACCACGGTACGGTACGTACCTCGGTTTTGAAGTCAAGATTCGGTACGGTTTTCAGTACAGTGGGGGACAGTTTGGCTTTCCATGTTCCACTCAGGGGTGATGTAGTGTGCAGTAACTAATATACATCTATATTGAAATTAATAATCGACTTGAAAAAAACAGCCCCCGGTGGGCGGTCGTTAGTGATTAACATACTGTTGTATTCGTTCGGTACACTACACAACCGTTCGGTACGGTACGGTACACACTGAAACTTGTTCGGTTCGGTACGGATACGTGTGCCTTTACACCCCTAAGACACAGTACTTTTATTTAAAACAGAGGGGTGAAAAATGCTTCAGGGTTTGATTTAATGAAAGGTTATGACTATAACCTAGTTATATGAGTACTGGCTGAGCGTCTCGCTCTTCGCCATACCGAGATATACCTCATCTCCAGTACCTACTGTACTTCATTAATGAAAACAATGCACCCATGCACTTGACCAGGCCCCGCCCCAGTGTCCCCCTATAAGACACCGGACATGGTCACACTCACCCTTCCTCGGGAAAAAGTTTCCATCATAGAAAACCCAACCAAGGGACCTCAGGGCACGCTAAGAGCGAGACGCTCAGCCAGTACTCATATAACTAGGTTATAGTCATAACCTTTCGTTATATCGCGTACTGGCCAATTGCGTCTCGCTCTTCGCCATACTGAGATATGGGGCAGAGCAGACACGTGGTCCGACAAATGTACCCCCTGAGGACCCGCAAGCCCTACCACCAGGGGGGAGGGGAGTCCCGCTGGCGAGGCCGTGCTCTCACCTCTGGCTGCGCGGTGTGAGGCGGTGTGGGGCCTAGGTCAAACACCGCCTGCGCTCCTGCGGAAAGACCAAAGTCCCTCTGCGGAGAGGGGAGCCCTGATGAGGGAAAAAACTTCTCACCCCCTCAAAGGGAGACTAATCCAACCAAGATGTCTGTAAACAAGCGTTGACAGCATCCTAGCCCTCCCTGCGGTTATAGCTTGCGGCTAGGTCAAAGCTAATAACGTCAAAACCTCGCGCGATGTTTCGACGTCGGCTGGCCTTCAAGGCCCCGCCACCCGACACCATTTTTGACAGAAAAAACAGCAATTCGAACAATGTCTATACTGTGGCGGTATAGGCTTAACAGCCCACCAGCCACCGCCGGGCCGACTCACCTCATGGCGTCGGCCGGGCGGGGCACTGTTCCAACATGCCAGAGGCAAAAGACTGATGCCACCTGCTTCACAAGCACGGAGCACCAGTGGTGGTTGCAACCAGCAAACTCCACTGTGGTGTGCACCCATGAAGGGGTTAATGAATACATTAACTAAAACTCCACCAACACACTGCAGAATGGGCTAGCCCATACACACAATGTTAAGGGGATGCAGACCAGAGAAACACCATTCATAAATTCACAAAAAGCACACCAGACCTAGGCCTCAGCCCATTCACCCATGAAAAAGGTAAACAAGCCCCCGTCAAAACTCCCAACAGTAGACACCGATTGACCGTCAGCATGAATGGTTAAGAGGAGGGAAGACCTTTTTTTAAAAAGACAGCCCTCAGCGGGGAATAAAAAAGAACAGTAACCCAGCATCGTAGCATAGCATTAGCCGCACGCTCCAGGATAACCGGGAAAACGACAACGTTTACCCAGATATCCTGCCCCTTGCTCCAATACACAACTCGGTTGTCTCACGGGACAACGAGCAGTATCACTATTGTATTGTTATGCCTAGTGGTGCAGACCCTACCTGGGCGCGACCTAGCCACGACAGCTAGCCGCCGCGCGTCGTCCCTCGATCCGCTGTCAGGAGACGAGGAAACCCCAGGACAGGCCTGATGCGCTGTCAGAACGTGCCGAGAAGATTCCAGGGGCTGGTGAATCTCAGGCGAAAACCCAACATTGTTCAATTTCTCTCTGCATATCATAACAATTAGTTCATGGAGTGCACTGCAACGTCCATGATGGAAATGAAAAAAAAAGGAAGGGCGAGTATGACCATGTCCGGTGTCTTATAGGGGACACTGGGGCAGGGGCCTGGTGCATTGTTTTCGTTAATGAAGTACAGTAGGTACTGGAGATGAGGTATATCTCGGTATGGCGAAGAGCGAGACGCGATTGGCCAGTACGCTATATAACCAGTCTCAACAACGCAGGTGTAAAATCGCCATTAGATGCATTGGAATGACTCAAATAGCCACTTTAAATTAGCCACTACTGTATCTATTCACACATCTATTCACAGTCACTTATAGTGACGTACATTGTTAACAGAATCCGGCTATAGGGCAACAATAATGTGGTCAAGAGGCATGGTTTCCAGTCTTTAGCCTTTAACTGGCTTGGTGTGTTTATTCACATGGTGGGAGCATTTACACATGAGTCCTCTCTTACTGAGAGACTGGGGGGAGAAAAAGAAGGGGGAGGAGACACAGATACTTTCCCCGACTCCTTTGATTCCCTCGAGTAAACACAGGGGTCTACTGGGTTCTGTAGGAAGTGATCTTTGATAAGGCATGTATGAAGCATCTCGTTCCAATTTCGCCCAGACTGTTTTAGGCCGTAAATGGATTTTTCCAGCTTACACACTAACTTCTCTCCTTCCTTTTCGTAACCCTCGGGTTGTTCCATATAGATCTCCCTATCTATGGGTGCATGCAGATAGGCTGTGTTCACATCCATCTGATGTAGAATCAGATTGTCCTCAGCTGCTTTCTGAACCACTACCCTTACACTGGTCAGATTGGCTGTGGGGGAGAATGTTTCATCATAGTCTATCCCCTCCCTCTGACTGAAACCCTTAGCTACAAACCTAGCTTTGTATTTATCGTGGCCTTCAATTCCCTCCTTGATTGAATACACCCATTTTCCTCCCACTGTCTGTCTGCCATCCGGTAATTTGGTGAGAGTAAAGGTGTGGTTGTCCTCTAGGGACCTCATCTCCTCATCCATAGCTCTCTCCCATTTACTTGCTTCAGGGGACATTATGGCCTCTTTAAAGGTCTGCGGGACACCACTGACTACCCTGTAGCAGTAATCAACGGTGATGGGTGTACTGTCCTCCTCGTCACTACCTTTCCGAGCATAGTCTGTCAGATACTTTGGGGGTCTGTGTTCCCTCGAGGGGTACCTCCCACTGCTTGGGGCACTCGGCGCCACCCTCGGGTGCTCCTCGTCACCGCCCTCTGGGGGTGGCTGACTGTCTGCCTGCACGCCCGTGCCAAGTACACTGGGCTGATGTGTCTCGGTTTCTACACACCTTACTCTGGAGTCCAGCTCTGGCTCCTCTGTCTGTGTCTCGCCCTCACATGTTGTCTTTGTGACAAACTTGACTAGCCTGTGCTTCTGCACTATCCCTTTACCGGGATAATAAACCAGGAAAGCGGGGCTTCCCTTGTCGTGCCCTACAAAGAGCCCTTTCACACACCTGGACTCTAGCTTTCCTCTGTCCTGCAGGTACGCATAACACTCTGATCCAAAACGGTGCATTCTGGCTAGACTACACTTATTTCCTGTCAGTGCTGTGTATGGGGTGGTGCCTGTGTGCTTATTGAAGCACCTGTTTCTGGTGTAGGCGGCTTCTTGTACCGCATTGTGCCATAGGCTCTTAGGTAAGTTACTGCCTACTAGCTTACACCTAGCCATCTCGAAACGGGTGCGTCATTCTCTCTCTGCCACTCCGTTCTGGTGTGGGGAGTATGGACATGACGTCTCGTGTCTTATCCTGTTCTTCCTCAACAGTGATTGAAACTCTCTGTTTGTGAATTCGGTCCCGTTGTCGGACCTCAAACATCTTACTGTACCATAAGGGGCTATGTCCGCCAGGAATTTTTCCGTGGCCTGGAGTGTGTCACTTTTTGCTTTAAGAAAGTAAACAAACACTGCCCCTGTGTACACATCTGTAAAATACTGTACAAATCTAAAGCCTCCTATGGACTCGTTCCTTATTGTACCGGCAAGGTCTGTGTTAACCAACACAAGTGGTACTTTAACTTTTTCTGTGGGATTCCTGTTTCTCGATTGAGCAAACTTCCCCTTTATGCACACGACACATTCTTTATCAGGTCTACGCTTATCGCCTTCAATGTGCATGCCTTCTGTCACCGTTTGCAGTTTCAGTAAATCCTCGTAATTACAATGACCCATAATCTCATGCCACGCGGTGCTCCCGGGGCTATCCTAGCCTATAACTTTAGCTAAGTTTACTACAGTACCTCCACTATTTCGCCGCAGCGTTATCTGGGCCCACAGAATCCGGCTATAGGGCGACAATAATGTGTTCAAGAGGCATGGTTTCCAGTCTTTAGCCTTTAACTGGCTTGGTGTGTTTATTCACATGGTGGGAGCATTTACACATGAGTCCTCTCTTACTGAGAGACTGGGGGGAGAGAAAGAAGGGGGAGGAGACACAGATACTTATACTCGACACCTGGTAGTACTCCAGAGTATCTCCGCCTAGAACGCCCTCCAGTGGACACAGATATACATGCAGATAGACAGACACTAGTGTGAACAGTTACATATGCAGTTAGACAGTTACTAACAATCCCACACAGAGTCTCTAGCTTCAACATACATGTCTCGCTCTAAACACATAAACTGTTGGGATGTGAAACAAATTGTCTCACACTTTAAAAAAATAAATAAACAGAAAACAAGATAGATTGACTCATGAATTACTCAGGTCTGTCATAAATTAACACTTGTTTTGACCTTCACTCTTTTTGTTCATCTATTTTGCACAGGCAGCTGAGTTACAGCCCACAGATATGGCAACATCTGGGCAACATCTGTTCTGTTACAGTCCACAGTAGTTTTAACTGCCCAGAGCTAACAGCTGCTGAGTAGCTCTTTATGCCAACGCTGGGCCACTCCATTAGTTGGAAATGCAAGAAACTGCACAGAGACTCACTGTCAAAAGGCTGGGTATAAGAAATGCCTTGTTCAAAAGGGAAGACAAAAGTTTTCCAAAACTTAACAATTTGGAGAAAACCGACATCCTTTAATTGACTAAACTGAACTGAAAGCAAACGCAAGCCAGTCCTGCTTCATCGCCCAGAGCAAACATCTGCTGTGGCTACAAGGGAGATAACAGTGGGGGAGGGGAGAGAGGGGGAGAGGGAGAGAACAGTGGAGGAGGGGAGAGAGAGAGAGAGAGGGAGAGAACAGTGGAGGAGGGGAGAGAGGGGAGAGAGGGAGAGAACAGTGGAGGAGGGGAGAGAGGGGAGGAGGGAGAGAACAGTGGAGGAGGGGAGAGAGGGAGAGAACAGTGGAGGAGGGGAGAGAGGGGAGGGAGGGAGAGAACAGTGGGGGAGGGGAGAGAGGGGATCGAGGGAGAGAACAGTGGAGGAGGGGAGAGAGGGGAGAGAGGGAGAGAACAGTGGAGGAGGGGAGAGAGGGGAGAGAGGGGAGCGAGGGAGAGAACAGTGGAGGAGGGGAGAGAGGGGAGCGAGGGAAAGAACAGAGGAGGAGGGGAGGAGGGGAGAGAGGGGAGCGAGGGAGAGAACAGTGGAGGAGGGGAGAGAGGGGAGCGAGGGAGAGAACAGTGGAGGAGGGGAGAGAGGGGAGAGAGGGAGAGAACAGGGGAGGAGGGGAGAGAGGGAGAGAACAGTGGAGGAGGGGAGGGAGGGGAGAGAGGGAGAGAACAGGGGAGGAGGGGAGAGAGGGAGAGAACAGTGGAGGAGGGGAGAGAGGGGAGAGAGGGAGAGAACAGTGGAGGAGGGGAGAGAGGGAGAGAACAGTGGAGGAGGGGAGAGAGGGGAGAGAGGGAGAGAACAGTGGAGGAGGGGAGGAGGGGAGAGAGGGAGAGAACAGTGGAGGAGGGGAGAGAGGGGAGAGAGGGAGAGAACAGTGGAGGAGGGGAGGAGGGGAGAGAGGGAGAGAACAGTGGAGGAGGGGAGAGAGGGAGAGAACAGTGGAGGAGGGGAGAGAGGGGAGAGAGGGAGAGAACAGTGGAGGAGGGGAGAGAGGGGAGAGAGGGAGAGAACAGTGGGGAGGGGAGAGAGGGGAGAGAGGGAGAGAACAGTGGAGGAGGGGAGAGAGGGAGAGAACAGTGGAGGAGGGGAGCGAGGGAGAGAACAGGGGAGGAGGGGAGATAGGGGAGAGAGGGAGAGAACAGTGGAGGAGGGGAGCGAGGGGAGAGAGAGAGAACAGTGGAGGAGGGGAGGAGGGGAGAGAGAGAGAGAACAGTGGAGGAGGGGAGCGAGGGGAGAGAGGGAGAGAACAGTGGAGGAGGGGAGAGAGGGAGAGAACAGTGGAGGAGGGGAGCGAGGGGAGAGAGGGAGAGAACAGTGGAGGAGGGGAGAGAGGGAGAGAACAGGGGAGGAGGGGAGATAGGGGAGAGAGGGAGAGAACAGTGGAGGAGGGGAGAGAGGGGAGGAGGGAGAGAACAGTGGAGGAGGGGAGAGAGGGGAGAGAACAGTGGAGGAGGGGAGAGAGAGAGAGAGGGGAGATAACAGTGGAGGAGGGGAGAGAGGGGAGAAAACAGTGGAGGAGGGGAGAGAGGGGAGAGAGGGAGAGAACAGTGGAGGAGGGGAGAGAGGGGAGAGAGGGAGAGAACAGTGGAGGAGGGGAGAGAGGGGAGAGAGGGAGAGAACAGTGGAGGAGGGGAGAGAGGGGAGAGAACAGTGGAGGAGGGGAGAGAGGGGAGAGAGGGAGAGAACAGTGGAGGAGGGGAGAGAGGGCAGCGAGGGAGAGAACAGTGGAGGAGGGGAGAGAGGGGAGAGAGAGAGAGAACAGTGGAGGAGGGGAGAGAGGGGAGAGAACAGTGGGGAGGGGAGAGAGGGAGAGAACAGTGGAGGAGGGGAGAGAGGGGAGCGAGGGGAGAGAACAGTGGAGGAGGGGAGGAGGGGAGAGAGGGGAGAGAGGGAGAGAACAGTGGAGGAGGGGAGAGAGGGGAGAGAGAGAGAGAACAGTGGAGGAGGGGAGAGAGGGGAGAGAGGGGAGAGAACAGTGGAGGAGGGGAGAGAGGGAGAGAACAGTGGAGGAGGGGAGAGAGGGAGAGAACAGTGGATGAGGGGAGAGAGGGGAGAGAGGGAGAGAACAGTGGAGGAGGGGAGAGAGAGAGAGGGAGAGGGGAGAGAGGGAGAGAACAGGGGAGGAGGGGAGAGAGGGAGAGGGAGAGGGGAGAGAGGGAGAGAACAGTGGAGGAGGGAGAGAGGGGGAGAGGGAGAGAACAGTGGAGGAGGTGAGCGAGGGAGAGAACAGTGGAGGAGGGGAGAGAGGGAGAGAGAACAGTGGAGGAGGGGAGAGAGGGGAGAGAGAGAGAGAACAGTGGAGGAGGGGAGAGAGGGGAGAGAGAGAGAGAACAGTGGAGGAGGGGAGAGAGGGGAGAGAGAGAGAGAACAGTGGATGAGGGGAGAGAGGGGAGAGAGAGAGAGAACAGTGGAGGAGGGGAGAGAGGGGAGAGAGAGAGAACAGTGGAGGAGGGGAGAGAGGGAGAGAACAGTGGAGGAGGGGAGAGAGGGGAGCGAGGGAGAGAACAGTGGAGGAGGGGAGAGAGGGGAGAGAGAGAGAGAACAGTGGAGGAGGGGAGAGAGGGGAGAGAGAGAGAACAGTGGAGGAGGGGAGAGAGGGGAGCGAGGGAGAGAACAGTGGAGGAGGGGAGAGAGGGGAGAGAGAGAGAGAACAGTGGAGGAGGGGAGAGAGGGGAGGAGGGAGATAACAGTGGAGGAGGGGAGAGAGGGGAGAGAACAGTGGAGGAGGGGAGAGAGGGGAGAGAGGGAGAGAACAGTGGAGGAGGGGAGAGAAGGGAGAGAGAGAGAGAACAGTGGAGGAGGGGAGAGAGGGAGAGAACAGTGGAGGAGGGGAGAGAGGGGAGAGAGGGGAGAGAGGGAGATAACAGTGGAGGAGGGGAGAGAGGGGAGCGAGGGAGAGAACAGTGGAAGAGGGGAGAGAGGGAGATAACAGTGGAGGAGGGGAGAGAGGGGAGCGAGGGAGAGAACAGTGGAGGAGGGGAGAGAGGGGAGAGAGGGGAGAGAGGGAGAGAACAGTGGAGGAGGGGAGAGAGGGGAGAGAGAGAGAGAACAGTGGAGGAGGGGAGAGAGGGAGAGAACAGTGGAGGAGGTGATCGAGGGGAGAGAGGGAGAGAACAGTGGAGGAGGGGAGAGAGGGAGAGAGAGGGAGAGAACAGTGGAGGAGGGAGAGAGGGAGAGAACAGTGGATGAGGGGAGAGAGGGGAGAGAGGGAGAGAACAGTGGGGAGGGGAGAGAGGGAGAGAACAGTGGATGAGGGGAGAGAGGGGAGGGAGGGAGAGAACAGTGGGGGAGGGGAGAGAGGGGAGAGAACAGTGGGGAGGGGAGGGAGGGGAGAGAGAGAGAGAACAGTGGAGGAGGGGAGAGAGGGAGAGAACAGTGGAGGAGGGGAGAGAGGGGAGAGAGGGAGAGAACAGTGGAGGAGGGGAGAGAGGGAGAGAACAGTGGAGGAGGTGAGCGAGGGAGAGAACAGTGGAGGAGGGGAGAGAGGGAGAGAACAGTGGAGGAGGTGAGCGAGGGAGAGAACAGTGGAGGAGGGGAGAGAGGGAGAGAGGGAGAGAACAGTGGAGGAGGGGAGAGAGGGGAGAGAGGGGAGAGAACAGTGGAGGAGGTGATCGAGGGAGAGAACAGTGGAGGAGGGGAGAGAGGGGAGAGAGGGAGAGAACAGTGGAGGAGGGGAGAGAGGGGAGAGAGGGGAGAGAACAGTGGAGGAGGGGAGAGAGGGGAGAGAGGGAGAGAACAGTGGAGGAGGGGAGAGAGGGGAGATAGGGAGAGAACAGTGGAGGAGGTGATCGAGGGAGAGAACAGTGGAGGAGGGGAGAGAGGGGAGAGAGGGAGAGAACAGTGGAGGAGGGGAGAGAGGGAGAGAACAGTGGAGGAGGGGAGAGAGGGGAGGGAGGGAGAGAACAGTGGAGGAGGTGATCGAGGGAGAGAACAGTGGAGGAGGGGAGAGAGGGGAGAGAGGGAGAGAACAGTGGAGGAGGGGAGAGAGGGAGAGAACAGTGGAGGAGGGGAGAGAGGGGAGGGAGGGAGAGAACAGTGGAGGAGGTGATCGAGGGAGAGAACAGTGGAGGAGGGGAGAGAGGGGAGAGAGGGAGAGAACAGTGGATGAGGGAGAGAGGGGAGAGAGGGAGAGAACAGTGGAGGAGGGGAGAGAGGGAGAGAACAGTGGAGGAGGGGAGAGAGG
This sequence comes from Notolepis coatsorum, assembly GCF_963971535.1. Classification (NCBI taxonomy): domain Eukaryota; kingdom Metazoa; phylum Chordata; class Actinopteri; order Aulopiformes; family Paralepididae; genus Notolepis; species Notolepis coatsorum. The sequence goes on along the minus strand of NC_140172.1, from coordinate 105,884,569 downwards.
GAGAGAACAGTGGAGGAGGGGAGAGAGAGAGAACAGTGGAGGAGGGGAGAGAGGGGAGAGAGGGAGAGAACAGTGGAGGAGGGGAGAGAGGGAGAGAACAGTGGAGGAGGGGAGAGAGAGAGAACAGTGGAGGAGGGGAGAGAGGGGAGAGAACAGTGGAGGAGGGGAGAGAGAGAGAACAGTGGAGGGGGGAGAGAGGGGAGAGAGGGAAATAACAGTGGAGGAGGGGAGAGAGGGAGAGAACAGTGGAGGAGGGGAGAGAGGGGAGAAAGGGAGAGAACAGTGGATGAGGAGAGAGAGGGAGAGAACAGTGGAGGGGGGAGGAGGGAGAGAACAGTGGAGGAGGGGAGGAGGGGAGAGAGAGAGAACAGTGGAGGAGGGGAGAGAAAGAGAGAACAGTGGAGGAGGCGAGAGAGAGAGAACAGTGGAGGAGGGGAGAGAGGGGAGAGAACAGTGGAGGAGGGGAGAGAGAGAGAACAGTGGAGGAGGGGAGAGAGAGCGAACAGTGGAGGAGGGGAGAGAGAGAGAACAGTGGAGGAGGGAGAGAGAGAGAACAGTGGAGGAGGGGAGAGATAGAGAGAACAGTGGAGGAGGGGAGAGAGAGAACAGTGGAGGAGGGAGAGAGAGAGAACAGTGGAGAAGGGGAGGAGGGGAGAAAGAGAGAGAGAGAACAGTGGAGGAGGGGAGAGAGAGAGAACAGTGGAGGAGGGAGAGAGAGAGAGAACAGTGGAGGAGGGGAGCGAGAGAGAGAACAGTGGAGGAGGGGAGCGAGAGAGAGAACAGTGGAGGAGGGGAGAGAGAGAGAACAGTGGAGGAGGGGAGCGAGGGAGAGAACAGTGGAGGAGGGGAGAGAGAGAGCAGTGGAGGAAGGGAGAGAGAGAGAACAGTGGAGGAGGGGAGAGAGAGAGAGAGAACAGTGGAGGAGGGGAGGAGGGAGAGAACAGTGGAGGAGGGGAGAGAGAGAGAGAACAGTGGAGGAGGGGAGAGAGGGAGGGAACAGTGGAGGAGGGGAGAGAGAGAGAGAACAGTGGAGGAGGGGAGAGAGAGAACAGTGGAGGAGGGGAGAGAGAGAGAGAACAATGGAGGAGGGGAGAGAGAGAGAGAACAGTGGAGGAGGGGAGAGAGAGAGAACAGTGGAGGAGGGGAGAGAGGGAGAGAACAGTGGAGGAGGGGATAGAGAGAGAGAACAGTGGAGGAGGGAGAGAGAGAGAACAGTGGAGGAGGGGAGAGAGAGAGAGAACAGTGGAGGAGGGGAGGAGGGAGAGTTCTGTCTCACAGACCAGAAACCCTATTCCCTGCATCGCAGCACAAAGAACGACAGACGGTACAACAATAACAGGATGTGAGCCAATGGAGAAAGGTACAGATCTTCTTAGTGAGAAGGCAAACATCTTTCCTCCATTTTACTGTGGACATGTGAAGCCCATTTAAACATGTGATATGATCTCAGGCTATACCAATACATCGGACTTCACATTGCACGCCGATCGGTAAAGGATGCCTTAGTCTCGATCAGTGTTGGGTATGGTACTTTCAAAATTAAATATATTATGAATGATCAATACAAAAAATTGTGTGTTTACATTAGATGATGACTCTCCTTGAGTAACATGTGTGGTATATATATTTTAACTAGCCTACGTGTAAACGTAAACAAATGTATTAGCCCATGTTCAGTTCTATTTCATATCTGACACCGCGTCTCGCTCTGCCATATTGAGATGATATCTTATATATTGTGCATGTGAAAAAGTTGACACATGCACGTCACTTGCACGTGACCACGCCTACCCCTGTGTGTTCCTACCACAGGAAGTGGTCACGCTTACACCCTTCCTTTATCTTTTTCCACGCGAGGATCTGTTCATATGCACTTTCTACCAGTGGAATGTTACTATGAAGAGAAGGGAGAAATAAAACAATGTTGGACTCTCGCCGGACCCTCCTCGGCGCGACCGAACGGAACAGCGGCCCTATTCTGGTCTGTCCTCGATTCTTGGCAGTGGACGTTGCGCGGCATTCGCCGGTCCCGTGAGACGACCGGGCGATGTGATGGCGCGTGGGGCTGTGTATTTGGATGAATGTGCTCAACATGACACGTTGTTAAATGTTTTTCCAATTATCATGGCGCGCGCAGCTACTGCTAATGCTTATGCTTTCGGGACTCCGCTCCCATGCGTCCCGCGGGGACTGTGTCCAGTTTTCCCCTCGCCTAACCATTACATTACTGAAGGTCAATCGGTATCTAATGTTGGGGGTTTGGCTGAGTCCACCTTTACACGGGTGGACGGTCTGACGACGGGGCTCAGGACAGGTGTGCCGTGCATAGAGAAGCAGGTGTCATCGGTCCTTTGCCCTGACATGGTAGAACGGTATCCCGCCCCGGAAGCCGACGCCAAGGCCATGTGTCCCCCGCCTGGGATAACCTGGAAACAAAGAGAACAGGCTATCATGGTGCTGACAGCCTCGGCGGCCGAGGGATCGGCTGTATTAGATGGGCACGCCCTAAAAAACCGTTGCCATCTAGCTGTGTCTAGCATGTTCTCCGTTCACTCCCCCTGCTACACTACGGGATTCAGGGCTCTGTTGTGTCCCCTCTGGCTGCGGGCCACGTTCTTCCAGTGAAGCGCAAGCGGCCCCACATATCACTTCTCATGAAGACAGGGGCTGACACCCAGCTGCTGGCTAGGCCTGGGTCTGTCTCTGAGAATGCTGTACTGTCAGGAGGCTCCCACGCCACACGTCCTGCGTCTGTGTTTGGTGAGCCTGGTGTTGTGTCTGTCGACGGAGCAGGGTTCCCTGTATCTAAAAAAAATTTGTCAGAGGGGGAACTCTAGGCCCAGGAGGTCGCAGCATGGGTTCCCCCAGCCCCGTCCTCGCCAGGCAGGGTATTACGTTAGTGCCTCCCTCATCCAGACTTCCAATCCTAGCTGCGATAGTGAGTCAGGCACACATAATTTGGGTGGTAGTAATATCACTACAGGGACGGTCTGCAGGGACTCACCCTGTCGGGCAGCATGGGAACCACACACCATGCCTGTCCAGCCGCAGAGCAGGCAAGCTACGGGAAGATGCTCAGCGGGGGAACTACCTCATTCAGTGATGAGCGCTCCCCCCGTATCAGACCGCCGCTTTCTGTCGGGGTCCCCCTTGGGTGCGATTGCCTCGTTGGTAGAGTCAGGGTGCGATATCCCGACTCCGCGAGACACCTTGCTCGTGCGGTTGGCGATACCAGGGTTTGTAATGCACAGCGGAGGGACCGGGCCACCTATCTACGATTCTTAGCGGACCAGCGGCAGTTGGCGGCGGGGGCGCTTTGGGATTTTTACCACGTATGGCTACAGAAGTGCCATATGTCGGTGTGGATGGAGAGAACGCTGAGGGCGGGGCTAGTGTTACAGTTTGCACACCCCCACCCTCCATTTTTGGGTTTGGTACGGACTCTATTGTCAGAGTCCACGGCAGTGACAGCTCTGGCTGAAGAGATTCATTCTCTGGTGGCGAAGCAGGCCATCGTTGTGGTCCCAAGGGAGGACGCGATGAGTGGCGTTTACTCCGATATTTTCTGGTGCCCAAGAAATCGGGAGGTGTCAGACCCATACTGGACCTGTCTGTGTTCAATCGGTTGATTGTGGTGAGAAGGTTCAGAATGTTGACCGTCAAAAGAATGTTGACCGTCAACCGCTGTCAGAGTGGGAGACTGGTTCACCTCCATAGACCTGAAGGATGCGTATTTTCACATCCCGATCTTCCCTCCTCACAGGAAATATCTACGCTTCCTGTTCAGGCTGCCGTTCAGCTACTCTCTGGCTCCTCGCACCTTCACCAAGTGCGTGGAGACCGCGCTGGGACCTCTGCGTCGTCAGGGGATACGAATTTGATTCTACCTAGACGACATTCTGGTCCTCAATGAAGACCCTGAGGACCCTTGGATGTTTTTTCACACGTGGAATTCAGACTTGGAAGGGTGTAAGCGTGACCACTTCCTGTGTTTAGTAGGAACACACGGGGTAGGCGTGGTCACGTGCAAGTGACGTGCATGTGTCAACTTTTCACGTCCATTAAGGTCTCTCTCCATGGCTGCATGTGGAAAACACAATTTGACAGATTTGTTCAACTAATGGCTTTCTTAACACCGTGTTGTGATTATTAGGCGTAGTTAGTTACTAGTAGTTAGTGTTATGACTAAAACAGCAAGAGTCTGGCAGACACATTAAATACTCTATTCTTAAGTCCTCTCTCCTGCAGCCATTCAGTCATGGTGGACCACTACAGCAAGATGGAATTATAATCACATTATACTTTAAATTAATTAATTCGTGAAAGATATTATAATTAAGCTCAATTTACCCTCATAAAGCACTTAGCCCAGTACTAAGACGTAGCGGTCTGCGAGTTTCTGAGGGTTATTCAAAAGTTTGAATGCGGAAACATTACAATTACAACAGGTGCTCTCTCTCTCTCCTCCTCTCTCTTCCCCCTCTCTCTCCCCCTCGCTCCCCGTCTCTCTCTCTGTGTCTCTCTCTGTCTCTCTCTCTCTCTCTCTCTCTCTCTCTCTCTCTCTCTCTCTCACACACATGAGTGCATGCTTACCAACTGTCTGTCTGCAACACTACTATCACCGACATCTAAGAAGGGAGATCCCCCCCTTGAATGGCCCTTCTAAGGTTTCTCTCCTCCAATTGCCCGCCTTGAACAGTGGGTGGGCATCAGAGGCATAGCCCTTGAATGGTTCAAGTCCTACCTGGCAGATCGATCTTTTTGTGTCAGGCTCGAGGACTCTGTGTCCTCTACTGCCCCCCTATTGTATGGTGCAGTGGCGGCTCGTGAATTTTTCTCCAGGGGGGTCGATCGATACCAAAAATGTACATGTACCAAGGTAGCACAATGCCACACACTGCACACAAACACGCGCGTGCGCACGCATCGCGAAACCACACACTACTGTGTGCGTCAGAGAGCGTCGGTGAAACCAAAAGCATACAGATATTTAAGTAGGTACAGTTACAGTACAACTATCACCATTGCCATCAATCAATATGATCACAGAGTCCATGCAGCTATGTTTCCAAACACTCACACCCCGATCTCAACTCTCTCTCTCTCTCTCTCTCTCTCTCTCTCTCTCTCTCTCTCTCTCTCTCTCTCTCTCTCTCTCTCTCTCTCTCTCTCGAGCTCTCAAAGATGTCTGAGAGAGAGAGAGAGAGAGAGAGAGAGAGAGAGAGGGAGAGAGAGAGAGCGAGAGAGAGAGAGAGCGAGAGAGAGAGAGAGAGAGAGAGAGAGAGAGAGAGAGAGAGAGAGAGAGAGAGAGAGAGAGAGAGAGAGCGAGAGAGAGAGAGAGAGAGATAGAGAGAGACCGAATTAACTTGAATTAACTCACTGTTTACGTGGTCAAGGAGGGCTTGATAAAGTGTATAATGTCCACTGTTGTCCCCAGACTGTTGATGTATATCCAGTTATCCACTCTGTCCAGACTGCATCAGATTAGCTTGTTAGCACAACACAACAGTACTGTGATGAATTCAATGAATGAGTCTGTATTTGCCCATTTCCGCGTCGAACAGCCTGCAAACTACCTGGTGTTCTATCGCCATGCTCTAAGACAAACTCTAACCTTAATAACCCCCTGAGGTCTAGAGTGTGTAGCTCCACCTTCTCAGAATATTCTCTTTTTTTTTGTTACATAATGTAAAATTACAGATTCATACCTTCAAAATAAGCCATCAATTGTCAAATTTGAGACGATAGTTTTCAATCAATGTCCTATCAAACATTCTGGTAAAATCCTAACTACTTTTCAGGATAGGACGAGAACTTGATCCAAGTTCATTCAGCTATCTGATGCGAGAACTACACTCCCAGAATTCAATGTGATCATTGTCACTAGAACCATTTCACACCTGGAGCAAAGGCCCAGTCATTCCTTTGTTATTCCAGTGAATGGACCCAGCAGGAGGCCTAGCCTAGCGACAAGCGGCCACTACATAGTTGGGTATTGAAAAAATTCTCATATCCAAAAGTAGTAGAGAGAGAGAGAGAGAGATAGAGAGAGAGAGATGGTATTTACAGTACTGTACCATATCAAAAAAAAATAAGCAAACCAATAACAATTTGTGGTTGTATTTCTCTAGAATGACTAGAAGACCTTCTGGGGTGGACGCCAAGCCTGTTCACACAACAGCGGGAACTTGCTGCACAGCCGCATGAATTTATTTTCATTGATGAGGCTGGATTCAACCTAAGCCAAACAACACACATTCAAATCCAACCCTAACTACTGTCATGCACTTGTCCTAATATACTAACCTACACTGTAGCACTCAACACTTTGATGAACATTGTTAGTTACTCAGCTGATAGAGTTGTGCCCTTCCTGATGACTTGTCGTACAGAACTTGTAAGTCGCTTTGGATAAAAGCGTCAGCTAAATGACTAGATGTAAATGTAATGTGTAAATGTGCAAATGTAAATGTGTGTGTGTGTGTGTGTGTGTGTGTGTGTGTGTGTGTGTGTGTGTGTGTGTGTGTGTGTGTGTGTGTGTGTGTGTGTGCGTGTCCGTGCGCGTGTGTGTGAAAGTAAGACATCCTTGACTTAGTAAACTCACTGACAGCACGTGTGGCAGATTTATATCCAGCTTTTAATTTGATCGTTTGTTTGTGTGTTTCTGTGTGTGTGTGTGTCTGTGTCTGTCTGTCTGTGTATGTGTGTGTGTGTATGTGTGTATGTGTGTGTGTCTGTGAAACATGTCTTGTACTCATTTACCTCACTAAATACAGCAATGTGTAACTGTAGATTTCAAGAGAGAGAGAGAGAGAGAGAGAGAGAGAGAGAGAGAGAGCGACATTTATAATAATTATATTATTAATTCGTTTTTTACACACACACTAATAACATGATCATAACCAAACCAATTTCAAATGTATCATCAAGTACAAAATAGATTTGATCGTAATATTTATGAGAATGCATGTTTTTTCACACTACAGGAGGAGTATGTCACAGTATGATGTCATAATCGAACATTCTAGAACATTTGTGTTCTATATATGCAACAATTCTCTGAGCATTTCCTGGCATTTTTTCAGACTACAACATCAATCCATTCATCTTTCTTTGTGACAATATTGTCAACCACTGTACTAGACTGTACAAGAAATTCCTTCTGTAATGTACTGATTTCTTTTGATTTCTCTGTTTGAGAGAGAGAGAGAGTGTGTGTGTGTGTGTGCAGGGGAGTAGCTGGGGGGGGGGTTAGGATGATTCCAAGGGCCCAGCAAATGCCCCAATTTTTTTTATAGATTGGGGGCCCCACATTTTTTTATAGATTGGGGGGCCCACAAATTGATTCTTTCATGGGGCCCAGAATCTCAGCTACGCCCCTGTGAGCGCACCTTTCTACTCTAGAGAGCTGTCATCACCGTGATGCGCGCTTGAATGAACTGCGAGATAACTCATAACTCGTACACACGCGCACTCTGTCTGCCATACAGTAGTTTATGTTGTTTTAGCGCGACGTGGGTATATACACGGGCGAGGATGAAAAGCATAAGACTACTTTTAATACATAAATTAACGTTCCGTCGGGTCCCGTGTATTCTCGAGAGAGAATGATAATAATAATAATAATGCAGGACCTCTTCAGATTATATTATCAACGACAGACAGTGAGAAACACAACCCCCCTCCCTCTCGCGCTGAAGAATATGCATATTAGATCACTCAGTGATTAACACCTATGCGCTGTTTGTGTGTGCACGCATCCATGTATGTGCGTTTCGTGACGCGTTTGTAGTTCTTATCGCAAATGGAGATTATTACAAGCATACCATCTAGCAAGAATTAAACGTATTTACAAGTCGTATTAGGTTTAGCAAGTTGGGGGACGTATACCTTACATGTCAAAGCACTAGAAATGGCCATTTTTCTATTTTTATCAATTTCTGAAAAGATGTGCTTTTTGAGCATTTAAGAGGGATTCTAATTTCTTTTGTTGTCCGCCGACGGTTCAAAGCTCCAGCATGACCTCTAAGGGTTAAACTTTGAAAGAGTGCCTAAGCTTAACCGTCGAAAGAACTTGCCGTCACGCTCTAAGACAAACTCTAACGTTACCTTGTCCTTAACCTACTTCGAACGAAGAGTGGCTTAACCAGTGTAGAAACTGGCATCGGCCAATCAGAGAGCGTCTCCGCGAAATGCGGCTACGGAAAAAAACTGACGTCGGCTTGCTTAGACCGCTTCAAATCGCGCCAGGCTTCCATCATAATACATCATATTTCAACGCACAGCGCGTTACGCACTGATTGGCTGCGACGGATACAGCGATGAAACAGTGCACGGCATGCACGCGCACTCAGAGCGCTATTGCGTCTAGCCCGAGAGGAATGCGGCGAGGAGAAATGCGGCTACGGTAACGGAACGTATTCTCTATCAGACAGTGAGTCACTTCCTGTTCAGGAAAACGAGTATTTATATTTGATATATTAACGTTATATTGTGCATTGGAAACACAAATATACTTAAAATGAGTAAATATTATTCATTTTAAACATGTTTATATTATTTATAGGGCTATAAAACAAAAAAAAATTAAAAAAAATATTTCTTGTTCTTCTCTCTTTTTTTTTATATTGTCTTTCTTTCCCCTCCTTTTTCCCGATTTTCTCCCATCCCACCCTTCCTGGTTGTTGCGTACTTTCCCCTACTGTTGGTCCGGGAGACCGGAGACTGTCACATGCTTTCCTCCGACGCATGTGCCGCGCAGGTTCTCACCGGGGAGAGTGTAGCGTGTGGGAGGCCACACTATCTCTCCTCAGATCCAACCCTCGCTGAGCAGGCGCCCCGACCGAACTGTAGGGGTCGCTGTCCACAACGCCCAGGACCCACCCTTCAGCTTCCCACCCCCTGATACAGCCAATTGTATCAGCGTGAGAGGACAGCCAAGCTGATAGCAACGCCGGGAGCTGGATTCGAACAGGCGAATCCTAGTGTCTCCCGGTGTTGGTGACGAACGTAATCTCCGTGCGCCACCTGCCCTCCCGTTCTTCTCTCTTTTAACCAGGGGGGGCGGCGCCCGAGCGCCCCTAGTGGCCAGTTGCCACTGGTATGGTGTACCCCAGGGCTCGATACTTGGCGCCGTCCTGTTCTCTATTTATTTATTGCCCCTTGGTTCCATCCTCAGAAAGCACGGCATTCCTTTTCACTGCTACGCTGATGACAGCCAGATCTATATGCCACTAAAAAAGTCTGGCTCCTTTTCCATAGAGCCGCTGACCAAATGTCTCGATGATATTAAAAACCTGGATGGCATTGAATTTTTTTTTAATTTTAATGACAAAAAGACGGGGGTCATGGTTTTTGGTGGCCCCTCTGTGACCTCACTGCTAGATCTGGGTTCGCTGGCACAACATGTCAAACCAATAGTAAAGAACTTAGGTGTAAAAATCGACCCAGACCTTAAATTTGACAGCCAAATCAAGGCCGTGGTCAAATCGAGTTTCTTCCAGTTGAGGCAGCTGGCCAAAATTAAGCCCATCCTACAGGCGCAGCATTTGAAGCAGTAATCCATGCATTTGTGACGACTAGGCTGGATTACTGCAATGCACTTTATATAGGGGTGAGTGGATCCTCAGTGGCTCGCCTTCAAATGGTGCAAAACGCCGCTGCACGTCTTTTAACTGGCACTCGTAAATATGACCACATCTCACCGATTATATCCTCACTCCACTGGCACTTTAGGATTCATTTTAAAATTCTTTTATTTGCTTTTAAAGCTCTTCATGACCTTGCTCCACCTACCTCTCTGAGCTGCTGCAGGTCTATACACCTTCTCGCTCTCAGGTCAGCTGACCAGCTGCTCCTAGTAGTGCCTACAACTAGGCGTAAGCTCAGGGGGGGCCGTGCCTTCTCTGTTGTCGCCCCCAAAATGTGGAACGAGCTGCCACTGCAGATTAGGCCTCATCACTGCCCCGTTTCAAAGGCCTCCTTAAGACCCACCTTTTCTCTCTGGCTCTCTGGCATGTAGCTTGTTGATTTTATGATCTTATTGTCTTACTGTGTTGTTGTTGTATCGTTTTGTTACTGTGTCCTTTGCTTTTAAATATTTTTAAGTACTCTGATCTTAAATTTGTATTGCTGCCTATGTTTACCTTATTTTTTTCTTCTCTTTTTTGGTACTCTTGTTTTTTTTAATCTATTTTTAGTGCTGCTTATAGTTTTTAATATGCTCCCCCTGTACAGCACTTTGTGCCCCTGTGGCTGTTAAAGCACTTTATAAATAAAGTTGGATTGGATTGGATTGGATTGCCTGTGGTGCATTTTTTTCCTATTGCTAGGTTTTTAGTGAGTTTTTTCCTTACCTTCGTGTGGGGTATGTCTGGGAGTGTTGCATTCATTTATTTTATTTATTAAAAGAAAATTGGACTTCATAAATCAAATCAAATCAAATTTATTTGTAAGGCCCGACAACACACATCAATGTCCCCATGGGCCGGACACGTCTTCTTTAAACAAGTCAAGAAGAAACATCACAATAAGTCAAGAACAAAACAACAAACAACAAAACACCATAAAGTCCAAATTTCTTTTTAAATAAATGCAAAATAAATGCAACACTCCCACTGAGAGTCAGCGCTGTCAGGTGAAAAGATGCGACAGCTGCCTCCTTGTGTACCGGAGGGGACACGTGATGCAATGCTTGGTCCTCACTGCAGGCCGACCAGTGGGAGGCATGGTCTAGCAACGTTCAAGACAGGGGAGGGGAGAACTAAAGGGAGAATTGGCGAGGCGAAATTGGGATGGGAGAAAAATAGAAAATAAGGAGAAAAAATAGATAATATTTTTTTTTAATAACTGACATTGCCTTGTCACCGAAGGTTTTACAAAAATTGTGATAAAACTGTGTGATAAAACTGCACGTTTCTTATTTGTTCAAAATGTACCTTAACACTTA
>NC_140172.1:105639538-105873421 GCF_963971535.1 Notolepis coatsorum | reverse complement strand
TTCTCTCCTCCACACTGCCTGTGGTGCATTTTTTCCTATGCTAGATTTTAGTGGGTATGTCTGGAGTGTTGCATTCATTTATTTTATTTATTTATAAATAAATAAATGTTTGGACTTCCTGGTGTTTTTGTTTTGTTCTTGATTTATTGTGATGTTTCTTCTTGACTTGTTTAAAGAAGACGTGTCCGGCCCATGGGACATTGACGTGTGTTGTCGGGCCTTACACATACATTTGATTTGATTTGATTGTGTTTAGTTAGGGACAGCATATCCTTATGATAGCATTTAAAAGATTACTCAAAATCCACTCTAATTGATCTTATAATCTCAAATCAAATTGATAAGTTGTTGTTAGTGGAGTTTGGCATCAGGGACCACTGCCCCCCGGCGTGGACGAGAAGTATGAAATTGGCAAAAACGAGATCTCATACAACTCTGAGAAACTTGAAACGTTTTAATTACCACATTTTTTATGGAAGATATTAGGAATAGCAACATCCACTGTGACGTCAGATCTCCCTGATGTTCATACGGCCCTGGATTCCTTCACAAGATACTTTAATTTATTCAGTGATAAACACGAGAGACTTAGCCTTAAAGATAGACCGCGCCGTGGTTCTCTCGGGAGCTATCGGTTCTGTTTATAGACAGGGATATCGGCCCCGTGTGTGTCAGACACTCTCATCGTCAAAGATCCAGCTCATTGGCTGCCTTTCAGACAAATCTCAAATAAATGCACCTCTCCTGTGAGAAAAGCTACATTAGCTATTTTTAGCTAGACCTAATCACAAACTAGTTAGACACCATATCCTTATGTGTTAGTTAGAGGCAACATATCTCTATGACTGTGTTTAGTTAGAGACATTTAGTTAGAAATATCCTTGAACCCAATATGCAGTAATGAGACTCGGCAGACAGATCTCGTTAAAACCCAGTCTTGTGTATATTTAATAAATATAGAACGGTTGAGTATTCAGGCAGGGGCGATACACCTCGTACAGTCAGGGGCGTGCGTCGGACAGGAGAGTCAGACAGGCAGGGGTCGATACACGGGAACAGAGTAGTCAGACAGGCAGGGGTCAGAGCGGGTGCAGGGTAGTTTGCCAGCAGGGTCAAAACGGGTGCAGGTCCTCATACGTTCCCGGAAAAGGCAAGGAGAGTTAGTCAGACAGGCAGGGGGGTCAGGGGTCAGAGCACGTCTTTGTCGGGAGCCAGAGAACAGGTGAAGAGCCAGGAAGGACTGCAGGGAAGGATGAGAACACGGGTTAGACACGAGACAAAGTTACGATCTGGCAGCCTCATGACATCTCGGGGGCGGGGTTATATCCCTGACGTAATTGGCCCACAGACGTGTCAATCAGCTGCTCCGCTGACAGCATCACACCTGCACTCTGCACCTGACGTGACGAGAGAGAGGGAGAGAGAGAGAGAGAGAGAGAGAGAGAGAGAGAGAGAGAGAGAGAGAGAGAGAGAGAGAGAGAGAGAGAGAGAGAGAGAGAGAGAGAGAGAGAGAGAGAGAGAGAGAGAGAGAGAGGGAGGAGAGAGAGAGAGAGAGAGAGAGAGAGAGAGAGAGAGAGAGAGAGAGAGAGAGAGAGAGAGAGAGAGAGAGAGAGAGGGAAGAGAGAGAGAGAGAGAGAGAGAGAGAGAGGAGAGAGAGAGAGAGAGAGAGAGAGAGAAGAGAGAGAGGGAGAGAGAGAGAGAGAGAGAGAGAGGGAGAGGGAGAGAGAGAGAGAGAGAGAGAGAGAGAGAGAGAGAGAGAGAGAGAGGAGAGGGAGAGAGAGAGAGAGAGAGAGAGAGGAGAGAAGAGAGTAGCCAGGTAGGAACCGTGACAGCTAGAATGTCTACAGTTTCTGTGCCAGCAGATGGGGTCTATACACACCTATTGCAACCAACTGTGTCTTTAGAGCAATAGATTAAACTTGATTGGTATGGAGACTGAGTTAAAATGGATACCTTGCTTTGGCATAGAGAGCTTATTGGAACTATATCTGAATGAGCAATGCTTTACCTCTGAACCGTATACGGGCCGTCACGCACATGAGCGTCTACCGGCTCGGGGCTGCATTTCATACACCGTACGAAGATACATTTTCCGCCTTTCGAAACACCACCTCACTCTACCAATTGCGTGCCTCGGTTCTCGAGTTACCTGATGATATGTTAGGCGAGCGTCTTTTTACAGGCCGCGCGTCAAATGATCACTGATGGCGAAAATAATTGGTCAGCGTTGTAGCCAACGAGCGTCCGCTTCCAACCGATACCCACGTGGGTGGGTGAGAGTGGGGAAGTAGGTGAAAGTTAACAAGCGGAGATTAGTTGTGACTGAAGCTTCAGAACGCAGGGAGGTGGATAGCCATTTTGGATTTTCACGCTTTTATTTTTTGGTACACGGTTTACTAAACCATGTACGAAGCACACATTTATGGATTTTATAAAATGTTGACCTGTACTACATAATACTTCAGGCTATGGAACCGCTGTGTTTTCCAGCTCATACCTCTATGCTGGAACTTAAAAACAGGAATCTGGTAACCACTAAAGAGAAATGTGAGTTCAAGTTCAAACCTCTGTTACTCTATTTCATTAGCACTAAAAGTGATTTTCCTTTTTTGCTTTAGTAACTTCAGAATGTTACCTTTCAAAAGAGACCAGCCTCATGCATGTGCTAAGTATAAAGTATAAAGCTAAGCTTTGCAAAAAAGGTATGCAGGCCTCAAAAACAAAAATGGCCACTTTTTGGGCCACTTGGACACCGCTGCATGATAATGTGGCTGTGTGGCATCAGGTACATGATGAGCTGCACACAGTGGTTGGAGCCCAGCCTCAAAACGGCTCGAGATCTTGAGGTAGAAAAATGCTGTTTTTGAGGACTTGATTAGAAATACAAAACAATGAATAAAAAAAAAAAGATATTACAGAGGTGTTCCATAAACTCACAGGAATTGTGTAAAAGTGCCCAAATAGTGAAAGAAATAGTAAAATAGTTCCCCTTTAAGAGGTTTGCCATGATTCACTAAGGACAAGGATATCAGGGTCAGATTGTACAATTAATGTATCACATTAGTTAGTCTAGTTTATGTCAAGTTGGGGCCTAGGGACAGGGACAGAAGTGGTGCTAATAGGATATAGAGGCGATAAGTGCGACTAGATTTGAAGCATTAACGTAAGGTTATGTATATAACCAAGTTCTATGAATTCTGGTGATGCTCAGCGTCAGTCTGCACTGACTTCACTTCGTGCACGTGCACTGAATAAAAAATTCCACAATGTACCTTTACATACCAACATTCGTCTGGCCACACCCCTATCCGCTTACCTTCATAAGCAGGTGTGTGGTCACCGACTCGCCTCCTTCCCAAACTTTAACCACAAGGTGAGATCAAGGGCCGCAGCGCCGTCCTGACGCTGAGCGTCACCAGAATTCATAGAACTTGGTTATATACATAACCTTACGTTCTATTTCATTCTGGCCTCCGCTCGGCGTCAGTCTGCACAAGAGGAGCTGAGCGGAAGCCAGAAGCTCGACAAATGTACCCCGCTGAGGCCCCCCACAACCATCAGACCGGGGAGGACCGAGCCCCCCCGACCCTCCCTAATGGAGGGATACCCTCCCTATTGGAGGACGGGAGGGAGACGGATCCGACCGTGCGAAGAGGAACTCGAGCAACTCAACGCACAGGGTGAGCAGACCGTGGCTTGACCCCACGACTACGCACACACACAACCCGCATGCCACCAGGGAACGAACGGAAGGAACAACCCTCGTTACTGCCCCCAAAATCATGGGGTCAAGAGCAAACTCAACCCCGTGGCAAGGCCGTAGCAGCGGAGCGCGAAGGAAGACCCAGACCCACTGAAGGGACTGGATCCCCTGGAAAAAGGGGGGCCCGGAGAGGTCAATGACGCCAGGCATCAAGACCCCACCAGGCGGTCACTTAGTGACACCGCCCCCCACATCGCCAGCGTATTCGGACAGGGCCCCTCCAAGAGCGGGCCCTTTCCCCCCATTAGTACACCGCCTGGCACACTGACCCTGCAACACAGGCAGTCAGCATGGCCGTAAAGCATTCAAAAGGTTAACCAACGGAAGCAGGCAGCGCACCGGGGAAAACCAGGCAGCAGGCTGTAGACCCGAGCCTGGAGAACTGCGGACGAGACAGGCGCCAAAGGGGTCAACTGAAAACAGCCCCCCGGCGGAAGGGGCGTATGCTGGCGTTGTTGCGCACCATGACAAAGCCTCCATCACAAAAAACCCACCCAGAGGGGTCGAGGCAGAGAAGGCTGACACGATTGGCAGACGTCATGAACGTGCAGGGGCACACTCAACCGGGTAACCCGGGAGTTGACTCTGCTCCAATACCCCTGGGAATCAACCACCCCCGGACAACGGGTTAACTGACCTGGACCAGCGCGACCAGAACCAGTCCCGTGCCCTAACCACGCCGACATGCCCACTCCAGGAGAGGGGGTAGGTATGCGTGTTGATCTAAAACATGAAAAGAGGGCGCCACCCAGACGGTCCTATTTATACCGCGCTCAGTGGCCCACCCCAAGGGCGTGAGACCCCTCTACCTATGTTCTGATCTATTCCGTTAACATTCCCCAGATATGAACGAGAATCCGTCGAGACCCAGTAACAGGCTCTCGGAAGAGGAAAAAATCCCCCATCCCAGTTGCCCTATAAAAACGCTGTTTTAATAACGAGCAACCAAGGCGTACTAGCCTCCCGCATGATTCTTAACAGAAACACCCCGAGCCAGCACTATGTATGCATCGGGACCCAAACATATCAATGGACAGTCTAACCAGACCCCACATTGTTCCTTCAAGTCGCCTGGGAGAAGGACAAGAAGGGTTTATAGCAAGGCCAAGGTGTGTATGTGGGAACCCGACACCCGTATCTATGTTGTAAGACACAGAAAATCTGATAGAGAGAGAGAGCGGCTGAGCCGCGGTACGTTTTCATACGAGCATTACTGCAAACCAACACAATAGTGTTGCAGCTCAATATCACTGTTTAAGCAACAGAGCACACAACTAACCTCTACCTTTATGTGAAGATTCAGGTCGAGGCAGAAAAACCCCTTTTTCAACTGAGTGTAGGCTGCAGGCCTTGCTTAAGCTCTAACATGAAAGTAACGTCTAGCCCTCCTATCAAACCCATACTAGCGAAAGATTCACACGTTGCATCCCCATCATATGTTTGGTGAATAAACACACAGTTTGTTAACAAAAAATACAGTCCCTCCTTAGGAGGGACTTTTTATTTTTCAACAAAATCATAGTAGGGCCGGGAAGGGAACAGGGGGGGACCACAGAGGGAAAAAGTCAATTATCTTAGCGACGCCTGCCACGAGCCGCTCTGGGTTTTCCACCCCGTGGAGCCCCGGAGGGACGGTAAACGATCGGCGGCTGGTCACGACGATCCCTACCGTCACCACCGGGCGTAGATGGGCCGGCTGCAGTGGCGGAGGTGCCCTCTCTCCTCCTGGCTTTCTTCGCCGAAGGTCCAGCAGTGGAGGTGGTAGCAGCGGCGGCCACGGCGGAGGAACCTCGACGACGACGCGGCCGTCTGACTCCACCGGCAACATCGGGCGGGGGGAAATAAGGCTGGAGCACGGAGCGCTCCTCCTGCATCTCCCTGCAGGTTGAGGTCATCAGCTGCAGTGCCGACCCGAATAGTCCAGCCTCGGAGAGGGGTGCCATCAGAAGGGGAGTCCTCTTCTTCTCCGGCACACGCGCCTGCTCCAGCCAAAGGTGGCGCTGGATCAGAGTGGCCAGGGCATGCACTTTCCCAGCGGCTATAGCCTGCGGCTGAATCAGATGCAGGATGGCTCCTGCCGCCTGGGCGAGCTGATCATGCTGTAAATCAGTCAGCTCCGTGCCGCCCGTCAGTATCCCGGACATGAATCTCGCCAGCTGCGCGATATAAATGACTGGTCACTCCAGTAAGCCAACCGCCTCGCCAATTTCCCTTGAGGAACCGGCTTCCGTAACGGCTCCCACACCACCTCAGGACAAAGGAGCGCTGCCATCGGCCTATCAAGCCGTGGCACGCCCTCCTTCATGCCGTCTACCAAACCCACCACCCGCGTGACTTGTACGTAGGCGTAGTAAGGCCCATAATGTGGGAGACCACCTGTCCCTGACGGACGTAGGCCACCATTGAAGGGAAAAATGGGTAGACAACATCCACCCCTCTCACCGGGCGACGTTGCCATAGATGACCTATGAGATCGTCAGGGATAGAAACAGGCAGTGGCTGCGGCAGCGGCACGCCGTTTGCGACTGCCGCCGCCGCCATGAGCTCGGGGAACAAAGCACGCAGTTCCCCCTGCATACTTTCCCCCTCCGAGCCCGCGTCCCTCACATGCAGCAGACCACTGGTTAAGGAGCCACATTCTGATGTGGCTGATAGCAGGGCATCCCGCCGCCGAGTCGGAGGTTCTAACCCAACATCTGCGGACGAGGAACCCCAAGGAGACATCTCACCCCCCTCCAGTGTTACCTGGACGGGCGGGAGACATGTCTCCACCGGGCCTTCGAACAAGAACCCGTCCGCCTCTATCATGTAGTCCTCTTTTTCCATCGGCCATGTAGAGACAGATGCATCCTCATCCGGCTCCAGCAACTCACCAAAACCAGGCCGTTCGCGTCTGCAAGCCACCATCTTGCGACGGGAGCGAGCTGACGCAAAAAGTTTGCGTCTCAAATCCCCCGCAAACAAAGGCGCCAGCCTCCCAACAGCGGACGACTCCCTGGAAGCAGAGGAACCAGAGCCGGAACCAGGCCATCGCACAGGAGACAGCGCTGGTGCACCAGCTCCTTGGAGAGGCAAACTACCCATCGGACGCCTACCGGGCGTGGCTGCCGACCACGAGAGAGGCCTCAACCCCGCTCCAAGACATACGACAGAGGCGGCAATGGAGAACCGCTAGTGAAGGGTGGCGTTGCGAGCGCGACCCTCCGAGGTAGACATTATGACTTAGCTTTTTTCTTTTTGAAATATATGAGAGAAGAAAAAAGCAAGAAAAAATTTAAACACTCAACTTTCTTCAACTAAACAACCTCGTCAAGTGTGGGTATCTACCGAAGGCACTTCCTTGTGGTGAAAGTGAAGAAGGAGGCGAGTAGGTGACCACACACCTGCTTATGAAGGTAAGCGGATAGGGGTGTGGCCAGACGAATGTTGGTATGTAAAGGTACATTGTGGAATTTTTTATTCAGTGCACGTGCACGAAGTGAAGTCAGTGCAGACTGACGCTGAGCGGAGGCCAAAATGAAATAGAACATTACGAGTGGAAGAGTGGAGAGAGCATGGTGTATCAGTGCATTTGTCGAAGTCTGAACCGTTTCCAAATTAAAAGGACTTTTAACCGTATTTTGGATACATCATTTAGGTCTATTGCCTATAATCACATTTATGGTCAGATGTATAGGACCTGTAGTGCCACAGCCATCACAACGGATCGGACTCACCTCGCTTGGTCGACCTAAGTGCAAGGTCCATATTGCAGGACAGGTAAGCGGGAGCCAGTCCGGTTCATCTGCAGGTCACCCATGGCGAAGAGGTCATCCCTGCCCCAGAACAGTGTACAGTTGTCCACATAGAGGATGCCTGATGAGCAGCAGTAACCTTTCAGCCATTATGTGGAGGCTGTGTATCCTGCTAAGCATGGCATCCCTGAAGCAGGGAGAGGGGGAGGGGACCTGAGATGATGACTCTTTTACCAGAGTCCAAGAGAGTATTGCTGAGGGTTCTAAAGTCAGAGTTTGATATACTTCTATGTGGCATCTTCTGTTGACCTACTGTCTCCAACTAAAGACCCCCCCCCCTAGGTGGGTCTTAGAGGGTTCAGCACGTGTGGGGAGGGCCCATTCACTGGACCTTTTCAGGGGCCCAGTCATTTTTTTTCCACTTTTTCTCCTCCTGTTTTTCTGTGTTTTTCTCCCATCCCAATTTAGTCATGCCAATTCCCCCCTCCCCTTCCTGGTCGTTGCTTGCATGTGCCCTCCACTGGTCGGTCTAGGCAGGGTTGATAGATACTATCACATGTCCCCTCCGATACATGCGGAGTCAGCCAGCCACTTCTTTTCACCTGCCAGCGCGGACTCTCATTGGCGAGGTGTAACGTGTGGGAGGCTCACACTACCCTCACCATCTCCCTCCCTCGCTGTGCAGGCGCCCTGACCGACCTGTAGGAGTCGCTGTTTACAACCACCCCACCGGCTTCCCTCCCGCTGACTCTGCCAATTGAGTCAGTATGACGGCCGTCCCAAGCCAGAGGCAACGCTGACAGCCGGATTCGATACCAGTGTCTCTCGCGTTGGTGACGAGCGTTTAGTCCGCTGCGCCACCCAGCCGCCTGGGCCCCGTCGTTTCTGTGTTCAGGGGGGGGGGGGGGGGGGGGTCGGGTCGTTTTACGATTATTTGATCGCCAGTAACGGCTTTCGTTTTGAACACCACACACACTGATCGGGCTGACCTGTATGAAATCATTGCAGGATCAAGCTGGAATTGACGTCAGATGTTCCTTATCTTAGATCGGGCTTATTCCAAAAAGAATATTCCAACCCTCTGATCGCGATTTCCAGTATTGATGTCCATCTGGTCCCGGACATAATGTGGCACAACTTATCCATCGAGGGGCATTGGACGCGTTTCCAAGTGATGTGGGGTGGGGTTGATATCATAGAAAGTGCAGGTGTGTGTGTGTGTGTGTGTGTGCATGTGTGTGCGCATGTGTGGGAGGGTGTGTGTGTGCATGTCTATAGAATGTTGGCAATGAATTCAACCTTTATTTAGTCTCGAAAATCACTTCTCATTTCAGATCAAGAAATACAGCCCTCAATAGAAAAAAAATAAAAGAAACAAGAAACACAATCAATCAATAAAACAATTAAAAACAACTGCAGACTGGGGTGAAACTGTTGGCCATTAAATATTTAAACTGTCCAAAGGAAACTAATGTATTGAGTTTTTTAGGTACATTGTGAAGACGTTTTTATGTGTCTGGGGCACAGAAGCTAAAAGCAGATTAGTTCAGTTTAAACCTCTGGGGGTTTGAAGTGTAAAAGCCAATCAGTACAGATGGGGTGTGATATGGTCCAATAATGAAGTCATATAAGGGGGAATATCTCCAATAATGGCTTCATATAGAAATAGATGCCAGTGAAAATCACGTCTCCCTGCCAAAGAGGACCACCCAACCATATTGTACAAGGTACAGTGAATATTATAACTATCACCGGTGATAAATATGAGGGCTGATATACAGAATCCGGGGGGCTTAATGGAGCACTTCACCGAAAAACAATGCCAATTTATCTTGCACATAATCTCACACGTATCCCAAGGCTCTAAACTGTGTCGCACACATTTTACATTTATTGAGAGTTGATGAGTTTGAATATCTCTTCCTTTGATGTCATCGGAGGACACTGCATCTTAGTGTTTTTAATTGTTGTTAATCACAGTGAAAGGGTTAACCGTCTGTAGTGGGGTTGTGAAAGGGTTAACCCATTGTCGTGTGGCAGTGAAAGGGTCAACCGTCCGTAGTGTGGTAGTGAAAGGGTTAAACACCCTTGCGCCCGCCATCTGCCTGGTTTTGCCTGCGCTTGGGTCCTATTTGTTCTCATAAACGTTTATTTTGGATGACGAGGAAACAAGCCTTTCACATCTCTCACCCTCAGTCAGACAGAGGAGCAAACTGGACAGCATATCATCTTGACTTGCTATTTCAAAGATCTCCCGTTTCAAAGCTGACTTGTTTCATACAGGCTAAAACAGTGTGAGTAAATGTCCACTCCCCATCGTATGTATATATTTTCTGTTAGGATCTCTGTTTAACAGTACTTTATATTTACATATCTTGTATGTCACAAATGTAACAGTACTATATACCTGTATGTCATGTATGTCATAAATGTCATGATATATATCTGTATATCTGTATGTTGTGTATGTCATAAATGTCATTATGAATTGAAAACGGGGAACCCTGATGTAAACAAGACGAAAGTCTTTCTCTGGTCTGCATCCCCTTAACAATTGTGTGTATTGAGCCGTAGTGTATTGTACCCAATCTGCAATCTGTTAATAAAGTTTCCAATCAATCAATCAATCAAGAAGCACACGTTTAATATAGATGTGCAACTTTGCTGCAGTCTCTGAGGTGTGTGCCTCCACACTGGAACACATGGGGCACACAGTCTCTGAGGTGTGTGCCTCCACACTGGAACACATGCTGCACACAGTCTCTGAGGTGTGTGCCTCCACACTGGAACACATGGGGCACACAGTCTCTGAGGTGTGTGCCTCCACCCTGGAACACATGGGGCACACAGTCTCTGAGGTGTGTGCCTCCACACTGGAACACATGGGGCACACAGTCTCTGAGGTGTGTGTCTCCACCCTGGAACACATGGGGCACACAGTCTCTGAGGTGTGTGCCTCCACCCTGGAACACATGGGGCACACAGTCTCTGAGGTGTGTGCCTCCACACTGGAACACATGGGGCACACAGTCTCTGAGGTGTGTGCCTCCACCCTGGAACACATGGGGCACACAGTCTCTGAGGTGTGTGCCTCCACACTGGAACACATGAGGCACACAGTCTCTGAGGTGTGTGCCTCCACACTGGAACACATGGGGCACACAGTCTCTGAGGTGTGTGCCTCCACCCTGGAACACATGGGGCACACAGTCTCTGAGGTGTGTGCCTCCACCCTGGAACACATGGGGCACACAGTCTCTGAGGTGTGTGCCTCCACACTGGAACACATGGGGCACACAGTCTCTGAGGTGTGTGCCTCCACACTGGAACACATGGGGCACACAGTCTCTGAGGTGTGTGCCTCCACACTGGAACACATGGGGCACACAGTCTCTGAGGTGTGTGCCTCCACCCTGGAACACATGGGGCACACAGTCTCTGAGGTGTGTGCCTCCACACTGGAACACATGGGGCACACAGTCTCTGAGGTGTGTGCCTCCACACTGGAACACATGGGGCACACAGTCTCTGAGGTGTGTGCCTCCACACTGGAACACATGGGGCACACAGTCTCTGAGGTGTGTGCCTCCACCCTGGAACACATGGGGCACACAGTCTCTGAGGTGTGTGCCTCCACACTGGAACACATGGGGCACACAGTCTCTGAGGTGTGTGCCTCCACCCTGGAACACATGGGGCACACAGTCTCTGAGGTGTGTGCCTCCACCCTGGAACACATGGGGCACACAGTCTCTGAGGTGTGTGCCTCCACCCTGGAACACATGCTGCACACAGTCTCTGAGGTGTGTGCCTCCACCCTGGAACACATGGGGCACACAGTCTCTGAGGTGTGTGCCTCCACCCTGGAACACATGGGGCACACAGTCTCTGAGGTGTGTGCCTCCACACTGGAACACATGGGGCACACAGTCTCTGAGGTGTGTGCCTCCACACTGGAACACATGGGGCACACAGTCTCTGAGGTGTGTGCCTCCACCCTGGAACACATGGGGCACACAGTCTCTGAGGTGTGTGCCTCCACACTGGAACACATGGGGCACACAGTCTCTGAGGTGTGTGCCTCCACACTGGAACACATGGGGCACACAGTCTCTGAGGTGTGTGCCTCCACACTGGAACACATGGCATACACATCGCACCTCACAAATCATGGCGAGACAAAAGCGCCTCTCGTTCTCAGTCGCGATGGTATAGAAGAGAACGAAGATATACGTTTTATCCACAATCAACACATTTTAATTTAAAGACCCCATGAAATCAAAATAGACATTTATGTTCTTTTGTGTTACTGATGTTACCGAGAGAGAAAGGGGGGAGGAGATAGCGAAAGAGGGAAGGAGAGAGAGAGAAATCGGGAAGGAGAGAGAGAGTGGAGAGAGAGAAATAGGGAAGGAGAGAGAGAATGAAGAGAGAGAAAGCGTAAAGGAGAGATAGGTGGGTTGGTGGGAAGGAGAGAGAGAGGGAGGGAGGGAAGGAGAGAGAGGGATGGAAGGAGAGAGAGAGGGAAGGAGAGAGATGTGGGTTGGTTTGTGGGAGGGAGAGAGTTGGGGAGGGTGGAAGGGAGGGAGAGAAGGAGAGACTGAAATACATTGAAAATGCCTGTCAATGATGTAAATGAGTTAAAAAAAAACAATTGATATCAATCCAACACCAGTCAATTAACGACAGACACCTGTACCACGACATCCACCTGTTTCCAATCAACTAATTAGACAAAGAGAAAGATGATTGGTTGTCAAACCTGCAGAGCACCTGAGCGTAAGAGGCCTGTGAGATCAGTGGGTTTGCTGAGGCCTGTGAGATCAGTGGGTTTGCTGAGGCCTGTGAGATCAGTGGGTTTGCTGAGGCCTGTGAGATCAGTGGGTTTGCTGAGGCCTGTGAGATCAGTGGGTTTGCTGAGGCCTGTGAGATCAGTGGGTTTGCTGAGGCCTGTGAGATCAGTGGGTTTGCTGAGGCCTGTGAGATCAGTGGGTTTGCTGAGGCCTGTGAGATCAGTGGGTTTGCTGAGGCCTGTGAGATCAGTGGGTTTGCTGAGGCCTGTGAGATCAGTGGGTTTGCTGGGAGTGGGAGTGGGTGAGGATTTTTGTTTTGTTTTGATGCAAACTATGTTCTAAGGTGACGTTTTGATCCATTGTGTTGGAATGTTGAGATTCCGATATAAGTAATGTTTAATCTAAATAAACTTGTTTTTGTTTAGAGTGGCGCTGTTGTCTTCGCTGACTGGAACACATTCTCTACTGGAACAAGACTTTATACTAACCATCTGGATCAACTTGCTTCTGATAACATGGCAGACTATTGATACCACAACAGCCGTACGTACAATTATTTGATTGTTTCCGCTGCAGAGCCTCTTATGTTCTGCTTATTTGTCTTAATATTTTGAATCTCTTGCTTATTTCTCTTCAATATACGTAAAGGTATATTTGTACATTTACGACCACAATGACGTATTGCAGATAAGTGTCCATTTTGTGGTGCACAGTATTTTAGCTAATGCTGACTAGTTTTTAATACCCATCCATGGAGCAGATTCACTTGCAATCCCTGCTTGATGCTGTACTGCACTGCCCATCAGTTTCTCTGATGTGTGGGTTGTAATTGAGTGGGCATAAGGAAGGTGGTGCTATTGCTGGCCACACCTCAGGCTCTGCCAAGAGAGGTCTGGAGAGCGTCTCACTATCATTAGTTACTAAACTCCAACTACAACCCACACATCAGACCAAAACATAAACAAAGTGCGATACGGAATTAGATTCTACCTTGAATCACATTTTTGAAACTACAAATTCAACCAAAACACAATCTGAAATGTTCATTGGAGCGCTTCTCTCTATTCCAGATACAACAAATAATGGCGAGGCCTCACTGCTGTGGGAAGAGCTTCACTACAAAAAAAAAACTCCAATTGAGTTTTCCACCCGGCAGTTGTGTGTATTTGTCTCGCCCCTTCATCAACGTAGGCCGACACACAGTATTCCAATACACATCTCACTACATCCTGCACAGGTATAATTGCGGGAGGGGGCCGGGGGTCTGGTCTTTTGTGTGTAACCTGGACTCGCAATGGATAGGTTTGTTGTCGGAAGCAGTGCCGGTTGGTCGCGATGAAATGGGCTCTGCACATAGCCAGCTGCTATACCACAATGAGGTGGCTATCTCGAGGCAGAGTATTAAATCGCCTCAGAGAAGAAGCGCTGATTTTCCTTGCAGACAAAAACAACCCATTGGCAGAGAAATGTGCTGATAATGAGCTGGATTACGAAACTCCGTTAGTGACACTCCAGGTTAATAAAGATTTTGGGGTAATTCGTCTTTCGTGAGACAAGCTACTGAAAGTCAAGTTCACTGGACAACAGGCCCTCGCAAAGTTCTGGATATCAGTCCGGAACGAGTCCCCAGTGTTGTGTAATGCTGCGCTGAGAAAGCTTGTCATCAACATACCTCTGTGAGGCCCGATTCTCAGAGTAGAAGCGGATCTCCACCAAAGCGCACATGAGCGCATTTTCTTTTCATGTTCTGGCAACATATTTTGGCTAAATATGCCTCGTTTTATAAATGTGTATACAGAAACAATTCCGTTGCTTTTGTTGATAATATGAATTAATTTCATTGATAACATAGTGCTGTAATTAAGTTTTCTAATAAATATGCATGATCAAGTTCAACAACGTGTGCTTTTATTTTGATATTCCTTATTTCCACATTGAAATTACGCAATACATAACACTTTGATCGCCATGGTTAAATTCATAATTTACCATCCCTAGCCAGCTCTATTTGTCTATGGAGAAGTTCCCCTTCTTTGCAGGGCTATAACTTTTTAAATTCTATTGCTAAATTGACATTATTATGGCCCATTCAATGTCCTATATCCATTGTTCAGGGTGTAGCAACGTTATACTTTTTCATTCACATATTCATACTAAAATATGGTCTAAAGTATAAGTATGTTTTTATCGTTTTCTGCAGCTTTCTCCAGAACTTGATTTATAGCCCCAAATGCATTATATTGATGATCAAATACAGTTTGGTAGCGATCGGTGCGAGATAAAAAATTTCAACTGGAGGTACTTCTAGAAGTTACTACGTATCATCTGATGTTGACCGGATGGGCGGGGGGGTCGTTTTTAATTCCGTGGGCAACGTTATATCATTCACCTAGTGTGGGTCATATGATCATCAGAGCAGTTTATATGGAACACGTTAGAAAATAACGCTGGATCTTACCGTATCTTCCTCGCGCCGTTGGACGATCAGCTTGGAGTAGACAGTTTTCGATTATGGGATGTTGATCTAGATCAGGGGTCAGCAACCTTTTTGACATGGAGTGCCTGTTTGAAATATAGTTGTAACTAGTGTGCCTCAACAATATTCCATGCATCGTAATTTTTTTTTCTCATAATCAGGTCTTTTTAATGATAATTTTTACATTATTACATCATTATTGTTATTGTTATTATTAACAATATTATTATGATGGTTGTATCAACCCTAAATCTGAGTTGGGGGGGGGGGAATGCAATGCAGACAAACAGCTGCATACAGTGCGACCATTTCACTCACATTTGCCCATTCATTTTTGGACACATCACACACCATCGGTGTGTGTACTGTACGTGTGCTGTCATAGCTCCACCTACAGGCCTAATGGAGAACACCAGGAGAACACCAGGATGTGAATGGAGGGTGAATGTGAGGTATATTGTGTAAATACGTTTTGATTGATCGCAAGACTACACTGTAAAAAAAAAAGTATTAGTTACCAGAACTTAAAAATATTGAGTTCAGTTACTGTGCATTAAGGTTTTCAGTTTTCAATCCATAATAAGTTAACAGAAAAATAAGTACACAACCACATTATTTCAACCTAATAAAACTATGTTTATTGTCATTGTTTTAAGAACACAAGTTGACTTGGTAATACTCACATTTTGAGTAAAAAAATTGCTTTTAACATGTGCAATGTTCAATGAAATAGAAAAATAAATAATACAATTTGTTGATTAATCCCACTGGTCACAATGGTGACCGTAATAATGTTTTTGTTATAAGGCTCTGCAAATGTTACTGAATGATGTAGCAATGTATTTCCAGCTAAATTGAAATAATAAACAAATAAAGGGTCTCAATTAAATATGTGGAAGTAAAAAGAACCTGTGGGAGGATTTCAACAAGATAAATGCGACAACAGTGCAAAATAGTTCACTATAATATTTCAAAGCAAAAAAAAAAATGAAAAAAAAAAATTTAATAATTTTTTTTTTTTTTTTTTTTTTTTTTTTAGTGCTGCCCCCTGTGCCTATGCAAATGCCCCCGCGTGCCTATGCAGGCACGCGTGCCTAGGGTTGCCTACCCCTGATCTAGATGAACCATTTCCAGGTTGTATAATACTATATACGTCCAAATAACGTTGTTTATTGAGTTAGGGCGAGCGATTGATTATCCAGTGTGTCGAGATGGAGTCCGGCTAACGATCGCGAGTGCCCGGACGAAATATGGATGAGCACTTCCTGTTTGGCGCGTCACTTCCTGTTGGCCGATCTGCCGATCGGCCACCAGATGGCGCTCTTGAACCGTTAGAGAGTTGAGTGGAGATCAGCAGTATATCTCAGGTCCCCGGAGGAGAAATATGATTTCGATCACAGATTTTTGAAATATTGATATCAAAGACGTGTTACGGCGTCTTCGGCAGAATGAGCATGGCGGGCAATGACGAGTTACGGCGTTTCCGGCGATTAAAGTGTTAAGTGTGGGGTCGCCAAAAAAAATCCTAAATAAAATGGGGTCATGGTATAAAAAAGTTGAGAACCCTTGCTGTATAGGATCCTTTGCAGTTTCTTCTAATTTGTGTAGTGTTTGGGATTCCATGTGACGTATGTAATGCTGTCTGTGTGTGTGTGTGAGAGAGAGAAGAGAGAGAGAGAGAGAGAGAGAGAGAGAGAGAGAGAGAGAGAGAGAGAGAGAGAGAGAGAGAGAGAGAGAGAGAGAGAGAGAGAGAGAGAGAGAACGTTTTGAGATCGGGGCATGCGTTTGTGTAGGCGCTATTGGAAACCTGGCTGCATTGACTGTGATCATATATTGATTGATGGCGATTTTCGCTGATGCTCTGACGCGCACAGTACTCAGTGTGTGGTTTTGCCTATGCGTACGCGCGCGTGTTTGTGTGACACTGTGATACCTCGGAACATGTTTGCTTAGTTTTTGGTATAGCCCCCCCTGGAGAAAAATTCACCAGCCGCCACTGCAGCAGCTGATTCTGTATACTGAATACTGTGTCCTGCACACCTACACACGCACGCTCCAGATGATAATAATAATATTTTATATAATCTCCCAAAATTAGATTAGATTATATTCAAATGTATTGTCATCATACAGCACAAGTACCATACAGCACAAGTACACTACAGTGTGAGAGCACACACATACTGTGTATACAGTATGTGCAAAATTAATCGTTCAAGCAGTAGGCCTCTATTATTTTAATGACTTGTTTTATTTGGTATTATACAGTGGAGGTTTCTGTATGACTACTCATGAAGCTCTGCTTCACTAGTAATAGACAGACAAAAACATAACACACATATTACATAGGGGGCAGCGGTGGCCTAATGGTTAGAGAAGCGGGTTTGTGACCGGAAGGTCGCCGGTTCGATCCCCGGGACCGGCAGGAAAAATCTGCCGCTGAAGTGCCCTTGAGCAAGGCACTTAACCCCCAACTGCTCCAGTGGAGTTGCTCAGTGGCCAATGGTGTCAGACTGTGGTTGTACTGGGCAGCTCCCAGGTATGAATGGAACTGTGTGAATGTGAAGCAGGGCGTAGCTGAAAAAGAGCATCCGTGCCCAGCGAACCTACCCTGGGTAAATAAAGGTTAAAAAAAAAAAAAAAAAAACATACAAAATATAAAATTTTATTTATTTATAAAATAAATAATTATTGTTCTTTTTCCGTACTTTTTCTCCCATCCCAATGTTAGTCGTTATGCCAATTCCCTTCCTGGTCGTTGCGCTCTTGTCGGTCTGGGGAGGGTGACGACTACCACACGCTTCCTCCGACACATGTGTAGTCAGCCAGCCGCTTCTTTTCACCTGACAGCGAGAACTCTCACTGGGGGAGCGTAACACGTGGGAGGATCACACTACCTCCCCCAGTTCCTTTCCTTGCTGAGCAGGCGCCCTGACCGACCTGTAGGGGGTCGCTGTTTACAACGACCAGGATACATACCCCACCAGCTTCCCACCCGCTAACACTGCCAATTGTGTTAGTATGGACGACCGACCAAGCCGGAGGTACCGCTGACAGCTGGATTCGATCCCAGTGTCTCTGCGGTGGTAGGCAGGCGCTTAGTCTGCTGCGCTACCCAGCCGCGCTATTTATTTATTTTCATTAGAAATGTATATTTTCCTCTTATTCTGGTCCGTTAAAAAATTATTTCCAAGTGACAGACACACACACTGACAGACACAAGCTCTGAGCTGCTCCCATTAATTACATTGATTGGTGTTAAAACTGTCAATCATTCAAGCCCCATTCTACAGAATAGGAGGTCGAGCCTCGCGGGCCAGGCGCCAGACCGCCACAATCCAATAAAAATAGCTATTTGGCTATTCATTCCGGCAAACTAACGCCTGGCCCGTGAGGTCGAGCCTCGCCACTCACGAACGGGGGTTGAATGATTGGGTGTCCGAACGGTGTGAGGGCTGTCAATCAATCAGAGAAGACCTGCGTGACTGTGATGTCATCACCAGTGATCTCCGGCTTCTGTGAGAACTGCGGTGAAACTTGAGAGAAATGTGTGTGTGCTGTTTCCCGTTGGTCACATCACAGCACGGAGGGGCGCCCCGCTACAAGCCCCCTTTCATGCGTGCATGAGGAGACATAATAACGATAATCTAGCGTTGATTTCAGGAAGATTCGATAATCAGGCGAAAAATGGCAACGTGATAAGTGAATTCCAATAAAACGCTGTTTGCGCGTCTTTTCCTGGGATTACTCAGAATCACTCAAACTATACTCATATTCACCACGGTATAAGTTTTTTGCATGTTGACCAGAAGAAACTCACTGACAATCGACAACGTTATTATATCCATAGCTATAATATTTAATATAGTTTTAGCACTTGCAAACACTGCATTCTCTCCATTGAACAAAGCGCTGGCACAAACGGCCATACGCCCACAGCGAACTCCGGCGGTCAATGTGTTAAGGCAAACAAGAACTGTGATCATTTTTTATCAGATTTAGTTTATGTAACTTGTTTCTTGTTACAGCGAGAGAAAAAAGGACCCCAGAAGAAGTACAAACGCCGGAGGAAAGATCTCTGCACGAGGAAATGGCGGAAGAGGTGGATCAGGTGAGCATGGCTCAGGAAGACAGAGAAATGGAGCCTGCGGAACCCGCCTGGATAGCGAAGATGCTAGCGAAGATGCAAGCGAACATACAAGCGGGCATACAAACTAGCATACAAGAGCTACGAGATGACATGCAGGCTGGTGCGGTGAGTAACCAAAAGGCTACCCAAGAGCTACACGCTAGCATGCAAGCTAACGCAAAGGACATCCGAGCTATACAAACTAGCATACAAACTAGCGTACAAGCTAACACGCAGGACGTGCAAGAGAGCGTTTTGACTAGCCAACAGGCTAACGCAGCAGCTAACCAAGAGCTACAAACTAGCATACAAGCTATCCAGGCAAACATAGAAGGACTCAGGGGAGAGTTAAAGAAAGGCCAGGACGAGCTCAGAGAGGAGATGGATAAGGGACTCGAGGTAATGGATGGAAAACTACAGGAACAAGAGAATGGCATAAAGATGTTGGAAGGAAGGACGGCTGAAACCGAAGAATGGGCTACAGATATACAAGATATTCTAAAGGAGACGCTCGAACAACAGAACATATTGAAAGAAAAGTTAATGGACTTGGAACACAATACACACAATAAGGGACACGAACACAAACAAAATACTGAGAGAACCAGCTGAAATAGAGAAGACATTTGAAGAATATTATGAGAAACTGTACACACAACCGATAGCGGCAAGAGAAGAGGAGATAGAGAAATGTTAGATCTACCATCGATAGGGAAGGAACAGAATGAAATATTAAATGCAGAGATCACAGAACAGGAAGTATGGAATGCGATCAGTAAAGCAAAGAGTAGTAAGTCACCGGGTAGCGACGGGTTCCCCTCGGAATTCTACAAAACATTTAGACAGGAACTGAGCCCCATATTAGAAGCAGCATTCAGACACACAATGGAAAAAGGCACAATGCCACCTTCATGGAAAGAGGCCATAATTACTACAATTCCAAAAGAAGGGAAAGATAGAGAACTGTGTAGCAGTTTCAGACCTGTGTCCATACTTAATGTAGATTACAAGATGTATACATCAATAATATCCAAAAGATTTGAGACATTTATGACAGATATTATAGACGAAGACCAGACCGGATTCATTAAAGGAAGGCAGACACAGGATAACATAAGGAAGACAGTGCAGGTGGTAGAGGAGATACAAAAGGAAGGAGGAAGTACAGTATTAGTTAGCCTAGATGCAGAAAAAGCTTTCGACAGTGTAAGCTGGATATTTCTTGGAAAAATTTGGATTAGACAAAAACGCTATGAAAACAATTAGGGCATTATACTGTATCAAGAGCAATGGTAGTTTGACTGACCGGATTAAACTAGAGAGAGCTACCAGACAGGGCTGTTGTCTTTCGCCGACGCTCTTCGATGTATTCATCGAACCACTGGCTCAACTAATTAGACAGACCAAAGACATCAAAGGGGTGGAGATAAGGGGAAAAGAACATAAATTGGGACTGTTCGCAGACGACGTGATAGTGTATATGAGACAACCAGACAAGCTTTCCGACACTGATGGATTTACTGACAGAATATGGATACTACTCAGGATATAGACTCAACGTGACGAAGACACAGACTTTAGCACTGAACTACACACCAACGATAGAGATCAAAGAAAAATACAAAATTAAATGGACAGGATCAAGTACCTAGGGGTGAACATTACAAGAGGGATGGAGGGGTTATACGATGCAAACAATACACAGATCAATCAGAAAATCAAGAGACCTAGAAAGATGGACAGTAATGCCCCTAGATTTCAGCTCAAGGATCGAAATCATTAAGATGAACATATTACCAATGTTACTATACCCATTTCAGTCTCTACCTATATTAATACCACAAAAACAATTCAGGGAATGGGACAGACAGACATCAAGATTCATTTGGGGGGGAAAGGCCAAGGATCAGATATGTGACTCTACAACTACCAAAGGAAAAAGGAGGAATGGCAGTACCCAGTTTAGAAAGCTATTACTATGCAGCACAGCTTAGAACAGTAGCATGCTGGTGCAATGTGAATTATGAAGCCAAATGGAAAGATATAGAAACCAAAAGAGAGGGATTCAAAGTGCAGGCACTGATAGGAGACAGGGAGCTGTTCAGAAGACAGGAACAACTACTAGACCCAATTACCAAATTCACTAAAAACATATGGAACACAATAGTAAAGAAATACAAGCTAGAAAAAGAATCCAAGATACTGAGATGGATAACACACAACAACAAATTCAAACCAGGGATAGACGACCATGGGTTCAAAAGATGGGAACGGGGGGTTAAACAGCAATATGTACAATGATAGAAGGAGGGGAGATGCAGACTCTACAAAAATTGAAAGAAAGATTCTGACTAGAGAATAGGGACCACTTTAGATATTTACAGATTAGAGACTACTATAACAATGAAATAAAGCAAGACAGAGACAAAGAACAGAATGGGGTAATTAAGATAATGGTAAAATCATACGAAGGAAAGAAGGGAAGGGTGATATCAGCACTATATCAGGCAATAATGGACAGTAAGGGAAATACAACATTGTATATAAAAGAAAAGTGGGAGAAAGAGTTAGAAATAGAGATAACAGAGGAGGAATGGTATAACACATGTAAGACACAACAATCAACCACAGGATCAAGGATATGGAGGGGGTTTGGGTGGAAAAACAGATTCTTTATAACACCAGAAATACAGGGCAATTACACACCAGCAAAGAAACTATGTTGGAGAGAGTGTGGACAAGAAACAGCGAACCACACACATATTCTGGAGATGTCAGAAAATAAGGCACTACTGGGAAGAGATAGGAGAGATAATAAATTAAATAATAGGATACGAAATACCCCAGGAAAACCAAGTGTTGTATCTGGGGAACCTATCACAGGAAGGAATTCAAGGGGAAGACAAATACTTGATTAAGATACTAATAGTGGCAGCCAAAAAAGCTTTAACTAAACTGTGGTACAGGGTAGAAGTGCCGACAAAGGACCAATGGATAGAGATAGTAGAGGGGATACAGGAAATGGAGAGAATCACACATCTACTGAGGCTGCAAGAAGAGAAGTTTTAATTGAAATGGGAAAAGTGCGAAGAATATAGGAGGGGAAGGAATGACATCACAGGGGATTAAAAAGGATACAAGGAAATTATGAACATTTTAAATAAAGGATGCAAATATAGAATGGACCGAAGGACCTATGCCACACTTTTTCTTTTCTCATTTTTGTATATCTATTTTATTTTTATTTCTTGTTGATGAGTCTTTATAATTTTGTATGCTGAAATGTATTGTCTATGTATGTTGTTGAAAATTTTTTAAATAAAAACTTATATATCTTAAAAAATATATCTATTCATAATTCATGTCTGCAGCCTCTGCATACCCTTCAGACCCTGTCTGAGCTGGCAGACAGTCAACACCGCCCTCTACTGCCTTGCGGAGCTATTGCATTCCATTGAAAATGGTCTGGTGTGTTACAACGTGATGACTGGATTACACTAAAATGCCTTTTTCTCGTCATTTTCCTGGAATTACTCAGAAGCACCCAAACCATACTCTATTCAAAACGGTATAAAACAGAAATGTACGGATGTTTTGTCGATATATTTTAAGCACTCGCAAATGTCGCAGTCTAAAACTATATCCATTGAATAAAGACCTGGCGCTGAAGGGGGATCAGCGCCCCCTGCTGCTGGCGGTCAATGTGCTAAGCAGGCTAATTATTTGAAAGATCTTTTCTGTCTCCTGCTTAGGGGTGTAAATGAGCATTTCTGCTACAACCCGGCATGTTTACATTTTGTATTTTTGTGATTGATGTTCATTAACATGTGCTGTCCCTATTAAATAAACGATCAAATCAAACAGACCGCAGAATGGGCACAACACAGCACGGCCCAACACACACAACCGTCAAGGGGATGCAGACTATGCCATAGCACCTGAGGAAGCTGAAGCCAAACGTGTCGGGCACCAAACAAATAAAAAGCTAAATCAGTCCTGAGGAGTGTGCGATCCCTTCTTTTGAAGGTTTTCTTCTTTTACCTTTATCAGGGTATCTGCAGGTTTAGCCCAGTCAGATTTAAGGCTTTTTAAGACTTTTTAATGCCACTCAGAATTAAATTTAATACCAATTTCACGATAACAAAATGGCAAAAATCATGGGTACTCTCAGTACTCATTCAAGGGTACTACGACTATGCCTGCACCTCATGGTACCAAAGCACCTCAAAGGCACTAAAAACAAGATTACAAACATCACAAAACAAACTGGTCAGACTACTGCTTAACCTCACTCCTAAAACCCATTTTTACCCCTGCCCACATTCAAAACCGCTCTTAAAGAGCACCTACGGGAGACTGCAATTCGAAACTGGCCACCGTAAATGTCCAACCCCCCCCCCCCCCCCCCCCTCCTAATGTACAGTCTCATCCCCATCATATATATATAATATTTTCTGTTAGGATCTCTGGGTAACAGTACTGTATATTATTTGCATATCGTATATGTCACAAATGTAACAGTACTACAGTATATACCTGTATGTCATGTATGTCCCTATGCCATAAATGTCATGATGTCATGTATGTTTTTACTGTATTTATTTCTGTATATTTTATTTCATTTTTATTCTATTTTACTCTACTCTTATCCTAGGCAACTTGATTGATTTGTGTTATTATTCTAATTCGTGACCTGTCCTGTCTAAATGTTTAAATGTTGAGCGATTTGCAGTGTCAAATTTCCCACGGGATAATAAAAGTATTTCTATTCTATCTATTCTATGTTGTGTATGTCAATATGAATTCAAAATGGGGGACCCTGATGTAAACAAGACAAACGTCTTTCTCTGGTCTGCATCCCCTTATTATTGTGTGTATTGAGCTGTACTGTATTGTACACATTCTGCAATCTGTTAAATAAAGTTTTCATTCATCCAGTTGTTTTGTTTTTGTGGTTTGGTTGAATGAATACTTTATTTAACAGATTGCAGAATGGGTACAATACAGTACAGCTCAATACACACAATAATAAGGGGATGCAGACCAGAGAAAGACGTTTGTCTTGTTTACATCAGGGTCCCTCATTTTCAATTCATAGTGACATTTATGACATGCACAACATACATGACATCATGACATTTATGGCATAGGGACATACATGTATATATTACTGTTACATTTGTGACATATATGATATGCAAATATACAGTACTGTTACCCATAGATCCTAACATATATATATATATATATACATATACATATGATGGGGAGGAGACTGTACATTAGGAGGGGGTAGGTGTGTGGTAGAAAATAAATACATAGGGTGGGGTGAAGCTCTCACTCTCATCAACACAAACGTGTCCTTGCCCTTGTTTACATCCGTGAAGAGATTTTTTGGATGCAAGAAGCCAATCCAAACCTGGCTATGTAGGACGTTTTATCTTTTCCACACGTGAATGTTTTAGCGACTTCAGAGTCAGGGAACATCGCTTGAAACACCTCTCCTAGTCCCTCATTTCCATTGTAGGACTGATGCTTTGCGACCGTATTTAGAACCCACAGTACCTCAGCTTCAAGGGTTGGCGTGGAGCCGAACGTTACCCGAACAGGTGCAGATGTAATTGGTGGTAGACCTACCTGTCCCTCAGCAGTTGATGTGGACAGCGTCGCCGTCGAAAATAAATTTGATATTGAAGTTGTCTGCAGGCGGGTTTTTGCAGAGGTAAACATGCTTAGCGCTGTGCATGTGTGACTCGACTGCTTTTATTCCCATCGTTCCCAGTTTAAAATCCTTTTTGCAGAGTTTGCAGCGGGCCTCGTAATTATCTTTCACTGGGACCAACCACGGTGCAAACCAGTTCTCATTAAATTTGCACTTTCCCATGTTAAATTAACGAGTGCAAATAAATACAAATCAATTAAACTAAACTAAACGTCAGCGTTATCGCTACGGCTTGAATAACGTGTTACATATGCTCCGGTGATCTGAAATAGCTCCCGACGGCGACACACATTAAGGACCACATTAAGGTTCCGCCCCACTGCGTACCGTTTGCGTGAAAGAAAAAAAAAAAGCCTGATTTATCTCCCGTTAATAGTTTCCCCCCAGATTTCACAATGAAACATAAGATGACATGGCATGTTTTTAAGACCTCCGAAAGTCGGATTTAAGACATTTTAAGACAAATTAAGGCCTTAATAGTTAATAGTTGAATTTAAGACTTTTTAAGACTTTTTAAGGTCCCGCGGACACCCTGCTTTATACATGCTGACCTGCACCTCCAGTCGGGGTCCAACAAGATGTGCACAAGTCTTGTTTTCTTTTTTTTATCCACTTTTTCTCCCCTTTTTCTATTTTTCTCCCATCCCTAATTTAGCCGTGCCAATTCTCCCCTCCCCTGTCTTGAACGTTGCTCGCATGTGCCCCCCACTGGCCAGTTGTAGGGAGGATAGAAGCCCATCGCATGTCCCCTCCGATACACGAGGAGGCAGCCTGTCACATCTTTTCACCTGCCAGTGCGGACTCTCATTTGGCGAGGTGTAACGTGTGGGAGGCTCACACTGCCCCCTGCCATTTTCCTGTCTCTGCTGTGCAGGCGCCCCAACCGACCTGTAGGAGTCGCTGTTCACAACGTCCAGATTACCACCCATCGACTTCCCACCCGCTAACTCTGCCAATTGAGTTAGTATGACGGCCGGCCCAAGCCGGAGGCAACGCCGACAGCCGGTTTCGATACCGGTGTCTCGTGCGTTGGTGACGAGCGCAATGTCTGCTGCGCCACCCAGCCGCCTGATGTGCACAAGTCTTATTTAGTTTATATATATATATACGTATATTATCTTTCAAATGCCTGAGTTCAA
The DNA here is from genome assembly GCF_963971535.1 of Notolepis coatsorum. NCBI lineage: Eukaryota > Metazoa > Chordata > Actinopteri > Aulopiformes > Paralepididae > Notolepis > Notolepis coatsorum. The sequence continues at coordinate 105,847,665 of NC_140172.1, read as the reverse complement.
TTTGAATTTAGTATCACCAGGCGTGCATAAGAACAGATAATGAAATCTACTGTAATCTACTTAACCTTTTTATTTTCACCACAGTGCAACCGTTTTGAAAAAAAAATCAGATCTAATTGTTGCTGCATGCTAACAATAGGGAAGAGAAACTAACTGCGTTTCAATATTTGTCAAAAACTTTACCTTTTGTGGTAGAATTATCCTGAATAATAGTTATTGAAATAATTCATACAGAACTATGAACCTTGAACCCCATAGAACCTTACAGGAAGTGTAGTTTTGAAAGATTACAATGCAGATCCAGAGCTCTGGATGTCCGCTACAAAATGGCCGTAAAAAAACTACAATTCCCATGATTCAAGGTTTTACAAAATGGTCGCCTCTCGCGGAATATAGACATTTCGAAGAGGAACATTTTAACCTATTCCTAAACTAACGTATTGATGATAATATACATTCTAAATGCTGTTGTGACATGGTTATGATGTTTATACTTGAATATGTTCAATACTTTTATAGAACAGTCTGGAAATATTGATTTATGAACAGATGTCATTTGCGGTCCGCCGACGGACGGCACGGGCGGAAGAGGTTAATAATTATGTTTTACATTTATAGCCATGACTCAACGACCATGTCCGAAAATAAACAAATAAATAAAAACTAAACCGATCTCCGTGGATATAGCTCCTGTATAGTGGAATATACTGCCCCAGCCTCCCTATCCCCCTCCACCCTCTCCTCTGACATACTATCTGCTCTACCTTTGAGTTCTCTGCTCTCCCCTCAGAAATGGCAACCTCCACCGTCCTCTCAGCCCTTGCAACCTCCTTCGACAAGCTTTCAGTTCCTCTCTCTCTCTCTCTCTCCCTCTCTCTCTCTCTCTCTCTCTCTCTCTCTCTCTCCCTCTCTCTCCCTCTCTCTCCCTCTCCCTCTCTCCCTCCCTCTTCCTCTCTCCCTCTCCCTCTCCCTCTCCCTCTCCCTCTCCCTCTCCCTCTCCTCCGGCCGGACGCAGACAATGGAACCAATGCATGGTGTTTACCTGGTGGGTAATTGACCTGTCTCCCTGTCCTAATTACACTCATTCCTACCTGGTGTGTCTCGTTATATTCTCTTCTGTGTCACACAACCAGTGTCAGTCGATCAGAAAACTGTCTGTGAGTAATACCTACAGCTCTAGTCTCATCGTTCCTTGTCGATAGAGGGAGAAGAAGAGGAAGGAGGAGAAGAAGAAGATAGCAGGTCTCTGCTAGTGACGGCACATTAAGTGTTACTTGACAACCTGACACCCTCAACATGCTCTGGGATATCAGTGAGTGTCTATCAGGAAACGTAGAATAACGGTAAGAATACGCCGTGCTTTCCCTGCTGTCGATACGCTGTATTCTCTGAAAATCCTTTAACCCTTTCACTACCACACTACAGAAGGTTAACCCTTTACTATCGCACTACAGACTGTTAACCCTTTGGTAGTGCAGTAGTGAAAGGGTTAATATGCTGATCCCGGATCAGTACTCATGCTCACGCCGGTTCCATGGACTCGCTTCTCAGAATTCCAGGTGACGTGTTTAGCCGTCACAATGTCTTCTGAAATCGTTTCAGAGTTGGCTTTTGAACGGTTCGAAGGCATTACAATTGTCTCCGTTGACTTCAAAGCACAGAGATCTGTTTTTACCTTCACATTGTATCCAAGCATTAGCTCGACCTCCTCTTCATGGGTCGGGAGACCTACTTGCAATGGGGGGAAGGAAACACAGTGCAGTTGTGGATCATTATGTTGACCCTCCTTTATGAGAAGGTTGGTTGGTCCTCTCTGACGGAGATGCGCAAAAACACTGGTATTTGTTCATTTGTAAGGCCCTTATTGGTAACCTACCTCCTTATACTACATCATTATTGGTAAGCTACCTCCTTATACTACATCATTATTGGTAAGCTACCTCCTTATATTACATCATTATTGGTAAGCTACCTCCTTATACTACATCATTATTGGTAAGCTACCTCCTTATACTACATCATTATTGGTAAGCTACCTCTTTATACTACATCATTATTGGTAAGCTACCTCCTTATACTACATCATTATTGGTAAGCTAACCTCTTATACTACATCATTATTGGTAAGCTACCTCCTTATACTAGATCATTATTGGTAAGCTACCTCCTTATATTACATCATTATTGGTAAGATACCTCTTTATACTACATCATTATTGGTAAGCTACCTCCTTATACTACATCATTATTGGTAAGATACCTCCTTATACTACATCATTATTGGTAAGCTACCTCCTTATACTACATCATTATTGGTAAGCTACCTCCTTATATTACATCATTATTGGTAAGCTACCTCCTTATACTACATCATTATTGGTAAGCTACCTCCTTATATTACATCATTATTGGTAAGCTACCTCCTTATACTACATCATTATTGGTAAGCTACCTCCTTATATTACATCATTATTGGTAAGCTACCTCCTTATACTACATCATTATTGGTAAGCTACCTCCTTATACTACATCATTATTGGTAAGCTACTGTACCTCCTTATACTACATCATTATTGGTAAGCTACCTCCTTATACTACATCATTATTGGTAAGCTACCTCCTTATACTACATCATTATTGGTAAGCTACCTCCTTATATTACATCATTATTGGTAAGCTACCTCCTTATACTACATCATTATTGGTAAGCTACCTCCTTATACTACATCATTATTGGTAAGCTACTGTACCTCCTTATACTACATCATTATTGGTAAGCTACCTCCTTATACTACATCATTATTGGTAAACTACCTCCTTATACTACATCATTATTGGTGAGCTACTTCCTTATACTACATCATTATTGGTGAGCTACTTCCTTATACTACATCATTATTGGTAAGCTACCTCCTTATACTACATCATTATTGGTAAGCTACTTCCTTATACTACATCATTATTGGTAAGCTACCTCCTTATATTACATCATTATTGGTGAGCTACTTCCTTATACTACATCATTATTGGTAAGCTACCTCCTTATATTACATCATTATTGGTAAGCTACCTCCTTATACTACATCATTATTGGTGAGCTACCTCCTTATACTACATCATTATTGGCGAGCTACTTCCTTATATTACATCATTATTGGTAAGATACCTCCTTATACTACATCATTATTGGTAAGCTACTTCCTTATACTACATCATTATTGGTAAGCTACCTCCTTATACTACATCATTATTGGTAAGCTACCTCCTTATACTACATCATTATTGGTGAGCTACTTCCTTATACTACATCATTATTGGTGAGCTACTTCCTTATACTACATCATTATTGGTAAGCTACCTCCTTATACTACATCATTATTGGTGAGCTACTTCCTTATACTACATCATTATTGGTGAGCTACTTCCTTATACTACAGCATTATTAGAATGGAATGTTGGAACCTATGGAACCCGTTCTAGTGACCGGCTGGTCCTTAACACATTCGGCGCCAGACCCAAGATATCCCGGGTTAACTCGCCATGCGTTGGTCGCCAAGACCCGAGATTTCTCGGGTTTTGGTTGTTTATTCCTTTATTCGATATTTTTATTCATTATTCATCCACAGACCTCTGTGTTACCATAGGGAATGAGTCTGAGGTTGCCAAATTACAATACCGGCCGCATCCAGCTAGACGGCAGTATCGAGCACCCTTTGAAACCTTGTATCTTGGCCTGTGTAATGGCCAAACAACGTTTCTTTGTCGGGCGAGGGCAGCCGTTCTCCCGGTTCCATTGAAGCGAGTGAAATATCCCCGATCCATGTGGTGGGTTATGCCGTCGACCAAATGGACATTGGATGTACCAGATGGCGATCAAACAATTGGAATATTATTTTTGGAATACTCCCGATCACAGGTAAGAACGATCTGACGTCAATTTTAGCTTGATCCTGCAATGCTTGTATACCAATCGGGCTGATAAGCGTTTTTTTGTATTTTTTTTTTAATCTTTTTCCCCATCCTTTTTCCTCCGATTTTCTCCCATCCCAATGTTAGTCGTTATGCCAATTCCCAATCCCCTTCCTGGTCGCTGCGCACTTACCCCCCACAGTCGGTCTGGGAGAGTGGAGGCTATCACGTGCTTCCTCCGACACACGTCTAGCCAATCAACCGCTTCTTTTCACCTGGCAGCCCGGACTCTCACTGAGAGGGTGTAACATGTGGAAGGATCATACTACTCCCCTTAGATCCTATCCACGCTGAGCAGGCGCCCCGACCAAACTGTAGGAGTCGCTGTTTACAATGACCCGGACCCACCCCTCCAGCTTTCCCACCCTCTAATACAGCCAATTGTATTAGTGTGAACGGCCAGCCAAGCTGGTGACAACGCCGGAGCTCTGAGCTGGATTCGAACAGGCGAATCCAGCGTCTCCGGCGTTGGTGACGAACGCAATCTCCGCTACCTGACCGCCTGATAAGCGTTTTTAGTGTTTAATACGAATGCCGTTACTGACAATCAAATAATCAGAAACGACCCCCCCCCCCCCCCCCCCCCCCTTTCATGCATTCATGGTGGAACATATTACCTATGATATAGATTTGATTTCGGAATAATAGCGTGTACAGGCAAGAAATGGCAATGTCTATAGTGGAATTGACGTATAGGGCTATAACTCAGCATTTCATGAATTACCCTAGACCACTCTATAACCATACTTATATTCACCACGGTATAACACGGGAACGTATGGATGGAAAAATTTATTCTTTTTCACATATTGAACGATAGATAGGTGATGTCAAATGGGCCATAGTATTGTATCCATAGCTATAATATAGAATATAGTTATAGCTCTACAAACAAGGTGACACAGTCCTATTGTTTAAAGCACGGCCTAGCTACAGCGGGCCCCAACTAATAGCTGGCGCCGAATGAGTTAAAGTCCCCTGAGTTTGCTCTGAACAGGGTAAATCTGCATTTTGCTATGATGCCCCTCTAGCTCATGGAATGAACTCCAACAGTCCTTAAACAGTCCAATCCTTGGGATGATCCCCTCTGTTGCAGAGTTTAAAACCTTGATATCCAACCTTTGTCAATAAAGTTGTACATGTTTTAATTGATTGTTATCCTTACTTGTCTTATTGTTATGGTTTTATATGCTGTGTGATTTAATATGCATTTTTCTGCTTAACTCTGGTATGTACACTAAACATGACTGTAAATGAGGGAAACCTCAGTTGCCTTTCAAGTTTAAATAAAGGTTTGAAATGAAAATGTAACTTGGAGCTTCGTAAATTCACTTTCAGAGTGAGCCCTTTGATTAACACTAGCACAGCCATGGAGAAAATGCCACAAATTCCGCCACTAAGTCAGATGACCCGACAGCTTATAAAAGTACCCGTTTTATCTGGCACGGTTTCTGATTTATTGGAACAGACGAAAGTCACAGCACTTTGCGAGCATGTAGCGCAGGGGTGGCCAACCCGTGGCTCACGAGCCGCATGTGGCTCTTTGCCCGTCAATGTGTGACTCTTCCATCCAAAAAAAAAAACAATCAAAAAATTTAAATTAAAATGAAATATTATAATATATTATTATTTTCTTGGATGGAAGAGCCACACATTGACGGGCAAAGAGCCACATGCGGCTCGCGAGCCACGGGTTAGCCACCCCTGCGCTACATGCTCGCAAAGTGCTGTGACTTTCGTCTGTTCCAACAGCCCATATGTGGAATAATGTTCTAATTACATTTTCCTGAAGTCATTTAAAATGTTCAGAAACCGTGCCAGATAAAACGGGTACTTTTAGGAAAAGTCATTGAGTGACAGAGCTGGAGCTCGACCGAGTGACGAGGATACATTTATTGAAAATGCCTCGGGGTCATGTGACCCCTTGTCGGCTGTGCTAGTGTTAAAGCCATGTTGTCTGCGGTCACTCAAAGCTCACATGATAGTAAACAATACATGTGTGGTTTGACGTTGACTAGCAAAAACACCACCGCCGGATGAGAACCTTGAATCTATGAAAAGTTAACTTTTCAACAATTGAGAGAAACATTGATTTTCAGATTGATACGCATGAATATTTGAACGTGAGTGGGTCTCACGGGCCCTCGGTTCAGCGCCGTCAGCAAAAAGCCCATGTGATTCAATGAAACTCTGTAGAAATCAACACTGGAGTTCCAAGGTCTCTGTGAGAGACAGCGGCAATGGACTGAATCTATACATTCACAGGTTTTCATCACTGGGTTACTGAGAAGGTCAAGCTGCTCCTCTCTTGCTGCTATTATGCATAGCATGGGTCAAAAGTGACCCGAGCTAATTAGTATAATACACATTGTTTTATATATATATATATATATTTGCATGTTATGCATTGTATTCCTCAATATGTCATGTTTTAATGTTATTTTATCAAATATTTTGCATAGAGAGAACTAACGGCAGTAGAACTGGATAACTACTAGGAGCGTCTGGTCACTAAGTGTGTCTGACTCTTACCAACTAAACTGCACGGACTACAATGCATAATGTATGACGTACATCACGCCAGTTAGGGTACCTCATGTATACTGCAGCACCAGTGTTTACTGTATACTTTAATTACTCATAGTATTGTAGCGTCTGCTATTAAAGACTCACCAACTCAGTTGTTGTTTCTCACTGGTTGGTTTATTTATCACTGTTCTTTTGGTCTTATAACATTGACTGGGTGCAACACCTCTGCAGTACATTCATAGGCTGAACTCCAACTCATACTCCTAGATCATCTGGAAAGTGTCCTTGGCATCACTGGTACCTCCCTGTCCTGCTTTACATCCTACCTGACCAACAGGTGGCAGTATGTTTCCCTCGGGGGGGTCCAGGTCAGCTCCAGCACCTGTTAACCAGGGTGTTCCCCAGGGTTCGGTGCTAGGTCCGCTCCTTTGTACCATCTAGCTCCTCCCACTCGGTGAGATCATAAGGAAACATGGCCTCCACTTTCACTCATATGCAGACGACATGTAGCTTTATCTCCTCACCAAACCCTCGGCTTGTAGCTTCCCCAGCCTACGGAGGTAAGGAACCTGGGCATAATACTGGACTCAACCCTCTCGTTTCAGCCACACGTCAAGTCTGTCACCAGGTCCGCCTTTTTCCACCTCAGAACCATTTCCCGCCTTCGCCCCTCTCTCTCCGACACCTCAGCGGAAACACTTATTCACGCCTTCGTCACTTCCCGCCTTGACTACTGCAACAGAATCCTTCTTGGTGCCTCCAAGAAGGTTCTGGATTGCTTGCAGTACGTCCAAAACTCAGCTGCGAGGGTCCTCACGCGCACCAAACCCTGGCAGCACATCACCCTTCATTTAAACTTGTGTAATTCGGCAGTTCAACAAGTGGAAAGTACTAAACTCCTTGGAGTGATGCTGGATTGCACTCTGTCTTGGTCTCAGCATATTAATTATATTGTTTTAAAAATGGGAAGAGCAATTGGTATTTCCAGGAAATGTGCTTCTTTTTTTACCCGTCCCCTTTAACCCATTCTCTGCCGGGCATTGTACCCATCATTGTACCCTCTCTGCCAGCACTATAAGTCTATGGAGATGTTCACCTTCTTTGCAGGTCTATAACTTTTTAAATTGTATTGCTAAATTGACATTACTATGGCCCATTCAACATCAATTATCTATCGTTCAGGATGTAGGAACATTTTACTTTTTCATTCACATATAGAGTATAAATATGTTTTTATCGTTTTCTGCAGTATTTCATAGAACGTGAGATATAGGCATAAATGCATATATTAGATGATCAAATGCAGTTTGATACCGATCAACGTTATATAAAAAATGTCAACTGTACATGGTCCTAAACGTCATGACTGGTCATCTGCGGGTGAACGGAGGGGGGGGGGGGGGGTTGTTTATAATTCAATGACCGACGTTAAATGATTCATGTAGTATGGGTGATATATTGATCAGAGCAGTTTGTATCGAAAATGGTAAAGAAAAACGCTGAAACTCACCCCAGTCTCCTCGTAGCGTTGGGCGATGAGAGTGCAGCAAACAGATCCCAATTATGGGATGTTGATCGATGCGATCCATTTCCGGTTTGTATATTACTAATAGACGTCCAAATCATGTTGATTATTGAGTTATGGCAAAGATCGATATCGACGGTGTCTGTATTGAGCCCCGGGACGATAAGCGAGTGGCCGGACGAAAATAGGGGACGGACCGAGCACTTCCGGGTACTTCCGGTTTGGCAACTCGTCGATCGGCCACGAGGTGGCGGTATTGAAGCATTGCAGAGTTGTGATGGCCCAGACAGCATCACCCAAGACTCCGTGGGTGAAATATGAATACCATGACGAAAATATTAAATATTGATCTCAAAAACGCCTTACGGAGTTATTGGCAGACAATGCATGGCGGAGAAACTCGCCTTAACACGTGAATGGCGGAGAATGGGTTAATGTCAGATAGTGCAAAGTTTAGTTTAATGTCATCTTGACTGTTGCTCTGCGATGTGGTCATCTGCTGCCAGTGGTGACCTCAGGACGCTCCAGGTGGTCCAGAACAGTGGTGACCTCAGGACGCTCCAGGTGGTCCAGAACAGTGGTGACCTCAGGACGCTCCAGGTGGTCCAGAACAGTGGTGACCTCAGGACGCTCCAGGTGGTCCAGAACAGTGGTGACCTCAGGACGCTCCAGGTGGTCCAGAACAGTGGTGACCTCAGGAAGCTCCAGGTGGTCCAGAACAGTGGTGACCTCAGGAAGCTCCAGGTGGTCCAGAACAGTGGTGACCTCAGGACGCTCCAGGTGGTCCAGAACAGTGGTGACCTCAGGAAGCTCCAGGTGGTCCAGAACAGTGGTGACCTCAGGACGCTCCAGGTGGTCCAGAACAGTGGTGACCTCAGGACGCTCCAGGTGGTCCAGAACAGTGGTGACCTCAGGACGCTCCAGGTGGTCCAGAACAGTGGTGACCTCAGGACGCTCCAGGTGGTCCAGAACAGTGGTGACCTCAGGAAGCTCCAGGTGGTCCAGAACAGTGGTGACCTCAGGACGCTCCAGGTGGTCCAGAACAGGGCAGCACTCTCCAATGAGCCCAATTGTATTAATGTGTGATGGTGAATAGATGAATTCAACCGAATTAATTCAAATGGATCATTGTTGACCCACACTTTGCATTAAAAGCTTTTGAACAGGTAATTTATGTTGTTCTGGCTGCTAGATTATAAAAAATGCTACTATTGGATGAAAAGCATGTTTCTCTAAAAAGTTTACTTTTCAAACATTTTGAAAAATAATCTCATGTATACCCATACATATTTTAAATTAGTACACATACATTTTGAGTGGGTTTCAGTGTGAGGCAGTTCGACAGTAAAAGTCCATCTTTTGTAGATTCAATGAACCTCAGTAGATACCAACACTGGAGTTCCAAGGTCTCTGTTTGACAGCGGCAATGGACTGAATCTATACATTCACAGGTAAAGAAACAGGTTGTATTAATTATACTGTAGGCTTTTTTCCATTTAGGGTGAGGGGGTTAGATGGGTACCCTGCTGGCATAGCTTAGGGGATCTTTATTTATTTATGTTTATATTGAATGCAAGTAATATATTTGTATATATATATACAAAACACAAGAAGACACTGTAAAAAATGTGTTCCATGATTTTCTTTTTTATACAAATAGATTTGATCGCTCTACCATTAGAGGAAACTTTGAAATATTGATTTTTTATTTTTTTTTATTCTTTATTTCGATGTAATAAAAAACAAACAATATAAAATCAAAACTATATATATATATGCAAAACAAAAAAACTATATATGTAAAACATGAAATATGAATAAATATTGCCCGAGAATGTACACTTATGGATATAGACTTTAGCAAGAATTATGATGAGGTTCATAAAAAAATATGCATTATTCCCATCACAGTCAAGGAAGCCGAATAATACATTTCCAATGATGAATTATGCTAAATGGGACTTCTTTGACCTACAGTAAGTAGAAATGTGTGTGGTAAACCCTTGTTCCAACAAATTGTATCTACCAAATTGTTCCAATATGCATAAATATAAGGAGTTGAAACAACATATTTTTGAAATAAAGTGTGAATTGCCCTATTGTTATATTTAGGGATGCGTGAAAAGCCTATGGCCAGGAGAATCAGCTGGGTTGATAGATGGCAATTGTGTGGGCGAAGACGCCCTCTAAATAACAAGCACCTATAGACTCGTGGCGGCTGGTCACTAGAGGTCGCTAGGGCGCCGCCGCCCCCTGGTGGAAAGTGTTTTTAGTTTTTCTATAATAATAGATTTTGACTGCTAAAAATATTTTAATTCGTTTTTTTAATAAATAATAATTACAAATTGTAAGTATGTTTGTGTTTAAAATGCACAATAACGTGTAATATATAAAACATTAAAATATAAATCGTTGTTTGTGCTTCCTGTTCATCCCCTCTGACGCCCAGTCAGTGCGCAACGCAGCAAATAGAAAGATGCACATAGCAACATAAATGCACGTAGCAACGTACATTTAGCCAATCAGCGTCTTCAAATTTGATGCCTAAAGGGCGATTCATTTATCACCCTGAGCAGAGTCAGTGTTTTAGGGAGTGGGGAAAACCTATGTCCTAGCTAATTAGCTAATAGTCGAAAATGTATAATAATCACAAGAGACATTCAGTGCGGGATCTAACAAAAGGGAATTTTGGAAAGTTCAAGCCTGGACCACAAAGCTTCTGGATCAGGGTTAGTGTGACGGCTCCTCCAATTCATACAGCGATGTTCCAGGAAGACTAGAGGCTCTTTCATGTGTCTCTAATGGGGATCCTTTAATAAACATAAACCAGCAGCAAAATAAAGTGAGTCTCTCAGGCTCTGCGTTATGATATTATGATAGGAAAATGTAATTGTAGTGCTGTCAGACCCGGATATCTCCCGGATGTTCTCCTGGGGGACAATGCCCCCACACACCCCTATAGGGGTTTGGTTTACAAACATGTCACCTTTTTCACCTCTTATCAGTCTGCAGGGTCGGTGAATATGGCACAGCCCCACCTCAAATACGTTTCACCAGCCGCCACTGCATCAGACTCAGTGTGCGCGTGCATCACCGGAGCAGAAGGGAACATAATCCTGGTCAGAACAATGGGGCAGACTACAATATATTTGCATTTGTTAGCCATGCTAACGATCTAAACAATCAATCCATGCCAAAGCTAGATATGTAAAAGGTGAACGACACACACTCGCAGCCATGCTGATTTGGCTAAATGACCTCCAGCCATCATATTGCATCAAGCGAGCCTACCATTGGAGATCCAGTCACCCCAGGCTCTCAGATGTGAAAAAAGCGCCCCCTATCGTCTCCCAGATGGTAAATCACCCTTTTGGATTGGACTCAATGAAAGTGAATGGGAGAAAGGATTTCTGACTCCACATTTTACTTCTCACTGATGCAGCCGGGGTCTACCAGAGTTCACTCTGGAGCCTTGGTGCCGCGGCGAATATGTGTTTTACTGTACACACGATGGATCAATCAAATGAGCGATTTTTTCGTATGGCGATCGGAAATTGGAATAAACCATTTGGATACCATCTGATCTCATGTAAGGAATCTATGTTATCAGTCTTAGGATAATCAGACTCGTTTTCACGGATATATAAGTGTTTCCCCTATATGTGATATAGCTGTTTTGACTGTAAAAGCCATGAGGAAATAATAGCAGCGATTATCAGCGCGCGGCACGAGCGTGCGTGCACACACATATACTATCGATCATCTAGCGTTTTTTTGAAAACGATTCATAAATAGGCCGACAAATGACAACTTTCTAGAATATTACAGTAAAAGGCGATTAACATAGAATGTGTTGTTTTTTCCGCAAAAATGAGTGATTTTCAAAATGCTATCAAACGGAAATGAAGCGATAAAAAAACAATCTGCTTTGACAATGTTGACTGGAAAATTAGTCTTTGATAAGCGACGGGCAGATTAGACACATAGCCATAATTTAAAACATAGATTAGAATACATTGGAGTGGATTTGGGCATTCAAGGGGGTAAAAAGGAAAACACGGACTGGCTCTCAAAGTGTTAAGTCCGGGGAGTGTCACGGTTTCTCCATAGAGCCCTGTTGTATTATTTTAGCGCAGCAGCTCGCGCAGGTCCAAGGCAACTTAGTCACGTGACTCAGTTGGTATTGCTGATTGGTGCGAACACGATATGTTTGTATACAGCGAACAGGTCTATAGGCAGTGTTGTAGCACTCGAGTCCAGCACTGATTTTCAGGACTCGTGACTCGACGTGGACTTGAGCATTGACTGCTCACTGCATTTGATGTCTATTGTGTCACAAAGTAAATAAACTCCCTTTGAAACGGTGACCGCTTATGTTAAAATGTAGACCTGTTTTTTTATTTGTACGTCAGCTCTTTGACGGCCAGAGTGGAGTGGACTCAACCTCGATGACTCGGACTTGGACTCGGGTAATGGGGCCTCGAGACTCGACTCTCACTCGAGGTTTAGTGACTCGACTACAACCCTGCCTATAGGAATTGCATCAGCTACCATAGTGAACCATATCTCTTCATAACAAACCCTTTAATAACTGTGACACTAGTAGGGCTGACACACGATAAGATATTTATGAGGTGAAAAAGTATGCTTGTAATCAATGATCAGGCGAACAGGGCTCTCGCTTACGGAGAGCAGATTTGTTTGCGCGATAGGGGGCGTTTGTGTTGTTCTGGCTGCTAATTGATTCATCTAAACGAGAGAGAAAATGTCAGCTGTTGTTGTTCAGAGGCATTGTCCTGCTACCAAGTCAGAATGTCACAGGAAATTGGCATCTTTGTGCCCAAGGGAATTAATAGGAGTCAAAATGTTAGCGCTCATTCTGTGGCTCTTCTAGGCAAAACAAAGGCTTCGCACATTTTCGCACACATCCACATGCACGCACACTCACTCTAACTCTTCATATAGTCCCACTGTAGTGCCGACCACATGCACGCACACTCACTCTAACTCTTCATATAGTCCCACTGTAGTGCCGACCACATGCACGCACACTCACTGTAACTCTTCATATAGTCCCACTGTAGTGCCGACCACATGCACGCACACTCACTCTAACTCTTCATATAGTCCCACTGTAGTGCCGACCACATGCACGCACACTCACTCTAACTCTTCATATAGTCACACTGTAGTGCCGACCACATGCACGCACACTCACTGTAACTCTTCATATAGTCCCACTGTAGTGCCGACCACATGCACGCACACTCACTCTAACTCTTCATATAGTCACACTGTAGTGCCGACCACATGCACGCACACTCACTCTAACTCTTCATATAGTCCCACTGTAGTGCCGACCACATGCACGCACACTCACTGTAACTCTTCATATAGTCACACTGTAGTGCCGACCACATGCACGCACACTCACTCTAACTCTTCATATAGTCCCACTGTAGTGCCGACCACATGCACGCACACTCACTGTAACTCTTCATATAGTCACACTGTAGTGCCGACCACATGCACGCACACTCACTCTAACTCTTCATATAGTCACACTGTAGTGCCGACCACATGCACGCACACTCACTCTAACTCTTCATATAGTCACACTGTAGTGCCGAAAGATAGGAGTCAGAGGCGGAGTATCAAAGGGAAGTAAACAATCTCTCTCGAACAGAAAGTAGCGCAAACTACAATGTCCCTTTTCTCAACCCATAGTTCCGTGGGTGAATTATGTCACTCCACCACAACACATAGGAATTTGTGGCCCATATCTTACCCCTCTCTCGTTAGATTGACAGATCGGCATCTGTCGAGTTTTCACAGCACTGTTTGATCATCTAGGCCAGTTTATTATAGCATAGGGAAAACACAACCCACGTCAGATATATATCCACACGGGGATGACTGGCCCATATCCACTCTGTTTTCTCTGAGTGCCCCCCCCCCCCCCCCACCCCGTTATCATTGTACGACTTCACAATAGCCTCCTCCAATTCAATCAGTGTTTTTTAACCAATGTTGTCTCCTCATGACTACCGCTTCACGCAGAGTAGAGGGGAAATACGACACGAGTTGTATTTCAATAGCGGTTCAATAATAACATATGAGAATTAAGTGGGTCCTATTCTTTTCATTTTCCGAGCCCATTATTCTTATCTGTCAAAACCTCCCATTATTCTTCTGAAATAACACTGTTGAGTAAGTGTTTAGTTGCAGTCTGACGAGTGGGGCAATTATTCTGGCATCCTATGAGTGAGATGGATATTGTGTGTGATTCACCTGGTCCCCCCTGTGTACACACCTCAATATTACATTATATTAAAATGTATTGTCATCATTCAGCACAAGTACAGTACAACGAAAATAAGTTTGGCATCCAACCAGAGTGCAAATGTAGCAGTAAAGTGCAACAGCAATATACAATGTACAGGTGGTTAAACTGGGTACAACATATAAAAATGTGCATCTTAACGTTCGATGTCCCATATCCGCGCACGTCGCAGCACTTTACTCTCGTCTGTCGGCTCTGGGCCGCCTTTCGATCGCCACCTCGCTCAACCTATTGCGTGCTTCGGGGCTCGAGTTACAAGACGAAATATCCGGCGAGCGTCATTTGACAGGCCGCTCCGTCCAACTGTAAACGGTCCCAAACTGACCGGTCACCGCTGACGGCGAAAATAAATTGACCACCGTTGTAGCCAAGGAGCGTCTGCTCCGAAAGCGATCCGAGACGAGTGCTGGATGTAACGAGAAGGGGGCAGAAGAAGACCAACAAGTTCTTTGTTTTGACTCGCACGTCTGAATGAATGGAAGGGGACGGCCATTTTGGATAATCACGCTGATTTATTGCGGTACACACGTTACAAAAACCTTTGTAAAACACACATTTTCGGTGGGATTTTTATAAACGTTGGACCTGTAGGACTATAAGACTTCAGGCTATGGAACCGTTATGTTTTCCAGCTCCTACCTCTCAGCTGGAACACAAAATTAGGCATCTGGCAACAAGTCAACACAAAAGTAAAGAGCAAATATTTTATTTCAAACCTCTGTTTCTCTATTACATTAGCACTCAAAGTGATCTTTCAAAAGAGACCAGACTCGTATAAGTATGACGTATAATACATCACTAATTACTTTGGGTATGCAATCAACAGTGTGTGTGTGTGTGTGTGTGCGTGCGTGCGTGCGTGCGTGCACGTCCGTGTGTGTGTGTGTGTGCGTATGCGTGTGTGTGTGTGTGTGTGTGTGTGCGTATGCGTGTGTGTAATGGGAGTTAGATGTTAACTGATGATTCCTCAAATATGATTTCCATTAGATTAATTAGATGCAGTGCTTGCATTTAAATTTTCTGATCACCCTTGTAATTAAACAGCCTAATAATCACAATCACAATCATATATCATTTGCAACGCTGTTCTCTCAAAGTGTTGACAAAGCGTGTGCAGAAAATGTATAAATTAGTTCAATGAAAGCATCACAGAATCGCTTCTGTGAGGGAGTTCCGGTTCAGTGCGCGCTGTGTACCGAACGAATGCTGCGTTACTTTAACCACTAACGGAACGCACGTGCAGAGTTCAAAACTCCAAATCCCTCCCTTCCCAAAATATAACTTGTGCAAAGGGCCATATGTTATTCGTTTGGCCCACGCAAACCACTGAGAGATCACCTGTAATTTAGCATTGACTCATAGTATAGCGAACACAAAAGACAAGCCAGAGCTATAGAAGACCTACCTAAGTTGCTGGACTGCACCTGCTTTGATAAAATGACTGATGCTGGTGCTCTAGTGTGACATCTAGTGGCTGAATATGATCTATAGCACCTTTAATGCATTTACATTTTGCAGACTGTTTACGGTGAATGCTCCCATGACTGGCTCACACCTAAAGCACCTAGAGTTGGTACTGAACTTGGGACGTCTGCTTTTAGCTTCTGTGCTCATGACACATGAGACATCATACGACAAACTCTAAGGCTCAATACTTTGGTCTCCTTTGATCACCAACCATTCCACCATAATCTTTAATTGTTTTAATTGATTGTACAAATCAATTTATATATTGTATTGTTTATTGTATTTATCATGTATTTTTTACATTTGTATGATTGGAAATGAGGGTGTGCCTGCAAAGATTTTTCCAGTTGAAATAAAGATGGAATGAATGAAAGATTCCTGATCCAGTGATAAACGCCAAACACAGCTACAATGGGTCAAATGTGAGGAAAACAAGATTGTAAAACGCTTTGTATAAACGCTGTTATATAAACTCACCATTTTACCATTTAGATAAATGGTGCACACACACAAACACTGTCATTCAGCAGACAGTGAGTGGAAACGTGCAGTCCTGCTGTGGGGATTATCAATCAATCAATTAATCAATCAATCAATCAATCAGATTTATTTATATAGCACATTTCACATGACGCGTGTCAACCAAAGTGCTGTACAGAGGGTAGATACACAAGATACATATAGACAACAATCACACTCCGTTTTATGGGAGGGCACACAGACAGACAGACAGACAGACAGACAGACAGACAGGCCCGCACGCATGCACGGACGCACACACACACACACACACACTGATATTTAAATGCCAGACTGATAGCTGATGTCAGCTTGTCATCTTGTCAGTGTGTGTGTGTGTGTGTGTGTGTGTGTGTGTGTTTATATTACCCTGAGTGTCTGCTGATGTGAGCACTGACCTGTCAATCTTTGCTGATCTAATATTGATTTTTATATCTTTCTATCATAGTCGGTCTTCTCTTACCATTTATTAGCCATCTCTCTCGAATCATCCTCTCTCTCTCTCTCTCTCTCTCTCTCTCTCGACTCTCTCTCTGTATCTACTCTCTCTCTGTCTCTATCTCTCTCTACTCTCTGTATCTACTCTCTCCTTCTGTCTAGAATCAAGAGGTGTATTTGTCACATACATACCAGGGATACAGTGAAATGCGGGTGGTCATGCCTGCATTGATTGTGCAAAAACAATAATAAAAATAGGCATAGAAAAAAATAAAATAGGTAAGACACAAGATATGCATGATAAAAAAAGACATGCTAAGTTCCTGAGAAACTGGTTCCTATGTACACTACTATACAATATACAATTTACAATTTTAACTCTTAATGTATAAACTATACTATACAATACATCCTTCCTTTCAAGTGGCTTTTCCATTATTTAAAGTGACATTTTGTTTAAAGTGATTGTTTCAGCGGTTGCCGCATGTGTGACCGCGTCCCCGACCGCCAAGAACCTTGGTGTTGTCCTCGACGATCAGTTGAACTTCTCCGCTCACATCGCAGCGACAACCAGAACCTGCAGATTCCTCCTGAGCAACGTCAGAAGGATCCGCCCCTTCCTGACAAAAGAAGCCACCTAACTCCTCGTCCAATCAACAGTCATCTCCCGCCTCGACTACTGCAACGCCCTGCTCGCTGGCCTCCCGGCCACTGCCACCAAGCCTCTTCAACTCATTCAGAACGCAGCGGCCCGCCTGATCTCAAACCTACCGAAGTCGGCCCATGTCACCCCACTTCTTAGGGACCTGCACTGGCTCCCCATTGCTGCACGAATCTGCTTCAAGGCCCTCACCCTGGCATACCGTGCGGCAAAGGGAACCGCTCCCGCCTACCTCCGGTCAATGGTCTCTAACTACACACCCTCAAGACCCCTACGATCTGCATCTTCTGGCCGCCTCAGACCTACTCCTATCCGAGCTCCGGGAGGGTTATCACCGCGTTTTCTCAGTCCTTGCCGCACAATGGTGGAATGACCTGCCCACCCGAGTTAGGACAGCCGAAACCCGTCCAATATTTCGCTGTCGACTAAAGACGCACTTCTTCAACCATTATCTGAAATGGAAAAAAAAATTATAAAACAAATCTAACCCTAACTAACCTTACTGTCATGCAAAGTAACCTACACTGTAGCACTCAACACTTTGATGAACATTGTTGCTCAGCTGATAGAGTTGTACCCTTCCTGTCGTACAGAACTTGTAAGTCGCTTTGGATAAAAGCGTTCAGCTAAATGACTAAATGTAAATGTGTCTCTACTCTATCATTCTGTCTCTACTCGCTCTGTCTCTACTCTCTGTCTCTCTCTCTCTGTCTCTACTCTGTCTCTCCATCTATCTGTCTCTACTCTCTCTCTGTCTTTTATCTCTCTCTCTCTCTCTCTCTCTCTCTCTCTCTCTCTCTTGTCTTAATATCAGTGTATTTTCACATACTTTGACAGCAGTTCCCTGGTTATATGGCCTTTTAGTCCCTCTGACTGGTTGGTGAAAAGAAGTTAGAGAAGTTAAGAAGTTAGGAATCTTAGAAACTCTCAGACTCACATTTCTGTTGACTGGTTGCCAGATGCCTGTTTTTGACTTCCAGCTGAGAGGTAGGAGCTGGAAAACACAACGGTTCCATAGCCTGAACAGGTCTAACGTTTAAAACAATCCCACAGAAAATGAGTGTTTTACACATGTTTTTCTAACGTGTGTACCGGTAATAATTCGGCATGATTATCCAAAATGGTCATCCGCTCCCATTAATTCCGATGCACTAGTCAAAACAAAGAACGCGTTGGTCTTCTTGTCTTTGTCGTTGCAATCAGCCCTCACGTGGGATACCGTTGGCTCCCAGAATTTCATTGGCTACAAAGGCCGTCAATCATTTTCACCATCAGAGGTGACTGGTCCGTTCAGGAACAGGCCAAACTGGACAAGGTCACTTGTCCGAATGTCTTGCCAAATGACGCTCGTCGATTGTTTGGTCTTGTGACCCGAGACTGTAATCACGCAATAGGCCGAGTAGGGTGACGATCGAAAGGTGTCAAATTCAACTTTCCAACAATGTAGTGGTTGATCAGCAAAAACGCAGCCCGGAGCCTCCAGACGAGGGCAAAGTGCCACGACGCGTGCATGCGTGAAGGCCCGTCGGCGGTCCGCCCGATGCTTAAGAGGTTAAATCCAAACAACATCTACCAGACCGTGACTGATTCTCATGACTGATATTAATGTCTTTCTCAGTGGGAGTCGGCGGGCGGACATCAAACCAAGGATTTCATCATCTGTCCGTCACAGCACTCGTTGCCAGTAACGTGTGCCCAGTGTCTCAAATGATATTACAAATGTATTTAAATTGTCATTAAATCAATTAAGCTGATGGTCAAATGGAAATATGAAAGGGAAAAAGGAGATGGCATTTTCTGTCTGCAACTCTGCCCTCCTCCCCCTCCTCCCCCTCCTCACTGCTCTCTGCCCTCCTCCCCCTCCTCACTGCTCTCTGCCCTCCTCCCCCTCCTCACTGCTCTCTGCCCTCCTCCCCCTCCTCCTCCCCCTCCTCACTGCTCTCTGCCCTCCTCCCCCTCCTCACTGCTCTCTGCCCTCCTCCTCCTCCTCCCCCTCCTCACTGCTCTCTGCCCTCCTCCCCCTCCTCACTGCTCTCTGCCCTCCTCCCCCTCCTCACTGCTCTCTGCCCTCCTCCCCCTCCTCACTGCTCTCTGCCCTCCTCCCCCTCCCCCTCCTCACTGCTCTCTGCCCTCCTCCCCCTCCTCACTGCTCTCTGCCCTCCTCCCCCTCCTCCCCCTCCTCACTGCTCTCTGCCCTCCTTCCCCTCCTCCCCCTCCTCACTGCTCTCTGCCCTCCTCCCCCTCCCCCTCCTCCCCCTCCTCACTGCTCTCTGCCCTCCTCCCCCTCCTCACTGCTCTCTGCCCTCCTCCCCCTCCTCCCCCTCCTCACTGCTCTCTGCCCTCCTCCCCCTCCTCCTCCCCCTCCTCACTGCTCTCTGCCCTCCTTCCCCTCCTCCCCCTCCTCACTGCTCTCTGCCCTCCTCCCCCTCCCCCTCCTCCCCCTCCTCACTGCTCTCTGCCCTCCTCCCCCTCCTCCCCCTCCTCACTGCTCTCTGCCCTCCTCCCCCTCCTCACTGCTCTCTGCCCTCCTCCCCCTCCTCCTCCCCCTCCTCACTGCTCTCTTCTTCATCTCCTCCTCTCTTCATCTTCATAAACCTCATCTTCCTCTTCATCACTTCCTCTTCATTTCCTCTTTTCATCATACTCTCCTCTCTTCCTCACCATCTCCTCCCTTCATCTTCATCTCTTTCTCTCGTTAGCTACATCATCTCCTCCCTTCTTCCTCATCATCTCATATCTTCATCTCCATCTCCTCCTCTCTTCATCTTCATCTATTTCTCTCTTTATCTACATCATGTCCTGCTCTCCTCCTCGTCTTCCTCTAACCCATCCTGCTCATTTCCCTCTGCATTCTCCTCCTCTTCCTGCTCCTTCTCCCCCCTCCTTTCCCCCTCCTCCTTGTCCTCCCCTTCTTCCTCTCATCATCTTCCTCTTCCTCCTCATGCATTGTGCTGACGTTTCACAACGACTTGGAGATTTATTCTGTGGAATATCCGCATCCCAGCATTCTGTTTAGTCCTGACTCTGAGAGATAGAGAGAGGGATGGGAGTGGGGGAGGTGAGGAGAGGGAGAGAACATCTCCAGAGAGTGAAAGAAGAAGAGGGAAAAGAAATAATGAAAGAAAGAAAGAGAAAGAAAGAAAGACACACAAATAAAATAAATAAAAAGAGAGGGGGGGGGGAGCGATAGATGGAGAGAGATTCTCAACTAGATAGATACTGCAGACAAAGGCACTTTCCAGATACTGCAGACAAAGGCACTTTCCAGAGAGAGAGAGAGAGAGAGATTTTTTTTGATTTTTTAAAGTACTTTATTTTGTACTGTATGAAACAAAAACTTTACATCAAGCCTTTAAAAAAGACTTTTCATCTTCAAGATTAAAAAAAACAATACAAACAAATAAATAAATAGAGCTTCACATATTCATAATGTTGTTAAAAACCAATTAATCATCAAAGACATCACAAATCACATTTCCATAACACCATTCCTGAGCAAAAACCTCCAAATTTCCCATAGCTTTATAAAACCTGAACTCCAGCCAGACTCTAGCCTTCACATTACAGCACCACACTAACACTGCATCCTGGTCCGGTTTATCTTCCACTCTGTTTCTCCTGTTTACATAGACTGCAAGCTTAGCTTCCCCCACCAGAAAATTAAGCAGTTGCCATTTTTTCCTATTGTCTTTTTTATATCCTGCTCCAAAAATATAACCAATAACAGAAAAGGTTTCACCAAAAAGCCCAAAAACGTCGGTGAGCAGCTCAAACAGCCCTAAAAGCCTGTTACACTCTAAAAACGCATGAAAAACAGTCTCAGTCAACCCACAGAAAGGACATTTATTATCCACCTCTGGGTTGATGATGGAAACAAAAGCGTTCACTGCCACAGCACCATGCAGAATCCTCCACTGAAGGTCAGCCGTTTGTTTTTTTAAAGGAGGTTTATATAAAACTCTCCACACAGGTTGAGTGTCATTACTTGCACACAGCCTACTCCTCCATACAGTGTCCACTCTATTGTTTAGCCATTTCTTATTAATTACTTTGACACAGTTTCTGTACCACGATTTCCTATCCATTTTGTAAAAAGCTGAACCCTTTACAAAAAGTAGAGGACCAGACATTTCTCCCAGTACAGGGCTCAGGTAGATATTTGGAAACTCATCCTGTTTATCCGGTTTTAAAGCTCCACTGCTGTATAATCTAAGCATTCCCAGCTCCTCAACAGTCAACCTCTGTCTCCAGAGATCCAGCACCCTGGTTGCGTAGCGCTGTGACCTCAGGCCCAATAACGAACACACAGCCTGAGCATCCTTTAACTCTGGTCCTGCTGTGTCTGCCAGCCGTCTCAGGCGTACCACTTCGGCAGCACACAGCAGTCCAGTCAGCCCAGGATTTGCACAGTCGCCTATATCCATCCTTGCACCGTGAACAAGAGGCTCCTCAAGTAACCAGTGCAACGATTTAATAGAAGTATTCCTTGTGCACTTGAAAAGTGTCCAACATTTAAAAACCCCCTGATAAAAAGGAGGAAGTGCATTTAACCTTAAAGTCGTCGGGTCTGTTAAAAACAAAGATACATCAAGTCCAAGACTATTTACTTGTCGAAGAATAAAAGAGGCAACTTCTCTCCAAACTAAATCTCTTGGTCCTAACAGATATCGCTGTATGAACTGTAGCCTCAAAGTCGCTGTCCTACTCGCTAAATGAACCAGGCCTTGCCCTCCCTCTTCTCTGGGCAAAAACAAAACACTCTGAGGAACCCAGTGCAGGCGATCCCAAAAGAAATCAACCATCTTTGCCTGCAACCGCACCAACATGCCTGAAGGAGGCTCCACACATGCCAGCTTATGCCACAAGGTAGAAGCCACAAGGTTATTTATTATCAGGACTCTGCCTCTATAGGAAATCTGAGGCAACAGCCATCTCCACTTAAACAGCCTTCCTTCTACTTTCTCCACCACATTCTCCCAATTTTTCTGTACAATCGTGTCATTCCCAAGGTATAGCCCCAAATATTTAAAACCATCCCTTTTCCAGATCATGTTTTGAGGTAACACAGGTAATCTACTATGCCAGTTTCCCACAGCTAACGCCTCACTCTTCCTACAATTTATTTTGGCAGAAGACACAGCCCTAAAACTGTCAGCAATTCTTTCCAATATATTTACATCGTTTTGATTTTTTACAAAAACAACTACATCATCAGCATAAGCTGACAAAACAATGTTATCCTGGAACCCAGGTATAGCTAACCCCCTCATCTCATTTCTCAATGATTGTAACATGGGTTCCAATGAAATTGCATATAACATGCCAGAAAGAGCGCAGCCTTGCCTAATACCCCTCTGTACCTCAAAAGGAGCACATAGAGAACCATTGAATTTTAACACACTCTCAATGTTCTGATACAAAACTTTCACCATAGCAATGAGACCATCGCTGAACCCAAAACTCTTCATAACACTCCAGAGATAATTGTGCTCAACGCGGTCAAATGCTTTCTCCTGATCTATTGAAATAAGAGCAGTATTCAATCCCAATGAATCAGAGACACCCAAAACATCACGAATTAAATATACATTATCTAATATTGACCTGCCAGGTACACAATACGTCTGATCACGATGTATGATCTGATCCATCACTTCTCTCAGACGGTTTGCTAAGGTCTTTGACAAAATCTTATATTCACTGCATAATATTGACACAGGCCTCCAATTCCTTATGTCCTGCAAAGACCCCTTTTTTGGCAGTAAGGTTATCACTGCCCTGCGACACGAAAGCGGCAACGCACCCTCAGACAGACTTTCATTGAATACCTCGAGAAGGTCGTCTTTCACAATGTCCCAAAAGGCTTTGTAAAACTCCGTCAAACCGTCAATACCAGGGGCTTTCCCGCCACCCATGCTCTGTAAGGCAGAATAGAGCTCTGACGAGTCCAAAGGTCTTTCCAGCAGCACATTCGACTCCCGTGATACTGTGGGCAATCCTTCACAAAAAGACTGTAGAAGGACATCATTGTCAGTGTACTCACTGCTATACAAAGCAGAATAAAACTCAACGGCCCGTCTCCGGATCTGACTGGCATCAGTGATGTCCTGCCCTGTCTCTGACAGAAGAGAGTGAATGAATTTATTCTGTCCATTCTTCTTTTCCAGACCGAAGAAGTAACTGGAAGGCACATCCATAGCATTGACATTCATAAATCTAGACCTTAACAAAGCTCCTTGAGCCTTCACACCTAGCAGGTCAGCTAAAGCCATTTTTTTTTATTAAGGACTTCAAACTGTCCTTGATTTCCTGTGGACCCAAACATTTTCTCAAGGTCCACTATCTCAGTCTCCAAATCTCTCATGGAGGTAGTGATGTCTCTAGTCACATTGAGAGTGTGTTGTTGACAAAGCATTTTAATTTCTACTTTGCCACAGTCCCACCACTGCCTAAGAGAAGATAACTCATTCTTCCTACTCCTAAACAGGACCCAAAAAAAACTAAAAACATCCCTAAAATCCTTTTCATGGAGCAAAGCTGAATTAAAATGCCAATACAAACTTCTAGGCACCAGATTCTTAATAAAGACATTGCACATTACCAATGAATGGTCTGTAAAACCAACAGGCAATATTTTACACATTTTAAAAACATTAAAATTATGTTTAAAACAATAAAAACGGTCAAGTCTAGCTAAGGAGACAACATTATCCCTACAATGAGACCATGTATACTGGCGCTCATTCCCATGAAACCTCCTCCACACATCAACCAAGCCGTGTGTGTGTACAAGCTTTCTTAATGCACTTTGAGAAGCTGGATGGGGTTCATTATGATTCCTGTCTAAACTGTTATTCTCTGTGCAATTGAAATCTCCAGAAAAAAATAAGAAATCATCCGGACTAAAATCGGACAATTTAGTACACACTATATCTAAAAAAGCCTTTCTTTCAGGCCCTTTAGAAGGAGCATAAATATTCAATAAAACCACATTAAATGTTTCAAAATGTGCTTTCACTACAATGAACCTACCCTCTACAACATGTTCTACAGTATAGGAAGCAGGAATAAAACGTTTTGAGAATAAAAAACCAACTCCACTACTAATTGTAGTATTATGACTCAACACTAAATCACCTTCCCATTCTTTCCTCCATTCCACCTCATTTACTTTATCACTGTCTCCTGCATAAAAAGAACATCAATGTGTTTTAACTTGACCAGTTCAAACAGCGTTGCACGTTTTCTCACATCTCTTGCCCCATTCAAGTTCAAAGTTCCAACCTTAAAATGTTCCATGGAGAGAAGAGGAGTGACTAGAACGCACAATAACAATAAATTAAAAGTTGACCCTTGTTTTCCTTTCATAAATTTGTTTTCGGACCTTTGGCAGTAATTTCCTTAGTCTATACACTTCCTGCTTAGTAAAGCTGTTATTTCCCATGTGAAACCTGACAGACGTATAGAAAGCCTCTGTATCAGTAATATGTTCCTCTATTTTGAAGCCCCGAACATTCTTGTTTTCCTGTAGCAAAGTTTTGATAGTTTTGACTGACAGTGATCTTCTGTTTTGTGACTTCTTTAACTCAGACATGTCACTACAATCTGACTCATACTCCTCACTATCACTCTGGTCTGACTGTGAAGTCATTCCTTTGCGTTCATGAGGTGCAGATTGTGAAACATCCTCATCTACCATTTCCACCTCATTAGTCTGGTCATTAACTGAAACTCCCGCACTGCTTCCACACAAACCACTGCTACTCTCCTGTGTTTTCCCCCCAGACACAGCAGCACTGTATGTTTGTTTCTCCGAGGCCCCTTCCAGCTGCAGTTCTCCTGTAGCCCTGTCTGTCTGTTTCACACAGGCCCCTTCTACCTGCATCTCACTTGTAGTACTGTCTGTCTGTTTCTCACAGGCCCCTTCTTCCTGTAGTTCACCTTTAGCACTGTCAGTCTCAGCTGGATTATCCCTGGCCACCTCTGTTTGTATCTCAACTGTAGCACTGTCTACAGCTGCTTCTTTAACCCCAACCACTTCTGTCTGTAGCTCCCCTGTAGCACTTTCAGCAGCAGCTGGTTTAAAACTGGCCACTTCTGTCTGTAGCTCCTCTGTAGCACTTTCTGCAGTAGCTGGATCAACCCTGGCTACTTCTGTCTGTAGCTCCCCTGTAGCACTTTCTGCAGCAGCCGGTTTAACCCTGGCCAATTCTTCCTGTAGCTCCCCTGCAGCCCTGTCTGTCTCAGCTGGGTTATCCCTGGCCACCTCTGCTTGTATCTCAACTGTAGCCCCGTCTACAGCAGCTGGTTCTTTCCTAGCCACTCTTGACTGTCCCCTACCACTAATTTCTAAAACCAGTCTCATTATTTAACGGTTCTCTTCCTTGCCCACTAGTTCCCTCCCCAAGGTCTGCATGCGCATCTTGAGCTTGCTTCTTAGGGCATGCTTTAATTACATGCCACCCCCCCCCCCCCCCCCCACACACCCAAAGCACTTCATGGTCTCTGATGATGCAAACAATACATAATCAAAATCTTCCACTTTAACATGGAATCTCATATTGAACTCATCATTCCTGTTATTCAGAATCATATACAAAAACCGTCTGTGAGAAACAACATGCTTCAGCAAAGGTGATTTACACCCTGTAAGCACCTTCTTAATGGGAGAAACTATCTTTCCATGTCTGGACAGCTCTTTTATCAGAAACTCATCAGAGATGAATGGTGGTACATTAGACAACGTGATTTTAGTTGATGGTTGCGCAAGTGGCAACACGGGAACGTGCAGGTCCCGAACAATAATACCACGTTCAATTGCTGCATTCACTTTCTCAACTCGATCTAGAAAGATTACCACAGCAGAATTCATTTTCCCTGCAGACTTAATACTGTTGTAACCAACAACTTTACCTACCGCTAAACTAACCTCTTCAACTGAGCAGGGGAACACGGTGCCAATCTTAATGCCGTGTTTCCTACTCAATTTGTTCAAATCAGCCATCCTGCGCGCCCGGTGTCTTGCCTTAGCCAAATGGACTGAGAACAAACCTCTAAACTCCGTTTAACACAACACACACTAAACCAACAACCTAACAATAAATAAGCAAAAACTCTAATTCACAACTTGACAAACAACATATAAATAGAAAAGATAGAAAAAGTTAGAAACTCACTCACACGCAGTCTCACCAAAACTCTGATCTCCGCTCCACTCACACGCATGCGCACAGGGGAGAGAGAGGTCCGCCGGGCCCGGTCCGAAGTCGTGTTTCGTCGAGCCGTAGGCCTGGGATAACCCCGTTTTGAAAAACTGAAACACTTGTACTGCGGTATATCCAGTGTAAAACCGCAGGTGTGTTTGAGTTTTTTCTTGAGGGGGAGAGAGAGAACCCGGGAGTTGACTCTGCTCCAACACACCAGGGAATCAACCACCATTCCCTGGTGTGTTGGAGCAGAGTCAACTCCCGGGTTCTCTCTCTCCCCCTCAAGAAAAAACCAATTCAAACTGATGTATAAGGAAATTATGTTCACAAGGTACAGGGATGAGGAAGGGACTTGATATTCACGGGTGTTTACATTTTTATTTTGTGTTCTATTTTATTTTATTTTATACATATATAGTTTTTGTTTTTTGTTTTGCATATATATATATATATTTTTTTTCTCTTTTTTATGTTTAAAATAGTACACTCATTTGAGTAGTGGAAAAGGGGTAGGATTAAATAAGTGTATACTTCTTCCTACTCCTTTTCGAACATGCAGATTGAGTTGTTTTTCTTTTTTTGTTAGTTTGTTGTATTCATTGCATGTTCGAAATAAAGACTTCAAATCAAATCAAGTCGCCTGGGAGAACGACAAGGAGCCGTCGTGCTTCATGTTCTTTCCTCTTTTTATTAAAAAAGAAAGAAACACAGACTGACATGAATCCCACTTGTTGAGGGTAATTTTTTTTAAATTTTTACATCCCGCCACCCTCACCACAGGGAGGAGACGGGAATCCTCAGAGAGACTTCCCATGCGAGCTGTAGAGATTGAAAAGAAATATTGCAACATTGAGCTATGTAACACTTGGGTTAGGGCTCTCCGAGGAGGAGGCACTGAACCAATACACACTCAATAATCGAATTGAATCGAATACACACACAATAGAGCAGAACTCCTTTTTGAAGTTCTACTCACCTTGACAATCTGAGGAGGAGGCTCTGAAACTCTGAGGAGGCTCCCTCACTGGGAAGGAGGGTCCGAACTCACAGAAGGCACTTCTCCCTGAGGAGGAGCTTCGTGAGGAGGAGCTCTGACAACTCCCTGAAACAGATCCATAACATGGAACCTGAACAACTCACGGAAGTCTTACCAATAGAAACACGCTCAGTGACTCTATGGCAGGGGAATTTCCACGGTGCACACGCCCAATTTTTAAGGGCGCGGGACCAGGAAACCCCCCCCCCCTCCTACCCTGTAACTGTAAATGAAAGACCCCCACCACCCCAATAACAGCCTGTTCCAGCTGCTGAGGTCAGGCAGACGCCTGCGAATTCTAGAGACTAAGACGGAGAGGCTTAGGCTAAGCTTCTTCCCCCAGGCCATCAGAGCCTTGAACAATGAACATCGAGAGACACAGAAACTGAACTATCCACACACAAGTACATACACGACACGCACGCTGAGCACGCTCACACACTAGCAGCCACTTTAACACTCATGCCGCACACACGCACACTTATGGCCAGAGGAAAGGCCACTTAAAGTAGTATAACTTCAGGAACAGTGTATTGCACTACTAAAGCTAACTAGCATGTCCTATATGCTCTGTAAATACTAATGTACAGATACCGAGATGGCACACCATGTACCTGTTTTATTGGATTCTATTAATATGTTGTACCACTGTATTTTTATTGGATTCTATTATATGTTGTACCACTGTATTGCACATCGTCGCGGGCAAGACCAGCCGCATTTCATTGTATACCTGTATACCGTGACAATTAAAACTCTTGAATCTTGAATCTTGAATCTTGAAACGTGCCGAACAGCGACGTGACAGGAACCCTGCAGGACAGGGGGTTTTAACCCCTGACGAATCAGAAAAGGGGAGGAAAGGTTTACCAGTTCACCCCTTTACGACCCCTCACCCCTGATACGATGTAATAACAAAGTAGAGCATGACCCAGTCATAGCATGCTACATGAAGCATCTAACAGCTTCACATAGCTCATGTGCTAACCTGCTATCTGAGTTTTACTAAGGGAAAAACACAGAACAGAGAGGGCCCCTTTAAGAGCCCCGGTACCAGACTTACACATGTGCTTCTGTGGGCCAAACCTAACCCAGTTGTAGATTCCAACGACACACACAACCCTTCATCACAACAAAAAATGGCAAAAGTACACTCTTACTACAGAGGAACGCCGTTTTTCATAACGAGAGAGACATAAGTCATTGATTACGTATTGGCCACAGGCCTTGCTAAGCACACATGATAAGTGACTAAACAACCTTTTCTTTAGGAAAAGAATAGTTTCTCAAGTGGAAGCACAACCCCAGCAACTTAAGCTGAGGGTTACATCGTATCCCCACAAACACAGTGACACAATATATTGTAAACAAACATGTTTGAGAGGAGGGGGGGAAGCCCCAGGGAAACCGGGGGGGTCACCCCTCCTACCTTACCCTTGATACGACCAGGTTGAACAGGTACCCCTGTTAATATGTGAACATGCTGTTTGTTCATTGTCATCACAGGCTGAGAAAAAGATTCATTCCTCAATCACATGTCACTAAGCATAGCTTCACAGATTAATTAACCCTCTTAGTTGTGAGTTCACCCACGTTACAAATGTTACATGAACACACATGTTCTCATCACAACTAACCAGTTCATCTTTACAACGCCGATTTTCTATGGAGAGAGAACCTATACCAGTGACGAGACAATTCACACACAACACGCGTCGTATCCTCAATGTATTGCAGCAACACACGTTTTGGAAACATCGTTATTACAAAACATTTAGAAGGGAAGAAAAGAAGAAGTGTTTAAAGTCCGGTCAGGACTCCTACCTTCACCCTGAGCGCAGGCCGAGAGGACTGCCACACTGGTTAACGGGACACCGAGTAGAACCCGGCATCTCCTGCGTTGGTGACGAGGGTAATGTCCGCTACGCCACCCAGCCGCCATTCTCCATGTTGACGAAGTCCTCGCTGGCATGGCACCCGGGTGTAGGGTCGACTAACATCCTCTGTCAAAGATGACGTCGTAGTCAGAGTGTTTAAGGCATGTTATAGTCACAGTAACGTTCAACAGTGTAGCATTAAGCTAACAGCCGCCCGACTGATACCAACAAGCTAACGTTTCCTAGCCTAGTGAACACAACGAGCTAGCGCTGCAGCTAACAGCTGACTGGCTAACAACAGTAGGCCACAAACTACCACGCCAGCTAAGCAGCTATCACCTGAACTGTACACAACGACATAATAAGCCACACTTCAGACAGGCCGCCGCCTGAGTCCCCCCTCATCCTAAGAGAGCAGAGAAAAAGAAATGTCAAACACAGTTTTCAACGGTGATTTACCAGACATGCAGCGGAGTCGGCTCAATTCCCATCCGGGCTGCAGCCGACTTGAGCATGGAACTACCGATAAAGCAGATCCATGCCCACTTTTCCTCGTGCTTTAGGGTGTACTTCCACATTCATGTGAAAGATGGGGCCTGCACGGGACAGAGAAACATCCGCTTGTCCAGAGAATCCCGGGTTCAACCAGGTCTCGGTCGCGGCCCACTAGGATGAACATCATGGGCGTCAGACCAAGATCCTCCGTCCGCCGCTTAAGCAGCCGAGCAGAGGATCCCAATCTGGGGCCGGCCTTCGTAAAATTGTCAGCTAACCCCCATAGCATTAACAGACAACTAGTGCTCGCAAGCAAAACATTACTCACCCAGCTCGGAAGCAACCAGTTTCTCACAACAGCCGGTGCCTTCCACAGTCCAGCTGTATGACCGGAGGTTCAATACCTATCCAGCCACAGCAAGGAGGACTGCAGGTGGGGAGTATATCAGCGGCACGAGCTCCTAATACGAAAAAGCCGGTGGAGGTCAGAATGATCATCATCTTCCAGACACTCAAGTGACGAAGACAATATCGCCGTATTTTCTCGAAAATAGTGAGAGAAAATAAAGATATAATGTCAACGTATCTCCTTGTCTTCTGTTTTCCTCTCTTCCTTTCCTATTTCAAGTGGTGGTATACAGGCACTTGCTTGTGGTGAAATTTGAAAAGGAGATGAGTGTGTGGCCCCACCCCTGCTTATGTAGGTAGCAGATGGGGGTGTGGTCAGACGGATGTTGGTATGTAAAGGTACATTTTGAAATTTTATTCAGTGCATATACACTGGAGCGAGATATGTGCAATATGACGCTGAGCGGAAGCTAGCATGATATAGAACTTGGTTCAGGTTAACTTGGTTCAGGTTAGCTTGGTTAGTAAAAATATACTATACTGTACGTCTACTGTAAAAAGATACTATACTATACTTCTACTGTAAAAAGATACTATACTGTACATCTACTGTAAAAAAGATATTATAATGTACATCTACTGTAAAATGATACTATACTGTACATCTACTGTAAAAAGATAATATACTGTAAGTCTACTGTAAAAAGATAATATACTGTATGTCTACTGTATAAAGATACTATACTGTACTTCTACTGTAAAAAGATAATATACTGTACTTCTACTGTAAAACTATACTATACTGTACGTCTACTGTAAAAAGATACTATACTGTACTTCAGCACACTCGGTTGGCACTGCTCAACACATACCTTTTTAAAATAGCTTTCAAATAAATTATTATCTTTATTGTCTTATTTTTCTTTATTTCTATTATTTTTACTTAAATATTTTATTATCATTGTTATCATTGTTTTATGTATTTTTTTAAATAATTGTATTTGTTCTTTTTTAACACATTGGCGGCCACTGGGATGAGTCTAATATCACTAGAGACGACCAGCATATGTAAACAGACGTGCACAGTCCGTGGGGCTGTTTGTAGAGCTAAATCTATACTTTATATTATTGCTATCTGTCCATTCTCATTGTCAATTGAGACCATAAACCGTCCCTTCAAAATGGCATAAAGAAAAAAAAATCATCAATACGTTCTCATTTTATAGCGCTGTGAATATAAGCGTTATACGGAATTTGGTATAGTATATTTCCTGGAAGGCTAGATAAAGGGCTAATAGCTACTAACGTTATATCCAATGGCATTTCCGTTTTACAGATGCTACAGAAATAACTCAAACTGCATATGATCAGGACGATCCTCAAGCATGTATGCATGAAAGGGGGGGTGGGGGCGGGGGACGTCGTTTCTTATTATTGATTACCAATAACCGCGTTCGTCTAAGTAGCCACATACGCTGATTGTATCGTATCGTATCATAACAAGGCCCGATCGGGCTGTAATTTACGTGAAAAAGATCTTACCATGAGCCGGTTGGATCCCCCTGAGCATTTCCCCGTTATCGATCGCCATCTGGTAGATCGATATGTCCATTGGCTGATGATAAATCCCCTTATTGCATAGTGAAATCCGCGATCCAAAACGTATTCCGTGCAACAGACAATAGCCATCGCTTCAGGTGAGTAGAAAACTACATTAGAGATAAAAAAAATAAAAGACAACTTCGGCCACAGGGAACACTGCATTATTGCGATAGCGCCCCTAAGAGGATCTGGCCGGTAATGCACTTTCTCGAATTCAAAGAGTAGGGTACATCTGCAGTGCAGCTCGACGACCTTGAATAGGTTATTAAAATGGAATAAAAGCCAAAACAACTTTTAAGCATGTATTCGAAAGCCGGATATATCCGTGCTTGGGCGCCATTGTGTTAACCCTTTATTCGCTAATGACGTGTTACCGCGTTTTTGAGATCTCCTGTTGATCTCCTCTCAACTCTCCAACGGTTCAAGAGAACCATCTGGTGGCCGATCAGCGGATCGGCCAAACAGGAAATGAGCGACAGGAAGTGGTGCTCATCCATATTCGGTCCGGCCACTTGCTGTCGCTCGCGGGACTCGAGCTCGACACACTGGATAGCGATCCGTTGCCAATAACTCGATAAACAACATGATTTGGACGTATATATAATTATGCAACCTGGAAATGGATCGCATATATCAACATCCCATAATCGCGAACTTTCTGCTCCACGCCGACCACCCAACGGTCAGAGGAAGCTGCGGTAAGTTTCAGCGTGTTGGCTTATTATGATCCATATAAACTGCTGTGATCTATGTATCGCCCATACTACATAAATGATTTAACGTCGGCCACGGACTTATAACCCCCCCCCCCCTCCGGTCACCAGCAGATGATGAGGCATGACGATTAGGACCTTGTACAATTGAACATTTTAATCTGACGTCAATCGGTATCAAACTACATTTGATGATGTAATATTATGTATTTATGGCTATAAATCACGTTCTGCAGAATGCTGCAGAAAATGATAAAAACATATTTATACTTTAGACCGTATTTTTGTATGAATATGTGAATGAAAAAGTAGAACATTGCTACATCCTAAATGATAGATACTTGACGTTGAATGGGCCATAGTAATGTCAATTTAGCAATACAATTAAAAAGGTTATAGCCCTGCAAAGAAGGTGAACATCTCCATAGACAAATAGTGCTGGCAGACAGTGGATTAAGATCAGAATAATCCCTGGCAGATAAAGGGTTAATGTCTTATTTGAGTGTTATTACATATTTTCTTATTGTTTACTATAAAATTTTGCTATTTTATTATTTTAACTATTTTATTTTTCTGCCTTTATTATTATTTTATTTGTAATTATTATTGTCTTATGTTATTGTCTTACTGTTTGTCTTATTTAGCTATTTTTACTATCTTATCTAGTTGTTTTATTACCATTTTTATCATTTGAATGTCTTATAATTTCTATCCTTAGTTATGGAGTGATTGTAATTATTTTCAAAACAAAATGTTTATCCTTTTGTTTTGTTTTTTGTGTAAAGCACTTTGAGCTGCAATCTGTATGAATGGTGCTATATAAATAACGTTATTATTTTACATTTATTTTAATTTAAATTAAAAAATATATATTTTAAGACTTCTAAAGAGTGTCATGTTTTAGACATAATAATATGTCACAGTATGATGTTCCGTTGTGATGTCACAGTATAATGTCACAGTATGATGTCACCGTATGATGTCACAGTATGATGTTCCGTTGTGATGTCACAGTATGATCTCACAGTACGATGTCACAGTATGATGTCATAATAGAACATTCTAGAACATCTGTGCACAGTATCTATTCAACAATTCTCCCAGAAGCTCTCAGATCTCAGAAGACAAGTGAAGATATCACTTGTTGTTTCCGGCTACTTGTCTGTAAGCTTGAATATATTCTGTAGATACAATTTAAAATCCCCACATGGAAAAGGAAACAATGTCCTGTACAATCCTTAATGAGCTGCGTCTGGAGGGAAGGTTCTGTGATGTGGTTATTAAAGTCAACAGCACTGAGTTTAACGCCCACAAGGCAATCCTGTGTTGCTGCAGTGACTATTTCAGGTAAGTTTAGCTTGGTTCAGGTTAGCTTGGTTCAGGTTAGCTTGGTTCAGGTTAGCATGGTTCAGGTTAGCTTGGTTAGTAAAAAGATACTATACTGTAAAAAGATACTATACTGTACGTCTACTGTAAAAATATACTATACAGTATGTCTACTGTAAAAAGATACTATACTGTACGTCTACTGTAAAATATACTATACTGTACGTCTACTGTAAAAAGATAATATACTGTATGTCTACTGTACAAATATACTATACTGTACGTCTACTGTATAAAGATACTATACTGTACGTATACTGCAAAAATATACTATACTGTACTTCTACTGTATAAAGATACTATACTGTACTTCTACTGTATAAAGATAATATACTGTACGTATACTGTAAAAATATACTATACTGTACGTATACTATACTGTATGTCTACTGTAAAACGATACTATACTGCACATCTACTGTAAAAATAAACTATACTGTACTTCTACGGTATAAAAATTATATACTGTACTTCTACTGTATAAAGATAATATACTGTACGTCTACTGTATAAAGATAATATACTGTACTTATACTGTATAAAGATACTATACTGTACGTATACTGTAAAACAACTGTACTTCTACTGCATAAAGATACTATATTCTACTTCTACTGTAAAAAGATACTATACTGTACTTCTACTGTATAAAGATACTATACTGTACGTCTACTGTGAAAATATATTATACTTCTACTGTGAAAATATATTAGTAATCTGCATCCCACAGAACCCTCTTCACTTGCTGGAGCGACTCAGAGAAACCAGTCTACACTATCCCTGCGGTGTCCGAGGCTATGATGCAGCTCATCATAGAGTATGCCTACATGCGCTTTGTGCCGGTGACAGCAGAGAACGTGGAAGAGCTTCTGGTGGCTGCAGACCAGCTTCTCGTCACTGGCATAGTAGGAGCATGCTGTGACTTCCTAGAAGGCCAGCTGTCTCTGGAAAACTGTGTCAGCATCTGGAGGTTTGCGGACATCTACTGCTGCCCTGACCTGAGGCGCAAGGCCCATCTCTTCATCATGTGCCATTTTGAGGAGATGCTGCCCGTCTCACAGGAGTTTGTGGAGCTGTCCCTGCAGCAACTGGTGGACATCATCGAGAGGGATGATCTGAACGTGAAGAACGAGGAGACTGTGTTCGAGGCCATCCTCCGTTGGATCGACCACTCCTGTGAGGAGCGTAAAACACACATCCCTTTGCTGCTGCCCAAGGTAACTAATTGTATTACTGTGTGCATTGCATTAAAACAACACTAGGTTCCCTAGTACAGTGGTTCTCAAACATTTGGGTCCAAACCGCTCCCTAGCAACAGAATTCCAGTGAAACCGTCTACAACCGCTGTCTAAGTTGTACTTGCTTGTCTCTTCCCAGGTTCGCATGGGCTTGATGAGGCCTGACTACTTCGGGAACAACGTCCTGAAGAACCCTGTGGTGAGGGACAGCCAAGACTGCAGGGCCCTCATCCTCAGCGTCCTAAATCCCCCTGGCTCTGACAGGCTCCCAAACCCTCTGACCCGCCCACGCCTGCCCCAGGAGGTCCTATTGGCCATCGGAGGCTATAGTGGCGGCAGCGTGACCAATGGCATGGAGGCTTACGATATCCGAGCCGGTGGATGGATGGACGTGAGCGTTGAGGCGGAGACGCTGGAGAGTCCCCAGGGCTACCACGGCACCGCTTATCTCCACAGTCTGGTCTACTGCGTCGGCGGCAAAAATGGCGTAGAGTATTTCAGCAGTGTGCGCAGGTTCAACCCCATCACTCGCAGCTGGCTGGAGGCGGCTCCCATGCACTCACGCCGCTGTTACGTCAGCGTGGTCGCGTTGGACGGCTGTATCTACGCCATGGGAGG
Source organism: Notolepis coatsorum (assembly GCF_963971535.1). NCBI lineage: Eukaryota > Metazoa > Chordata > Actinopteri > Aulopiformes > Paralepididae > Notolepis > Notolepis coatsorum. The sequence goes on along the minus strand of NC_140172.1, from coordinate 105,811,695 downwards.
GTACAACGGACACATGGAACTGAACACCGCCGAGTGCTATGAGCCTGAAACCAACCAGTGGACAGTGATCTCACCCATGCTGGAGCGCAGAAGCGACGCCGGCGCAGCAGCCCTCCACGGCAAGGTGGGTGGAACTAAGGAACACAGGGTGGTAGATGAACACAAGGAACGTTCACATTAAAAACTAAGCGATTGGTATCATTCAGAATCATAAATCATAAATGTCTTTATTGCCAAGTAAGCTTGCACATACAAGGAATTTGTTTGGGTCCTTTGGTGCATCAACATTAACAGACAATTAAAGTAGAATGAAATAAAATGGAATATATAAACTAAATTAGAATATTCTTTCTTATTACAGGTTTACATTTGTGGTGGCTGGTTACAGCTCACAGCTGAGTGCTACAGCCCAGACACCGACCAGTGGACTCTGATCGCCCCCATGAGCAGCAGGCGTTGGGCAGTGGGAGTGGCTGCGTATGGAGGACAAGTCTATGTGGTAGGTGAACACGGAGACAAATGCTTTATACTAGATATTTTTATAGATATGTATCATTTGACTTGCAATGCTGCTGTGATGCCCTCATTTCCCTAAATGGATTAATACAGTGTCTGCCTGCCTTAACCACATACTAAAACATTCCTCTCATGTGTCCTGTCCTCAGGTGGGAGGGTTTGACGGTGAAAACTACCTGCGTAGCGCGGAGGCCTACAGCCCCTTGACTGACTCCTGGCACGCCCTGCCCACCATGCTCACCCCCCGCAGGTGCTTTGGCATCGGGGTGTTGGACGGCCTGCTCTTCGTGGTCGGAGGCTACAATGGCTTAAACACCACCCTCTCCAACGTGGAGCGCTACGACCAGAGCAGCGACAGGTGGACTGTAGCCGAGGACATGAAGATCCAGCGCGGTGGCCTAAGCTGCTGCATAATGCATGGCCTGCCTAACATGAGCCAGTACGCTGCTCCCCGTGGCGCCCTGCAGTGACCCCTGGAGGAGGAGGAGGAGGAGGAGGAGGAGGAGGAGGAAGCGGGGGGATCCATCTAAGAACCTTAAACATTTATTAGACCAGTCCAAAAGAAATCCTAATAAATGAATAAATTACTATCACCCAAAGGTGGTGACGTTTCTTTCTTCTAGTAATTCCGACAATTTCTGTTTTTGGTTTGTGTAATGCACATAATAATGGGCACTTTTATCCATATGGTTGAGCCTGTTAGGAATTGCACCTCCAACCCAAGCAGATTGCAGATCACTCTCTCTATATGGAGGCCACCATCTCTCCTCACTGAGAGATACTGGACACCTGATAAACACACACACACACACACACACAAACGCACACGCATACCAATGCATACACATATGAACATAGTTTGTGTAAATAATATGTACAGTATACAGTATAAAATCCTCACTTCCGTATTCATAATTTCTGTGAATAAATCACAATCAGTGTGTTGGTTTGATCAAATCAAGGTTTTCAAGGACAGTGGTTCTCAAAGTGGGGTCCGGGGACCTCCAGGGGTGGCCTATTAACTCTCAATGTGGGGTCCTTAACATGAAAACGTTTGAGAAAATGTACAGTAACATGTGAAGGGAATGTTAAGTGTGTGTCACCAGGCATTTTATTTATATAGCGCTTTTATCCGAAGTGCTTTCACTCACGTAAACACACACCGACGGCCAGTGATGCAGTGGTGGTACCACTCAGTACCACGCCGTCCTAGCAGTTCGCTGAGCAGAAGTGCACGCAATCGCGCACGGATGTGCACGCCCGTGCACAAAAGAATTGCGCTCCACTCATTGTGCGCTAAGTACCCACCGTCTTATAACAATAGCGCAGGTCGTCAGGTGTCTTTAACTACACTACCCGGCACTTATCTATCACCTAGACTTTGCATAATAATAGGATACTGAGAGATACTGGACACCTGGCAAACACACACACACACACACACACACACACATACATGCAAGCACATGGTACAGTAAGACAATGATTACATAGTAAACATCAATATACATATACACACATAAGCAAATACACAAAAGACAGCAAGCACACGCATGCACATACACACACATACCAATGCTTTATGAACATAGTTTGTGTAAATAATATGTACAGTATACAGTATAAAATCCTCACTTCCGTATTCATAATTTCTGTGAATAAATCACAATCAGTGTGTTGGTTTGATCAAATCAAGGTTTTCAAGGACAGTGGTTCTCAAAGTGGGGTCTGGGGACCTCCAGGGGTGGCCTATTAACTCTCAATGTGGGGTCCTTAACATGAAAACGTTTGAGAAAATGTACAGTATCATGTGAAGGGAATGTTAAGTGTGTGTCACCAGGCATTTTATTTATATAGCGCTTTTATCCCAATTGCTTTATAACCAGTGATGCCGGTAACGCGTTACTAAGTAACGCGTTATTGTAATCTGATTACTTTCCCCCGAAAATAGTAATCTAACGCGTTAATCTTTAAAAGCCAGTAATCTGATTGCAGTTACTTGTCCAAGTGGCTGTGCATTACTATTTCGTTACTATCTCATCATAAATTCATAATGCAGGCGGAATGCAGTATTTTATTTCGTTTTCGACAGTCAAAAATACATTTTGAGCTGTTTTTCTTTTGGGAGTGACGTAGTGTGGCAGTGAAAGGGTTACACAAGAATGTGTCCCGCGGGCCGCGGCGTGACTGGACACTGTCTGTGAGTGACTCTGCTTTGGTACAATCACATTCCCCATCCACAGTCTGCGAATCAGAGGCAGAGTAGGGCGGGTCTTCACAGCACGTCATGTGACATATGCGCCAATCGTGTGACAGCAGGGCTCCGTCGTCAGAGAATTCCACCCCAAAACGCTTGGCAAAATTAAAAGTGAGTTTCTGTTCAGACTTCCATCCCAAAACGCTCGTCAGTCACTACTTCACGTTCATATGCGGAGGAAACAAAATACTGTCTACCGCTAAAAACAGCACATCCAATTGCATTGAAAGCATCTGGAATCACAACACTAGCCGACGCTTCGACTAGTAGGTACAGGAGGACTCGGAGGCCAGCCAAACAGCAAAAGAGAGAGATTGTTTCTTTCCCTTTTGATTAATGTATATTTGATGGTGGCAGAGCAAAAGCTCTTATTTGCCAGATTTACAGTTAATTTACATGTTAAAGAGAGACTGATTGTATGTTTATAGAGAGACATTTATAAAAACAATTTAATAGTTACAGTTGATATAATTGAATAGTTCAGCCTGCATTTGTTAGATGTGAATGGATACACTGGTTTTGTAAAACCACTGGCTGGCTGCTCTAATGCTGTGAGCATCATAGACTGTTGCTTTACCATACTTGATGGTACAGAAGCTGAAGCACTAGTTTAACAATTTACGTTATGTGCAGAGAAACAAGTTAAAAACAATTTATGCACTTTCAATAAAGCGTTTAAAAAAAACGGTTGGGGGAACGACGACGACTTCGTAACCTAGTTACTTTCAAAGTAACTAAGTTACTCTGATAATCAAGTAATCAGTAAAGTAACTTGGATTACTTTTTAAAGGAGTAATCAATAATCAGTAATCGGATTACTTTTACAAGTAATCTGTGGCATCACTGTTTATAACTTAGGGCTTGTGTCCATAGCCGACGTTTTATGAGTTGTCAGCTCCTTTCTGTCATTCATTTCTATGCTGGAGAAGCGTCAGGCGCGCTCCTCTTCCCAGCGACGCGCCTCGCGTTTTATGAGCTCTCGACGGCAGCGTTTTTGGCGGAGCACTCCCAGCTCATAACGTTGAAACTAGTTAAACTTTTTTGGAAAGCAGCGTGCTCATCAATGTAAGTCATCGAGGAAGGGGCGGAGCTGCGGCTGGCGCAAGCTCTGGGGAGACCCAGAAAGACACTCGAAGCTTTTTTTTCTTTTTTCAAAGCGGTCCGCCTTGAAAAAAAGGCTTTGAGTGGACACATAGCCTTATGCCTCACATTCACCCATTCACTCACGTAAACACACACCGACCGCATAGGTAACCATGCAACCATCATTCCTTCAAGACACACTCGAGAACTGCAGGGGAATGTGTGTTTGGCGCAGATGTGTGTGAGGACCTTTGGAGAATATTTTTGATTGGTTGGTCTGAGAGGGGATTGTTTTGATTGGCTGCTCGTTTTTGGCCGCTCATCTAGCTACGTGACCTCACGTGGTCTGAGAGGGGATTTTTTTATTGGCTGCTCGTGACCTAACGTGTCACGCCTCTGCATTCTGGGTATTGTAGTACAGTACTAGCATAATATACTATTATACAACGAGGGCGCCTATAGCACTGCTATTTTATGCAATGACACTATTGCATAGATTAAGCAAAGTAATGTTTGGCTGAACATCATAATCAAAATCATAACGTAACGTTTTAGTACGTATATCGTCATGAACAAGCTAAAACGCTAGCTAGCAGGCTAGCGCTCATCTAGCTACGTGACCTCACATGGTCTGAGAGGGGATTTTTGTATTGGCTGCTCGTGACCTAACGTGTCACTCCTCTGCATTCTGGGTATTGTAGTACAGTACTAGCATAATATACAATTATATACTATTATACAACGAGGGCGCCTATAACACTGCTATTTTATGCAATGACACTATTGCATAGATTATGCAAAGGAATGTTTGGCTGAACATCATAATCAAAATCGTAACGTAACGTTTTAGTACGTATATCGTCATGAACAAGCTAAAACGCTAGCTAGCAGGCTAGCAAGCTAAAACAAATAATAATAATAATAATGGATTGGATTTATATAGCGCTCTTCTCTGACTGACTGTTGCTCTGACTCACAGCGCTTCACAGAGTCCATTATTCGTTCATACACGGTGGTGGTAAGCTACAATTGCAGCTAGAGCTGCCCTGAGGCAGACTCACAGAAGCATGGCGAATAATCAACGCCTACGGCCCCTCCGACCACCACCAACATTCATTCACATGCATACACATCAGTGGAGGCTGCTGACCAAATTGTTAGGTGAAGCACAAATTATTATATTATATTATATATTAAATTATATTTTTAAAACATCCCCCACTGTGTGTCAGTGGTCAGTGGACACAGATGAAAACATATTAACATTAGGTGACAGCGGACCTGACCAGATGAAAACATATTAGGTGACAGCGCACCTGACCAGATGAAATCATATTAGGTGACAGCGCACCTGACCAGATGAAATCATAATTAGGTGACAGCGCACCTGACCAGATCAAAACATATTAGGTGACAGCGCACCTTATCAGATCAAAACATATTAGGTGACAGCGCACCTGACCAGATCAAAACATATTAGGTGAAGGTGACAAGGAAGCCACAGACTCATACCCCCTCAACTAACCGCCTCGGACAGTCCTTCATACCAGTGGCCATCAGGCTCCACAACAGTGGGCAGGGACTGCTGCCAGACATCGACCTAGAACTAATAGGAACCCAAGTAGGAAAATAACACTACCTTATGCATACTGCACCTTATGTGGATACTGTGATACTGTGAATAATGAATAATGTATATTTCAGTTAGTTAGATAGTAAATTATAACACTACCTTATGCATACTGCACCTTATGTGACTGTGAAAATATATTTCAGTTAGTTAGATAGTAAATTATATTGACCTATTTGTTTACACTGCTTGTGTTGTTTTCACTACCTGTACCCCCCCCCCCCCTTCCCCCATGCTGCTATGATGCCTGAATTTCCCCAAGGGGATCAATAAAGGAATATCTTATCTTATCTTAAAAGGAAAGATGAAATTACCTACCTGGGTTCCATCCTATAGAGGCAAATCTTTCCTGTGACAAAATGGGATCCAATGTAATAAAACTAAGTCAACCAACGAACTAGATTCCTGTACCGGATCTCCTCTCTGGTAAACAAGAATACCTTGAAGACTCTAACAGGAGCACTCATTCAAGGGTACTACGACTATGCTTGCACCTCATGGTACCAAAGCACCTCAAAGGCACTAAAAACAAGATTACAAACATCACAAAACAAACTGGTCAGACTACTGCTTGACCTTACTCCTAAAACCCACCTCACCCCTGCCCACTTTGACAACCTAGGATGGCTTAGAGTAGACAACAGAGTACAGCAACTTGCAATGGGCCTGGTCTACAAGATACACTACACCACTAAGATACCCATGTGCATGTCGAAATACTTCCCAAAGGTCAGTGAATACCATGACCACAACACCAGAGGTAGTTCCACAAATCATGTTCAACCCAGATAAAATAATTTAAAAAGTAAAAAAAAAAAAAAAAATGTAATAAATGAAAAATCGTCATAACTTAGAAATGAGATTGCATAGGTCTATGAATCGATATCGCGATTCTGTTTCGATTAATTGCCCAGCCCTACAGTGTGTACAGTAAGTTAGCATCATCATTGTGATGTAGGCTAAGCTGGCTAGCTACTGTTAGCATACAAGCTTTTACAAACACTGTAGCCTACTTACTTATTCATCCACAACTTTTTTTCTGATCCAGATGCATAAGTCCACTTCTTCATGTTGCTCAGTTGCTGGTTTATACTTCGGTCCTAATGTTGGCGCAACGTTTAATTTAGCCTGTGTTGTTATAGCTGTACACAGCTTACTAAACTACTATCTTGCTATGTTTCACAGAGTCAAAACGGGTCCAGCTGCAGGTTCGGAGGATAGGTTTAGCTCGGGCCAATCTCAAGTTTCTCAAGTTTCTTTATTAGTTGTCATACAGAAGTACAGAATACTTGTATACAAAATGCTTCTTTCTGTTACATTTTGTATAAAAGTATTCTGTACTTCTGTATGACAACTAATAAAGAAACTTGAGAAACTTGAGATTGGCCCGAGCTAAACCTATCCTCCGAACCTGCAGCTGGACCCGTTTTGACTGTGCGATGCAGCAATCTCTGATTGGATTTGCAAGGCTGACAATCATTCAACCTCTGTGTATTATTGGATTGTCAAGGCTGTCAATCATTCAATCCCCCATTCAATGGCAAGAGTTTAACTGCACAGTCCGTGCTTAGATGAAGTTAATAGCCTATTTTGATTGGCTGTTATTTATTATTTATTTAACAATGGGTCAACCTGTGAAGTATTCTGCACGAATAATTACTGCAGGCAATACTGCAGTGCAGACCTGCTCAGAGCTGTCAATTTTGGCCATTTTTGAAGAAAAAAAAATTCACTGGCATTTTTTTACATAGGAAAACATTTATAATAAAAAATAATAATAATAATAAAAAAAAAAATATATATATATATATATATAGGTATATGTAAATTAATAATAATTATGAATTATGAGTGAATTTGTATTTCACGTGTTGTCATAGAGAAACCTCCACTGATACACATTCATACGAGGCAAGTAGGTTAAGTGTCTTCCCCAAGGACACAACGGCAATGGGATGGACATGGGCTTGAGCGGGATTCGAACCACCAACCCTTCGATCATTGGACGCCCCGCTCTACCCCTGAGCCACGCCGCCCCACAAAGGAGAATGACCGCTAGCTAGCAGGCTAGCAAGCTAAAACGCTAGCTAGCAGGCTCACAAAGGAGAATGAACACTAGCTAGCAGGCTAGCAAGCTAAAACGCTAGCTAGCAGGCTAGCAAGCTAAAACGCTAGCTAGCAGGCTAGCAGCTGGGCAATCCAAAAGGAGAAGGAATGAATGAAAACTTTATTAACAGATTGCAGAATGGGTACAATACAGTACGGCTCAATACACAGAATTGTTAATGGGATGCAGACCAGAGAAAGACATTTGTCTTGTTTACAACAGTCATAATTAACAGTTTGTTATTCATTTAGATAATTATAAGATAAGATATTCCTTTATTGATCCCCTTGAGGAAATTCAGGCATCATAGCAGCATGGGGGAGGGGGGAGTTTGATTGATTGGTTGAACATTTTATTAACAGATTGCAGAATGGGTACAATACAGTACAGCTCAATACACACAATTGTTAAGGGGATGCAGACCAGAGAAAGACTTTCGTCTTGTTTACATCAGGGTCCCCCATTTTCATTTCATCAAAACATAACATGTTTTAGGACCATTGCTATTTTTATTGTACATAAATGATATGAGAGAAGCATGTTCTTGTAATTTATTCTTATTTGCAGATGATTCAGCTTTGCTCATCTCCCATAAGGATCTCAGTACACTCCAAAGACTGCTAGGAGAGGAACTCTCTAAGGTTAGGAATTGGCTGTCTGGCAATAGGCTCTCACTTCACTTAAAAAAGGCTCCTGAACTCAAGGTAGAATTAGGGTCTGAGGTTATAGCAGCAAGAACAGCAGTGAAGTACCTGGGCTGTATGCTGGATGACAGTCTGGGGGGGGGGAGGGAATGGCCTTACAGGTGCTGGGTAAGGTAAATGCCCGCACCAGGTTTTTTGGCTAGAAAGGCCAATCCTCTTGATAGGGAAAGCCTTAGACTACTGGCCAACAGCGTGGTGCAGTGTCATTTTGATTATGCTAGTGTAGCCTGGTTTGAGAGACTGTCAGCTTCATTAAAGAAGAAACTACAGGTGTCACAGAATAATCTGATCAGGGTTGTGATGGGCCTAGGACCTCGTGATCATGTTGGGAGGAGACATTTTCAGGAGCTCAACTGGATACCAGTTGAGGCCAGAGTAGCCCAGCTTAGGCTCAACATGGTACACAACATAATAAATAACAGGCTCCCCAAATATTTTAGTAACAATTTCCCTAGTGTTAGTGAATCACACAGCCACATAACGAGATCTAGAATAGCAAACCTGCATCCTCCAAGGTGTAGAACAAAGATGGGACAGTGCTCATTTGCTCACAAAGGAGCACAGGAGTGGAATGAGTTGACTTGTGTGACTTGTATGACTTGGAGACTTGTGTGACTGGGAGACTTGTGTGACTTGGAGACTTGTGTGTCTGGGAGACTTGTGTGACTTGGAGACTTGTGTGACTGGGAGACTTGTGTGAAGGCTCAACTTGGCCCTATATTTTGTTTTCAGAGCTGTCATGGATGAAAAGCCAGCTTCACACAGATATGTGGTGCTGAATGGTATCAACACCGTAACTGCTGCATCATGAGATACTTGGTACTCAGCACCACACTCTGAAACTAGCTCTCCAGGTGGTATCAGATGAGATTTCAATGAGTTCTTCCAAGAGTTTGGATGGAGATGTGTCAGGAAGCTTTGTCTCAATGTTGTCCAGAGTAACTTTGTGATCCTTTTCTGTGTTTTATTAACACCAAGTTTAATAATGATTTTCAGATTTTGAGAAATGGTCAAACTTATCCAAATATGGTATTTTCATTGAAAACAGTGCAGCTGCAACAGATAGCACTTTAGTGATAATTTTCTGTAATCAAAAAAAAAAAAAAAAAAATGTAAAATGTTTTTTTTCTTCTTTTTAAATCTCAAGGCACCCCTGGCAGCTCTGTTGAGAACCGCTGATGTAGACTCTATAGCTCCTACAGGCTACCACTAACAACATGAGTTAGCCCTGGCTAGTGCTGTAATGTAGACTATAGCTCCTACAGGCTACCACTAACAACATGAGTTAGCCCTGGCTAGCGCCGCCATGTAGACTATAGCTCCTACAGGCTACCACTAACAACATGAGTTAGCCCTGGCTAGTGCTGTAATGTAGACTATAGCTCCTACAGGCTACCACTAACAACATGAGTTAGCCCTGGCTAGCGCCGCCATGTAGACTATAGCTCCTACAGGCTACCACTAACAACATGAGTTAGCCCTGGCTAGTGCTGTAATGTAGACTATAGCTCCTACAGGCTACCACTAACAACATGAGTTAGCCCTGGCTAGCGCCGCCATGTAGACTATAGCTCCTACAGGCTACCACTAACAACATGAGTTAGCCCTGGCTAGCGCTGTAATGTAGACTATAGGTCCTGGCAATATCACTTGGTCCAATATGGTAGCTTCCTGTAACAAATGTGAAATAGTTGACTCTCAAGACATACAATGTTAAGTTGTAGATATACAATCAGTTTATGAAAAGATCACGATTTTATTATAGTAAAACACAAGATACGTGTGCCCTAATGATAAGTATAAAAGAAAAGAAAGCAGCGAGTCAGCACAGCATATCAGCAGGCCCGACACAGGTGTTTTCGTGAAGTTGGCCCACCGTCCACCAGAGTCACCTGGCCCTCCTCTCCTTCCATGATGATCGCTCCCTCCTGTAACACCACCATATCCCCCTCCTCCTCCACCACCATCTCCTCCTCCTCCACCTCCTCCTCGTCTCCTCCGACCACCTCCTCTGGGCTGGCCTCGGTGCTCTGCTGCTGCCGGTACTCCTGGGCCTTCCTGTTGGCCCCCAACAGCTGCCTCTGGAGATGCTCCTGGAGCAGGGACCACATGACAGCATTATTACTGCAGGCAATCCTGTGCACTGTATGACATCGTTACTAGATTATTATTACTAAATCGTTTTTCTTCCAACATGGCTGCCTGTAACCATCGGTAACCACTTTCGAATCCTAATTTCTGCGCAGTGGTAGAGAAGGTAGAATACTGGAAAATCATATTACTGTTCCACTGTAGCATTCCTACCTGCCTACCTAACATAATGCCTACCTAGCAGTATTCCTATACAGTGTTAATTTAGTCGGCTATTTAAAATTTTAGTCTTAGTCATGTGTCAAATGTTCTTTTTCGTTTTAATCACATTTAGTCACCTTTATCTATTTTTCGTTTAGTCAAGTTTTAGTCAACTACAGGTCTGAGCATTTTAGTCTTAGTCTTTTTCGTTTAGTCTCGATTTAGTCTTTTTTGTTGACTCTCGCCACTCAGTTACAGCCTCATAAATTGGCGTGAGATTTTTCTAAACAAAAACAAGCTAATGTTAGTGCTAGCTGGTTAGACTTATGTAAGCTATTTAATGTGTTCCATGTTATTATTGATGCTGACGTTATTAGGTGGAGTTGCAGGTCCGTTGTTGTTGTGGAGTGGAAAGAGGAAGAAAACCGTTATGTTGATGATCAGATATCAATTCTCCCGTGATTTTATTTTACTATAGTTTGAAAGTATAGGCGGACTACTCCTCGGTTACATTGGTGGCAGGGTTGGGGTTGTTTCCTGCATTAGTGTCCAGTGTGAGAAGTAAATGGAATGCGAGAATGAATTAGATGATTTGACAGCTAGCTAGTTGCTAATGCTAACAGTAACGTAGCAGTTAGTTTCAAACTAGTCTCCTCCTCGTCTTTCACTTTCAACAATACATTCTGCTAAGTCCAAGCCCACTGCATACAAGACCACCGAGACCCTGTTGCCCCGCCATTGTTCCATTCAATTAAACCCATGCCGTGTGCAGTTACTGCTATCTACAATGCTGGCTAAGAACAAAACAGCGAGTGAGGAAATGAATCAAAGCGCTTGCGCTGCACACAGGAAACGGAAATTCTTCACTAATAATAACATTAATTATTCTAAAAGTTATTATTTTGTCGTCTTAAATTAAGAGATTTCGGCAAGATTTTATTTTGTAAACTACATTTTTGTTTGTAGTCAACGACATTGCATTAATTATTTAGTCATGTTAGTGTCACATGATCTACATTAACGTGACGTCTCGTTGTCGTCAGGGGAGAAAGCTTCGTTGGCGACCATATTTAGTCATAATTTTCGTTGACTAAATTAACACTGCCTACCTAGCAGAATTCCCGTTGTCTCCATAAGGAAGAACACCTCACAGATATTGTGCTGAAAAATTGTGCTCCAATAAAAGGTTTTTTATTTTCCCCTTCTTTGACCCCTGTATGAGTGTTTCAGCAGCATGTGTGTGGACTCTGTTCTTTCTGTATTTATCCTCGTCTCTCGGTCCTGAACCCAATATTAGTATGCAGAAGTGTACAGCTCCACCCACCGTGTCCATGTCGTAAGTGGCTGGTTCCAGCTTCCTCTTCCTGCTCGGCGGAGGTTGAGGCTCCTCCTCCACGATCTCCTCAGTCACCCCATTGGCCGGTACCGCCAGCACTGAGCAACCAAATACACCAGTCATCATCAGAACCACGGTGATCACATCATGTACGGTACGCTAATCCCAGCCCTGCTCTATAGATGAACGTCTGTTATGGACATCATACCATACCACCTCTGGACTCTATGCACCCATCATTCTGCGCTCACATTTATTACTGGTGACAGATATGATACCCACCACTGTGTCCTTTAGGTCAGTGATGCGTCACAACTCGTACTAAACTCAAATTCGCGGCTTGTGGCGGTTAGCAGTGTGGTTGTACTCACTCTGCTGTCTGTGTTGCATAGTAACAAAGAACTGCTGTCCCATTCCTCCCGTGGTGTGCAGGTTGCCATGTTGGTCCGTTACTATGGTGATGACCCTCTGACCCCCTTCGTTGACGACCGAGGTGTGCTGGATGAATGAATGAATGAATGAATGAATGAATGAATGAATGAATGAATGAATGAATGAATTTATTCACACACACACACGATACATATTACATGCGAGTATCCTCAAGTGATAACAATGTCGCAAATTGTGTGCATGTGCCAGGTCTCCCAAGAAGCTATTTAAAGCTTTTGGAGGGAGCCTGAACACAGATACAAACAGAATATAAACAACAAAACAATAACAAAAAAAACAAAAACAAAAAACAAAAACAAAACAAAACAATACAACGTGGGTAGGTTTACACACCTACCTACTAACTGACATATAACAGAGATACATAATACAGACAATTTTATTCCTAAGTTATAATTTTAATTAGAGATATGATTTTAGCAGTTCCTCTTTCAGTGATTTTTTAAAGGTTTTAAAGGTATTAGTCATTTTTAGATTTTCATCAAGCTTGTTCCAGATCTGTGGACCCCTGCATGCTATGCTTAGGCTAGCACAATTTAGCCTTCTCCTCTTGCCAGATATAAGATGCTTGTTTCTTGTGTTGTGGATGTGCAGTGGTTGGCAGACTGGGACAAGCTCAGACAGTCTGTGATTCATGTTGTTGACAACTTGATACATAATTGATGCGTTTTGATGAATGTTAAATTCAGCGAGCCTCAGGAGACCAAAGCGATGGAAAAGAGGCATTGAGGGCGCTCTATACCCGGACCATGACAGCACTCGTAGTACCCTCTTTTGTATGCTTTCTAGTTTTTTGAGATGGCTGGGGTATGTGTTGCACCATATGACGTTACAGTAATTAATGAGGGGTTCAAACAGGGTTTTGTATAAAGTGAGAAGGGCAGGCAAGGGAAGAAAATGACGTATTTTGCAGAATAAGCCAACATATTTGGACAGTTTTGTTTGTAGGTATTTTATGTGGCATTTGAAGTTGAGTGACTCATCGATGATGACCCCCAGGAATTTTGTGGACGCCACTCTTGACAGCTCCGTTCCATTTATTTTTATGCACATGTGATGTGTGTGCATCTGATTTGAGTGGAAGATAATGAAATTTGTTTTGCTGATATTTAGTGATAACTTGTTGCATTTGAACCAGGTGTCCACTTTTTGTAGTTCTGTATTGAGTAGATCTTGTAGCTCGAGTGGATTTTTATGTGACAGAAACAAATTAGTGTCATCAGCGAATATAACTTTGTGCAGAAGTACAGATGAGTTGACAAAGTCATTTATATAGAGAATAAATAGTAGAGGCCCTAGAATTGACCCCTGGGGGACCCCATATTTGATGTCCATTTTTATTGATTTGTGATTTTTTATATCGACGTACTGTTGCCTACCATGTAAATAGCTACTGAACCAGTTGAGAGCCAGACCCCTTATGCCATAATGGTGTAGTTTCCCAAGTAGAATGGTGAAGTCAATGGTGTCAAAAGCCTTTGATAGATCCAGGAAAACGCCCACCCCACAATCACCCTGATCAATGGCATCATGTATTTTTTCTATTAGGTCTAATATTGCCATGTTTGTAGTTCTTTTTTTCCTGAAGCCGTATTGTGAATTGGTGAGTATATCTAGCTTGGTGGTGTATTCGCTTAATCTATTGTACACAACTCTCTTTGATGTTTTTTGGCACCACACCATGTAGTAACGACAAATTAATACAGTGAGCGAGTGGTCTGACTATAATATTGGCTATGGCTATTAGGATTTTGCTGCATATTCCATCAGCACCGGCTGTGCGAGTGTCCTTCATCTTCATGATAATGTTGAATAGTTCATCATGGTCAGTTCGTTTCATGAAAAAGGAGTTAATATAGTTACCTGATAAATACTGGATGTTGGGGTCCAGAGCACTGACAGCTATGGATTCCTCCGACTCGCCTGGAGACACAGGGGATTGGAATGGTACAGTGTGACACTCGGACTGTGTTGGCCTTGTTGAGACAAGTCTAGTGTGTACCTGGTAGGGACCATATCTAGTGTGTACCTGGTAGGGACCATATCTAGTGTGTACCTGGTAGGGACCATATCTAGTGTGTACCTGGTAGGGACCATATCTAGTGTGTACCTGGTAGGGACCATATCTAGTGTGTACCTGGTAGGGACCATATCTAGTGTGTATCTCTGTAGGGACCATATCTAGTGTGTACCTGGTAGGGACCATATCTAGTGTGTACCTGGTAGGGACCATATCTAGTGTGTACCTGGTAGGGACCATATCTAGTGTGTACCTGGTAGGGACCATATCTAGTGTGTACCTGGTAGAGACCATATCTAGTGTGTACCTGGTAGAGACCATATCTAGTGTGTACCTGGTAGGGACCATATCTAGTGTGTACCTGGTAGGGACCATATCTAGTGTGTACCTGGTAGGGACCATATCTAGTGTGTACCTGGTAGAGACCATATCTAGTGTGTACCTGGTAGAGACCATATCTAGTGTGTACCTGGTAGGGACCATATCTAGTGTGTACCTGGTAGGGACCATATCTAGTGTGTACCTGGTAGGGACCATATCTAGTGTGTACCTGGTAGGGACCATATCTAGTGTGTACCTGGTAGGGACCATATCTAGTGTGTACCTGGTAGGGACCATATCTAGTGTGTATCTCTGTAGGGACCATATCTAGTGTGTACCTGGTAGGGACCATATCTAGTGTGTACCTGGTAGGGACCATATCTAGTGTGTACCTGGTAGGGACCATATCTAGTGTGTACCTGGTAGGGACCATATCTAGTGTGTACCTGGTAGGGACCATATCTAGTGTGTACCTGGTAGGGACCATATCTAGTGTGTACCTGGTAGAGACCATATCTAGTGTGTACCTGGTAGAGACCATATCTAGTGTGTACCTGGTAGGGACCATATCTAGTGTGTACCTGGTAGGGACCATATCTAGTGTGTACCTGGTAGGGACCATATCTAGTGTGTACCTGGTAGGGACCGTATCTAGTGTGTATCTGTGTAGAGACCATATCTAGTGTGTACCTGGTAGGGACCATATCTAGTGTGTACCTGGTAGGGACCATATCTAGTGTGTATCTCTGTAGGGACCATATCTAGTGTGTACCTGGTAGGGACCATATCTAGTGTGTACCTGGTAGGGACCATATCTAGTGTGTACCTGGTAGGGACCATATCTAGTGTGTACCTGGTAGGGACCATATCTAGTGTGTACCTGGTAGGGACCATATCTAGTGTGTATCTCTGTAGGGACCATATCTAGTGTGTACCTGGTAGGGACCATATCTAGTGTGTACCTGGTAGGGACCATATCTAGTGTGTACCTGGTAGGGACCATATCTAGTGTGTACCTGGTAGGGACCGTATCTAGTGTGTACCTGGTAGGGACCGTATCTAGTGTGTACCTGGTAGGGACCGTATCTAGTGTGTACCTGGTAGGGACCGTATCTAGTGTGTACCTGGTAGAGACCATATCTAGTGTGTACCTGGTAGGGACCATATCTAGTGTGTATCTCTGTAGGGACCATATCTAGTGTGTACCTGGTAGGGACCATATCTAGTGTGTACCTGGTAGGGACCGTATCTAGTGTGTACCTGGTAGGGACCGTATCTAGTGTGTACCTGGTAGAGACCATATCTAGTGTGTACCTGGTAGAGACCATATCTAGTGTGTACCTGGTAGGGACCGTATCTAGTGTGTATCTGTGTAGAGACCATATCTAGTGTGTACCTGGTAGGGACCATATCTAGTGTGTACCTGGTAGAGACCATATCTAGTGTGTACCTGGTAGGGACCGTATCTAGTGTGTATCTGTGTAGAGACCATATCTAGTGTGTACCTGGTAGGGACCATATCTAGTGTGTACCTGGTAGAGACCATATCTAGTGTGTACCTGGTAGGGACCGTATCTAGTGTGTACCTGGTAGAGACCATATCTAGTGTGTACCTGGTAGAGACCATATCTAGTGTGTACTTGGTAGAGACCATATCTAGTGTGTATCTGTGTAGAGACCATATCTAGTGTGTATCTGTGTAGAGACCATATCTAGTCTGATTAAATATTAACATTCAGTATTCAAGTAGAACAGCTAGCTGTTGTGGACACTCACCTTTCCACAGCAAAACGGTAGGCAAGGCACCTTGGTTGAGAAATGCAGGTTTCAGTCTATGTGTTGTATGATAGACAGTCTATCTATCCTGTCTCAAGATGCACAATGAGATCTTGAGATAATTGTTGAATATATATAGAACACAAATGTTCTAGAACAGGGGTCTCAAACTCAATTTACCTGGGGGCCGCTGGAGGTAGAGTCTGGGTGAGGCTGGGCCGCATCAAATATTCCACAAAAAAGGGTTTCAAGTATTCAAAAAAAAAGTACAACTGATCCAATCGTCGCAATCTTTAGCAATAACATTTCAGAACATGAACAGTTCTTCAGAACATGAATGGTTCTTCAGAACATAGGCTTCTCAGTGGTGTCAGTGGACTCATCCACAGCACTGTGCATTTTTTTTTAATTCTACCACAAAGCTGTTTAATCAAATCACAAGCCAGTATTTCAGTTATTCTGGTTGCTGTGCGATCTGAGGGGGATTTGCTTTTGTTTGCCTTCAAACATGGTCTCCATCACTCAATCATACATTATTTTCAATTATACAACGGCATGCAAATTTCTCGAGTCTGATTGCTGAAACAGTCAACTTACACGTGTGTATTTCTTATAACCCACGCGTGTGGTCCCAGAACCCGCCCACAACCGAATTACAATCACTCCGCCGTTCGTGGTTTTAGAAATTAAAGCAAGATGGCGGACAATAATCTTTACGAATGGATATGTTGATGTGGATAACGACTAAATGGAAAACGATTCTGTCACGGAGAATGTCTTAGTTGCTTAACACATTGAGGACCGGCCGTCGCCGTCTAATATGTGGCTGGAGGACAAAGCTTTGTAAACAAACCGATGTACTTTTGGAGAGCTATATCTATACTTTATAGTATTGCTATCTGTCCATTCTCATTGTCACTTGAGTGCATAAACCGTGCCTTCATAATGGCTTAAAGAAAAAAAATCCATCAGTTGGTTGTCATTTTATAGCGTCGTGAATATAAGGTGTATCGCACTTTTCGTCTCAAATATTTTCTGGGAAGCTAGATATAGGGCTAAAGGCTACTAATGTTATATCGAACGGCATTTTTGTTGTATATATTCGAATGAAATAAAACAAACTGCTTATCATCCGGACTATTACAGAGCATCTATGGATGAAATGGGGGCGGCGGGGGACGCCGATTAGTATTATTGATTAGCAATAGAGTGTCCGTGCAAGTAGCCACATTCACTGATCGATTGCTTGCGTTTTACAACAATGTCTGATCCGGCTGTAATTTGGGTGAAGAGGGTCCTACCGTCAGCCCATGTGATCGCCGGCAGCATTTCCCCATTATTCATCGGCATCTGGTAGATCGATATGTCCATTGGCTGATTGTTACGACCCCTGTGAGTCTAAGGGTAAAGGGCTGTAACATAACAGTTGGTTGACAGAAAAGATGGACCACGTTTGTAAACAACAATGATATTTATTGATAGATGCAAAGGAAGCACATGTAGCTCAAGGGTGAGCCCAGGCCAAAACAACAAACAAACACCACTATACTCCAAATAAACCCAATCTAATCTATGGTAAAAGAAATTACATTACCTAAACTACTCTTACCTAACCAAAACAGGAGAAAACAATATCAATGCTCTCTCTGTGGCCATACACACACAAGGCAATCTCCACTAAGCACAAAGGCCAATAAACGAAATGCAATATTGTCAAAGTCAAGGTTACAAAATCACACTAGGCCTAGCCTCATGCCAGAGAGAGAGAGTGACTGAAGTGAGAAGCCATGTTTTAACAGGTGTGTGGTGATCCATGATTGGGTGGTGTTGATTGAGTGTTGGAGTCTGGAAAACCATCCACCAATCGGTGCTGTGCTGGGTAATGGAAGGGCAGGCCTGGCAGGGACCAATGGTGGAGGGAACAATGGCTGGAGGGAGGAAAGAAAAATGGAGAACACACACACATGGAGACACACACTGGGGAATATATACATTGGGATGTAACATAAATCCCATTATTCCAGGCTGAAATCTGCGCTTCGAACCGTGATCAACGGTGCATGCTGTTCGCTTGGGATCAGGGTAATATGAAACGCCCACAGACTGTAAAAAAAAAAAAAAATCCACTCGCCCACAATGATACTGCAGTGGAGCGATGGCGTCCCTAAGAGGATCTGGCCGGTATTGCATGTCTCTGATTTCACAGAGGCGGGTAAATCTGCAGAGTCGATCGGGGATCTTGATCCGTTTATTAATATGGAATGGCACCGAAACCCGAGTTAACTCGTGGTTGGGCGGCAAAGTGTTAAACAATGTTGGATGATGTAATTGATGGGTCATGAGTCATTGTGGAACAAAAAAAAAATTGCGCAAATTGATTGATTGATTGATTAATTGCAAAAAGATTTTTTTTTCTTTCTATAGAAGCAGCTGGGAGGTGCACTGTTTTAAGTGAGCGTGGACTGAATGGATATGTTGATAGCGTCATAACGACTAAATGAAAAACGATTCTGTCACGGCGAATGTCTTAGTTGCTTAAACAATGTTGGATGATGTAATTGATGGGTCATGAGTCATTGTGGAACAAAATAAAAATCGCGCAAATTTATTGATTGATTGATTAACACTTTAATCGCCGGAAACGCCGAAACTCGTCATTCCCCGCCATGCTCATTCTGCCGAAGACGCCGTAACACGTCTTTGATATCAATATTTAAAAAATCTGTGATCGAAATCATATTTCTCCCCCGGGGACCTGAGATATACTGCTGAGCTCCACTCAACTCTCTAACGGTTCAAGAGCGCCATCTGGTGGCCGATCGGCAGATCGCCCAACAGGAAGTCATGTGGATGAAGTGGTGCTCACCCATATTTCGTCCGGGCACTCGCTATCATTAGCAGGACTCCATCTTGACACAGTGAACACCGATCGGTGCAAATAACTCGACAAACAACATGATTTGGACGTATATACAATTATACAACCTGGAAATGGATCGGGTATTTATACATCCCATAATAGGAATATCTCTGCTCCACGCTCATCGCCCAATGGCGCGAGGAAGATACGGTAAGATCCAGCGTTATTTTCCAACGTGTTCTTTACTAACTGCTCTGATGATCATATCACCCACACTAGATGAATGATATAACGTTGCCCACGGAATTATAAACGACCCCCCGCCCATCCGGTCAACATCAGATCATACGTAGTCAGTGGCGGACTGGCCATCGGGACGTTCGGGACGAATCCCGATGGGCCGGAACCAAAGTGGGCTGGTCCAAAAAAAAAAATATATATATATATATATATATATATACATATTTTTTAATTTTTTTTTTACTTTTTTTTTTTGGCCAGTGTGTGGGCCAGTGTGTGGGCCAGTGTGTGAGTCGATGTGTGGGCCACTAATGTGGGCCAGTGTGTGGGCCGGTGTGTGGGCCAGTGTGTGAGTCAGTGTGTGGGCCACTAATGTGGGCCAGTGTGTGGGCCGGTGTGTGGGCCAGTGTGTGAGTCAGTGTGTGGGCCACTAATGTGGGCCAGTGTGTGGGCCGGTGTGTGGGCCAGTGTGTGAGTCAGTGTGTGGGCCACTAATGTGGGCCAGTGTGTGGGCCGGTGTGTGGGCCGGTGTGTGGGCCGGTGTGTGGGCCAGTATGTGGGCCAGTCTGTGGGCCGGTGTGTGGGCCAGTGTGTGAGTCGGTGTGTGGGCCACTAATGTGGGCCAGTGTGTGGGCCGGTGTGTGGGCCAGTGTGTGGGCCAGTATGTGGGCCGGTGTGTGGGCCGTTGTGTGGGCCAGTATGTGGGCCAGTGTGTGGGCCGGTGTGTGGGCCAGTGTGTGGGCCAGTATGTGGGCCAGTGTGTGGGCCACTAACGTGGGCCGGTGTGTGGGCCGGTGTAGTGTGTGGGCCAGTGTGTGGGCCGTATGTGGGCCGGTGTGTGGGCCATTATGTGGGCCGGTGTGTGGGCCAGTGTGTGGGCCGGCAATAAAACAATAAACAAGTTGCATAAACTAAATCAGATTAAAAATTATCACAGTTCTGGTTTGCCTTAAGATGCAGTTTAAGATGGGTCTTGAACATGGAGTATGTAGGGCACTCTCTAATCACAACTGGTAGGCTATTCCAGTAGTTACCACTTTTAACAGAGAACACAGTTTTTGCAATGGTAGTATACCGAAAAGGCACCTTACAGTCCCCTCTACTGATGGCCCTGGTGGTAATGCCAGTGTCTGCTTTCTGTTGGATGAACTCATTCAATGGGGGAGGGGCAAGTCCATGCAGAACCTTGTACATGAAGCAAATATATTTGAAAACTTGGAAATTCTCGAAACTTAGCATGTTATGTTTTTCTAAAACATTACAGTGATGAAATGAAATTGGTTTCCTATCAAATACTTTTATGGCTTTTTTGTAGAGTAATTCTATTGGTGTAAGAGTAGTGACATATGAAAGAGACCAGTTGATAAAACAGTACTCGATGTGTGATAAAATCATTGAATGCAGAAACATCCTTGCAGCATTAACTGGCAGGCAGGGCCTGATCTGTGTGAAGTTTTCGATGTTAAACTTGACTGTGTTTGTCACTTTCTTCACATGACTTTTTGAAGGTCAATGTAGAGTCCAATGTGACCCCAAGATACTTGAATTAATGTACAATGTCCAGCTCCGCCTCTCCCAGAAACACATTAGAGTGAGTGACCTCTACTGGTGACTTTGTGAACATCATACACACTGTTTTCTTGGTGTTAAGTGAAATACATGCTTTTGTTAGCCAGTCTTGAATGAGACATGAGACATCAGTGAATGAGATTCACGTTTCCTCCCAACCGCGAGTAGGCCTAGAGGCGCAGAAATGGAGAATGCAAAAAAAGAAAGGGTGGAGCTGAAAAAGCTAGAATTAAAAAACTAAAATTGCTAGTAAAAGACGCAGAACAATGTTCTAAAATTACAGACATGTTTAGTAGAGGAAGGGCTGGCGTTATAGTAGCTGCTGCTGCTAATGATGATGAAGTTCAAGTGGAAGGAACCAACAGTAACATGACAGGTGCGTGCAGTAGCCTAGTGCATATTCTACTGTTGGTGTCTGCCGGTTCATGAGGGCTAGCTAGCCTATACTAGCTCTTGCAGTGATTTCAGTCATTCTATTACAAGACAATGTGCTTTCCGTATTCCTGATTCCTTACAGCACGTGGACTTAAATAGTCGTGACTCGTGACGTTTTTTCTCTGACTAAAAGTTTAGTTAGCAATGTTAGGACTAGTGCCCACCACAGCATCAGAAGCTAAAGTGCTAACCTAGAGAGCCAATCAGAACCTAGGACGGGCTGCAAATTAATCGGCTACTAATATTATAATAGTAAATACTCAAATAAAATACTATTATGTTCCCTTCCAAATTTTCATGTTGATATAATATTGGTAATCTAATTGATTGAATTGATTAGTTGCCATTTTACATGCTTAAATAAGATGTACCTTAGAATTCCCAACTGTTAGCCATGTTCTCGATCTGTATATGATTAGTCTCATCTACATGTTTGTAAATAACCACAGCTAACTAGCTTAAGCTAACAACTAGGTCAACTACTACCCCGTAGTTAAACAAATGTGATTGCATATAACAGCTAACTGCTACAGCTAGGCCTGCCGCGATAAGCAATAAATCGATTAATTGCCGCGATAATTAAAATGAATGCAATGATTTTGACGGGCGCGATTAATTGCTATTTGCGCGTTTGTTTTAATGAGGCGGACCCAGTGCCCCTTGTCAGTCACTGTCCGTGTTGGGAGGCGGGCCGCTGGCTTTACTACAGAGCACAGCACAGGAGTAAACACAGTTTTCAATCAATCAATCAATAACAACATTAACGAGACCCTCGTTGTGTCTATTCTGCTAACGTTACCTCTCATTGTGTCTATTCTACAAGCGTTAACGTTAGCTAGGCTGTCTATGCTAACGTTAACGAGCATTAGGCTAACAAGCTGTAACGTTACCAGTCGCGTCTATTTGCTAACGTTAGCATTAGGTAATAACCGGTTTAAAATGGATGGTGATTACCTCACGTTGTGTCTATTCTACTAGCATTAACGTTACTCATACAAACAATCAATAGCGAGTTATATTGATCACACTATGTACGATAGCCATGCTAAAACGCTAGCACAACATTAGCACCTAACCTAACAACAAGCCTTAACAAGTCAGCGATCTTTTTGCGAGACTAAACTCTCCGCTCGGTGGCAAATTGTGTTGATGTCGGTTTTGTTTAATCAATAAATGAGGCAGAATACACAGTGACTGTATCCTTTGTTTATTGCACTTGTGCCTGCTGCAAACATAATGATTATGAAATCCTAGAGAGACGCGTCTCTATTCAGTGGTCTGCAGTGTTTCACAACAATACTTCCGGTCCGGTCGGTGGGCTTCAAAATAAAAGTCTTAAACACCGGAAAAGACGGAGCGGTGGGCTTCAAAATAAAAGTTTTGGGAAATAAATTTCTCCAAAAAAAAAATTCTCTAACCGGTCGCAATAATATCGCTTATCGCGATATTTTCGGGGGCAATTAATCGCCCAGCAAAATGTGTTATCGTGGCAGGCCTAGCTACAGCTAAGTTGGTAGTTAGCCTATTCCATTCATGTTGAATGTATTTATGAAGGTTGTTGATGGTGGTTGGCGCTGATTAGCAGACATGATTCTGTCAGTCTGCCACAGGGCAGCTGTGTTTGCTGATGCTGCTCACGACCACCAGTAGCGTATGACTGTGTGAGTGTGAATGCTTGATGGTTTCTGTGAAGCGCTTTGTGGAACAATGCTGATATACAGTTAAGAATGAGTAATTCGCTTTTGGTTTTTAAGAAAATGGTTTGTAAAGCTATTTTTGAAAACTACAAGGGTCAATAATACTGTTTTTTTTTGCTATTTTCTTTTAGAATACTGTTTTGGCGTCTTAATTTTTTTAATTTTTGTTAAGAATATAGGACAGGCATATATAAGCATTATGCTTCAGTCTGTACCTTTTCAGTCACTGTAAAATCAAATATTGTTAAATGATGGTGTATATTGTATTGTGTGAGATGATGACTGAATAAACTACTACTACTACTACTACTACTACTACTACTACTACTTTGGGTGTTTTCAAAAGGCTGAAAAACGCTGTATGAATTCAAGCCATTATTATTGATTGCTGATGTTCTTCTTATGCAGTTGACTCTGAGGAAAGAGAGAGCGCCTTGTCCAGCACAACTGACCCTGAGGGGAGAGAGAGCGCCCAGTCCAGCACAGCTGACCCTGAGGGGAGAGAGAGAGAGAGAGAGAGAGAGAGAGAGAGAGAGAGAGAAAACAGGCTCTTGGAATGGGTGTCTGGGAGGAAGTGGGGGGTCTTTCGATGTTGATTAAACGGCAAGCGACTAATGTCATGAGTGCCAAATTAAAGGACAATAAATCCAATCTAACTGAAATTGTGTAGCACAGACCTTTCTATTAGGGATGCTCGATATTGGCTTTTTTATCGATACCGATATACCGATATTGTCCAACTCTTAATTTCCGATACCGATATCAACCGATATCAACCGATACCGATATATGCAGGGTTTCCCGCCCAAAAAAATTGAATAATTTCAGGTAATTAACATTACATATCTCTTGTTGTGGAATTAACACAACATTATGCATACTTTTGACAATAAATAAAATCAGAATTTGTTCATACTTGCTTGCCTGGGTAAATAAAGGTTATAGAAATGTTTAAAACCGATACCGATATTTTCCGATATCACATTTTAATGCCAATATCGGCCGATAATATCGGTAGGCAGATAATATCGGACATCCCTACTTTCTATGGATCAAAACCTCAATATTATTATGGTGTAGTTAATACTTCATGTATCCTTAATCCCTAGGCTAATGAGGCACTAAGATGTTAGTAAAAAAAAAAACATATGCCAATGACAGGAAGTAACGGTATATGTATGTGTGTGTCTGTGTGTGTGTGTGTGTGCACTGTGCATGAGTGCACATCTAGGGGCGGTGTGTAGATTTGGTCTCCCTGATTTTGACTCCTTAGCCACAGCCTTGGGTTGTTTAATAGTGGACAAGTGTTTCATAACGGCCGTTGTGTGGGCCGGTTTCGGGGCCGGTGCGTGGGCCGGTGTGTGGGCTGGTGCGTCTGAATGTCCCGGGCTGAATTTGTGTCCCAGTCCGCCACTGTACGTAGTAACTCCTAGAAGCACATCCAGTTGAAATTTTTTATCTCGCACAGATTCCTACCAAACTGTATTTGATCATCAATATAATGCATTTAGGGCTATAAATCAAGTTCTGGAGAAAGCTGCAGAAAACACTAAAAACATACTTATACTTTAGACCGTATTTTAGTATGAATATGTGAATGAAAAAGTATAACGTTGCTACACCCAGAACAATAGATATAGGACATTGAATGGGCCATAATAATGTCAATTTAGCAATACAATTTAAAAAGTTATAGCCCTGCAAAGAAGGGGAACTTCTCCATAGACAAATAGAGACGGCGAGGGATGGTAAATTATGAATTTAACCATGGCGATCAAAGTGTTAATTGCAAAATGTATTTTCTTTTTATTTTTTTTTAATCTTTTTCCCCCTCCTTTTTCCTACGATTTTCTCCCATCCCAATGTTAGTCGTTATGCCAATTCCCAATCCCCTTCCTGGTCGCTGCGCACTTACCCCCCACAGTCGGTCTGGGAGAGTGGAGGCTACCACGTGCTTCCTCCGACACACGTCCAGCCAATCAACCGCTTCTTTTCACCTGGCAGCGCGGATTCTCACTGAGAGGGCGTAGCGTGTGGAAGGATCACACTATCCCACTTAGATCCTATCCACGCTTAGCAGGCGCCCCGACCGAACTGTAGGAGTCGCTGTTTACAACGACCCGGACCCACCCCGCCAGCTTCTCCCACCCTCTAATACTGCCAATTGTATTAGTGTGAACGGCCAGCCAAGCTGGTGACAACCCCGGAGCTGTGAGCTGGATTCGAACAGGCGAATCCAGCCGCTCCGGGGTTGGTGACGAACGCAATCTCCGTTACGCCACCTGACCGCCCTTCTTTTTTTCTTTCTATAGAAGCAGCTGGGAGGTGCTCTGTTTTAAGTGAGCGTGGATTATTGAATTGATTGATTGATTGATGGATTGCTAATTTTATTACTGCCCGCCTTGTTTCCAACTGGTTAAGTTTAGGCCCTCTTTCGAAGTTGGTTAAGGTTAGAGTTTGTCTTTAGAGCAGGGCGATAGACCACCAGCCCTGATTCCAAACTCTATTAACCAAATTCGAAAGAGGGCCTAAACTTAACCAGTTGGAAACAAGGCGGACAGTAATAAAATTAGCAATCAATCAATCAATCAATTCAATAACCCACGCTCACTTAAAACAGCGCACCTCCCAGCTGCTTCTATAGAAAGTAGGTTTACCAAAAAAAAAAGGTCTTATAGGGCAAAGAACCCCCCCCCCCCCCCCCCCTATATAGGGCAAATAAAAACTTTTTTTAATTTGTTTTACCTACTTTCTATAGAAGCATCTAAGAATGAAGTTCTATAGAAAGTAGGTTAAAAACTAAAGAAAAGTTGGATGTGTTAGTTTGTTGGATGTCTAGGTGAAAGACAGTTGGATGTCTTAGTTTGTTGGATGCCTAGGTGAAAGACAGTTGGATGTCTTAGTTTGTTGGATGCCTAGTTGAAAGACAGTTGGATGTGTTAGTTTGTTGGATGTCCTACTGAGAACAGTTGGATGCACTTCCGAGCTGCTTCCACATGGAGGCAACTTCTCTTTTTTTTTGTGGGAACTACTTTTTCTGGCAGATGGTTTTTTCAATAAATCTTCAATGAATGTGTGTTTATTGTATAGCAATAAGGTTGGATGAATGTGCCAGTTGTATAAAAGCATTACACCACTTGTAGTCGTGGGTTGTGACAATTAGACCATGCCTAGGGGTGGTCGTTAGGCCCGAGGCGCAGCCGTGATGTAATGCTTAAATTGCCACCCTTCACAAGAGCTACTGTTTCTTGGCATATAGTCACATTGGTTTGGTGCTGGGACTCGGGATGAACGCATATTTTTCAGTCCATTCACCTTTGAATTGCAGTCGACTTTTCTTTTACTGACCATCTTTGAAAATGCCATCTTTTTCTGCTGGCTGCCTGCTGGCGAAACTAGGCTAGCAGTAGCTACATTTATCTCACAGAGATAAAACTGGGAGCGAGTTTACTGTAGATGCGCTGTCAACTGACTCGGACTGAAAGAGAGAGACGACTTGCATTCCGTGAAGACCCGCCCTACTCCCCTACTCTGCATCTGATTCGCAGACTGTGGGTGAGGGGGGAAAACGCTGACGGGATGCTGAATGTGAATGGACCAGACCCGTACACACTGACAGACAGTTGCAGTGCAGCCGGACATGCAGAGCACTGCTCGCAGTCAGAGGAGATAGCGAGGATGCATTTGCCTTCCACTTTACTTGATATCACTCCGGAATCACGTTTCAACCAAGTCACTAACATAACGTTGCTGTCATGAGCCTGCGCTATGGTAGCCTACAAGTGATAAAATAAATAAAACTTCCAACTCTCGCGCAACGACTCGGCAAACAGTTGCGCGCGGGCCGCATTAACACTAAACTTTGATGTCAAGTAGGGGGCCGCAAAATATCATCCCTCGGGCCGCAATTGGCCCGCGGGCCGCGAGTTTGAGACCCCTGTTCTAGAATGTTCTATTATGACATCATCTGTGACATCACAAATGTTCTAGAATGTTTGATTATGACATCATACTGTGACATCACAAATGTTCTTGAATGTTCTATTATGACATCATACTGTGACATCACAAATGTTCTAGAATGTCTATTATGACATACTGTGACATCACAAATGTTCTAGATCAGACCTGGGCATTGATTCTGACCGGCCCGCGAAAGATTACATGATAGAATTTTTTTTTATTTTTTTTTTGTCAACGTTCACACGCACAATATACGCTTACCTAGGATTTTACTTGATTCAACAACAAAGCAGTCGGGGCAAGCCGAAAACGGTCAAAAGTGTGGTTATTTGAAGTTTGGATATTTTTTTTCACAACTGAGATAGGTAGATTACATTTTTAGAGACTAAAGTACAGAAAAAAGGTACCGTTGGGTACCGGTATCGATTCACAGGTACCGGTACCGTATCGGTTCAAATGTGAACGGTACCCATCCCTACTGAACACACAACTGCAGGGCAAGGGCATTTTTGCTCATGAAATGCATAGCCATGTGAAAGCCTTCATGACAAAGTTGCAATTAATTTCAAGGCAACTAGGCAGCAACAATCTCAAACACATGAAAACCCTGAAAGAAGTCAAACCATCAGCTGATCACCGGCACAGGTACTCATCCATGTTGGGAGCACTGCATGATGCATTTTCAAGGCGTTTTCAAGATTTCAAAAAGGTTAAGGATGAAATGCAGCTGGTTTCCTCTCCCTTTACCTGCAGTGTTGATAGTTGTTCAGCTTGAACTCATTGACCTGCAGTCTGATTCACTACTGAACGAGCACTTTAAGTCAGCATCACTGCTAGAGTTCTACTCTGCTCTCAAGGAGAACTTTCCAAACATGAGGAGACATGCTCAGAAGATGTTGGTTCTCTTTGGATCCACCTACATATGTGAACAGACATTCTCAGTCATGATGTTTACCAAGTCATGGTACAGATCCTCTCACTGATGAACATCTGGCAGCTGTGCTTCGCATCTCCACCTCAGACATGCAACCTGACTTTGATGGACTTGTTAATGCTCAACAGAGACTGGATTTCTCACACTGAATGAAAAAAAAAGAACTGAAGAACACTAAAATGTGGAAATATAACAAGTGAAATGGGACACTTGATATTTTTTTTCTTTTTTTTGCACAATTCTGAAAACATTAAATGTTTAATATAGGCATGTAAAGTAAAAAAGGCTACAAAACTGGGACACTTTTCTTTACACAGTTCAGTGACATGTCTTGTTTATTTTTGCTATAAGATGATGTGATGTCTTTAGAAAGCTAAGAAAATCCTTGTTTCAATAGTATATGAAACTCAAAATGCCCTTTGTTATTAATGTTTCACATTTTGTTTATCATTTTGGAAATAAATTCTATTTGAATAAATGATATTTTTGAAAGCTAACCTCACCTTTTAATTGCCAAATAATAACATACACTCTTACCAGGGGTCAAAACAATGCCATTTACTGCTTTTTATATAGAAATAAAATGTATATTATGCATAATTGAGTTTGGAATTTTGGCCCGGCCCTCCAACATATTTTCAGTTGCTCATTCGGCCCCCTGGGAAAAATAATTGCCCACCCCTGTTCTAGATGGTCTATTATGACATCATACTGTGACACAAATGTTCTAGAATGTTCTATTATGACATCATACTGTGACATCACAACGGAACATGTTTGAGTTCCAAACCTTCCTTTTTAATTTAAAAAAAAATTATAATTGTTTTTTAATTATTGTTATATATCCTCAAACTAAATCCGCAATTTGAATAAAGTGATTCAAACTTCGTCAGGGTTTTTCGAACGGACGTTTGAACCTTAGTTTTTAATAAAAAAAATAAATAAAAAAATAATCTTTTCTTTTTATATATATATATTTTTTTATATATCCTCAAACTAGATCCTCAATTTGAATAAAGTGATTAATCTGATTAAATTAGTCTTTTTTCTTTTATTATTTTGTTAGTGATGTAATCAAAAATAACACTTGGAACAAAAAAAACGATAATATACGATTGGTAAACAGTATGTCTGATATTATCGGCCTACCGATATTATCGGCCGATATTGGCATAAAAATGTGATATCGGAAAATATCGGTATCGGTTTTCAAATTATTATTATTATTATTTTTTACATTTTAACCTTTATTTACCCAGGCAAGCAAGTAAGAACAAATTATTATTTTATTTATTGTCAAAGTATGCATAATGTTGTGTTAATTACACGACAAGAGATATGTAATGTTAATGACCTGAAATTATAAAGTTTTTTGGGAGGGGGGGGGGGGGGAACCCTGCATATATCGGTATCTGTTGATATTGGTTGATATTGGTATCGGAAATTAAGAGTTGGACAATATCGGTATATCGGTATCGGTAAAAAAGACAATATCAAGCATAAACACTCTGATTAACCAAAACACTTAAAAGAAAACTGGATGAATTATTATAATAATATGTGGTTGGCACTTTCTTATCGTTGCTATTGTAGACAGGGGGTCACCGCCTCAGGGGGTGTGCGAGCAGTGCGGTCGCACAGGGCCTCGCGGGAAGGGGGGCCTCGCACAAAAAAGAAAAAAATGTATTGTTTTTATTTATTTATTTTTTCCCGCGAGGCCCTTTTTCATCACAGACCTACAATCTAGTTTTGCTTATATGCTTATATATTTCATATTAGACACGTTTGTAGAATGTGTCTGACTTGTTCCTGGCTCTGCAGCAGACATACTCACTATTGGAGCTCTGGGGCTCTGCAGCAGACATACTATTGGTTTCAACGAAGGGAGGGGTTACATCATGTGTACGCCGGCGTGCGTCAGCTGTGTTTGACTATTTCGCGCGTGCAGCATTGGAGGTTATGCTTAGTTATGCCAGCCAAGACGAAGAGGACGGTCATTCGGCAGATGGACTGAAGATGAAAGTTGTTGCATGTTAGACAGTTCAGTCAGGCTAGCCATGTCGGCTTAGCTAAAGGCAGGGACAGCTAGTTAGCTTTAGCTACATTATAATATCGAGTGCTAACGTGTGGTTCAGTCGGGATAGCGATGATGATGTCGGCTAGTAGCTAGCTTAGCTAAAGGCTAACTAGCGTTAGCTAACCTAGAGAGAGCGCGTGCAGCATTGTTATGCCAAGATGAAGAGGACGGTCATTCGGCAGATGAACTTTGTCAACTCCACGCGGTTGTCTCCATCCTCTTGGATGTTTGGTGAGTTTTTAATGCACTCTATTCTATTCCCGCCGTGGATATATCTCTCTCTCTCTCTCTCGGGAGCCAAACGGGCCGGCTAGCTGTGCAGCGATAACACTGTATATTGACTGTAGAATGGGAGCTCTCTCTCTCTCTCTCTTCCTATATGTTGACTGTATCATGCCCAGCCTCGGGCAGCGCTATTATTTAAGAATATGTTGACTGTATGAAAAAAAAAAATCTCGCACAGGGCCTCGCATTTCTCCCAGGCGGCCCTGATTGTAGATAACTGTGGCAATTCTAGAGTTAATACATGTAAAAAATGTTATTCATTGATAACCCAAAAAAAACATTATCTACTTGAGGAGAGAATGTGTATATCTGTGTTTTAACTTTGTGTACACACTTACTGCCCATAATGGGAGTAGGTATGTGTTACTCATAAATTGTTTCTGCTTGGGGAGAAGTCTTGGTTTTGGGGAGAGTAATACTTAGGGTTTCCAACCTGCTCTACTTCTAGAAACAAAACAGTGAACAAAATGTGTATTTTAGCAGCTTTAGGGGCTACAGGCGTGTAGTTCACCAGTTTGATAAGAATCTATTATTTGGGAAACAGAAAATACTATGTTACACTTGTGAGTGTAATTTCATAGTTCTCCTAATTTCTCCCAGACACCAAGGTCGGTCGTGAAGTCATGCTCGCTACAAGACTGTTAAAACACTGCAGGCATTCATCATAATCAGGATTCATACCCAGGCTTGATAAAGTAGCTACACCACCAAGGCTGCAGTGTGCCTGCGAGGGGCCCCGTTTGCACCTCTTCAAGCATATCTTTTACGTCTTCCAAATTACCATATAAAGCCCAACCCAATCAGAAATGATCCTCCCAAAACTAAAACGCACCAATGATACGTCTCTATTCGCTATGCTTATAACGTAACACACTATGCTTTTGTTTGCTTTTCGCTCTGGCAAACCTGTGTTCATGTACCGTGATTCGCTCTGCCAAACTGAGAGTCCCTCCATGGATGTAAACCTTCTTTTTCAAATAAAGCAACCATCGTGAGTATTCAGAGCCTTATCTCCTTGCATCATTTGATTACTTGATTCTTGTCTGACCATGTTACTGTTTGCTTTAATGCCGGGCGAGAACCTGTTGTGGTCTGACATTTACACGTGCTCATCAGGCCTATCTTGGGTCTATTCTGTATGCCTTAAGCAGGGCTGTACAGTGCGACATATATATCGCACGTGCTACAGCAACAGCGGTCTGTGCGATGAATGGATTTACTCTTATTTTGAAAATCCTGTTGCGGGTCTCATTTCCGCCTAAGCGCAGCTCCAGCTATAATAACTATGGCTCCGGCAGCCAGCAACGCTCAGTTAATTTCTATACTCTTATTTTGAAAACCGTGGTGTCGTGACTCATATCCGCTCTACAGCACACAGCAGTACTGGTCTCACAGTAGCGTCTGGAACGCGGACATTGAAACAGAGCAAGGCTAGTGTGCTTATTATTTCGCGACCCAAAACAAATCCCTGCTGTTTTATTCCGCAACGGGTCAAATGCATATAACATGCTTTGCAATCCTCGCCATTCCTTTATGACCACGTCGTGTTTAAGACAGGAATTAACGTCCCGTTAGCAGGGCCACCCCGTTGGCCACCCCTGGTCTAGGGGCTGTGACTGCGAAAGCACGGTTGCCTCTGTGTTTGAGGCTTGAGCGTGGGACGGCCAGGAGGCCGAGGTCAGACGACCTGAGAGACCTGGAGATGGTGTGAGGGCTTAAGAGATCTGTGATATAGGAGGGTGCCAGTTGGTTCAGGGCTTTGAAAGCAAACAGCAGGACTTTGAAATCAATTCTGTAACAAACTGGAAGCCGTTGAAGAGAGGCCAACGCAGGGGCTACATTGAGGCTACTGTATAAGATGCTGAACTTGAGATCAGCTTGACACATAAACAATAGAACCTTTTCCTCTTGGAGATCATGTTTTTCACATTGATAATGAACCACTGAACAAAGAATGAGATATTCTGCATTGCAACTTAAAGATCCTTTCCACATGTATTTCAAACCTTTAACCTCTTTAGCCCGAGCGGTCCATCGGCGGACCGCAAATGACATCACGTCATAAATCAATCTCTCCAGACTGTATGGCATTAAGTAGCGTTTTCTTTTCAAATGTATCCAAGAGTAAATAA
This sequence comes from Notolepis coatsorum, assembly GCF_963971535.1. Lineage (NCBI taxonomy): Eukaryota > Metazoa > Chordata > Actinopteri > Aulopiformes > Paralepididae > Notolepis > Notolepis coatsorum. Next base: position 105,779,008 of record NC_140172.1, on the reverse strand, counting down.
CCTAACTATGTCACAACAGCAGTCATAGTGTATATTTTCAACAATACATTTGTTTACAAATAGGGTAAAGTGTTATTAGTGAGATTTTAGTTTATGTAATGTGTTTATAATTTAGCGAATATCCGTCATTTTTAATTAGCGGCCGTCGCCAGTTATAGTCATATGAGGAGAGGGCATCCAGAGCTCTCAATGAGCATTGATATTTAGAAAAACTACAGTACCCAACCGATTCTAGCTTCCTGCAAGCAAATTACTTGTGCATTAATTTCTTTTTATTTCTCTTATTTCTCTGGATTCTCTACCACAAAACTGGTAATAATCGATTGGCATAGATTGGAGCACAGTTAGTGTGTCTACCTTCTGTGAACATTTAGCAACAATCCGCGTTGCAAACGGATTCAAAATGGCGGAGCCATATCCATTATTAGAATGTGTTACGACCAGAGGGGAAAGTAGAACCCAATATGCGGAAAGACCAAAGAGCACCTCCGAGCCTGCAGAATGACTGGTGAATGGAGGAAACGTAAACGACAGTTTGCTCTTCTCAGATAATGTGATCATTTATTAGCGAATCACTAGAGCCATGAATATAGTACAGGAACAAACAAAACCAAGAGCACAGCAGCGCTGGCACTAAATACAAAACGAACTGGTAACATGAAAAAACAAATATGCACAAAACGGAATACTACACTAAACTAAATACAAAACGAACTGGTAACATGAGAAAACAAAGATGCACAAACAAACACTACACTTACTAGAACCACCAAGGGAGAGCAACGACGAGGGCAGGAAACAGGTAACAGGAGGAAAAGACACCACAACGAGGAGAGAGAGAAACACACATATATACCCACACTAATTAACATTGGCAACACCTGGCCAGGCCAGTGTAACAGCAAAACAATTAACACCAACTAAACACAAAAGCAATGACACAACAACAACCAAAGCAATCACACAACTATACTGTACATCTACTGTAAAAAGATACTATACTGTATGTCTACTGTATAAAGATACTGTACTTCTACTGTAAAAATATACTATACTGTATGTCTACTGTAAAAAGATACTATATGTACTTCAGCACACTCGGTTGGCACTGCTCAAAACATAGCTTTCAAATAAATTATTATCTTTATTTTATTGTCTTATTTTTCTTTATTTCTATTATTTTTACTTAAATATTTTATTATCATTGTTATCATTGTTTTATGTATTTTTTTATTTATAATTTTATTTGTTCTTTTTTTAATGTCTTATTTTAGTGTTATTACATATTTTCTTATTGTTTACTATAAAATGTTGCTATTTTATTATTTTAACTATTATTATTTCCGTCTTTATTATAATTTAATTTGTAATTATTTTATTGTATTATGTTATTGTCTTACTGTTTGTCTTATTTAGCTATTTTTACTATCTTATCTGGTTGTTTTATTACCATTCTTTATCATTTTAATGTCTTATAATTTCCATCCTTAGTTATGGAGGGATTGTAATTATTGAAAAAAAAATCTTTTATCATTTTGTTTCGTTTTTTGTGTAAAGCACTTTGAGCTGCAATATGTATGAATGGTGCTATATAAATAACGTTATTATTTTACATTTATTTTAATTTAAATTAAAAAATATATATTTTAAGACTTCTAAAGAATGTCATGTTTTTAGACATAATATGATGTCACAGTATGATGTTCCGTTGTGATGTCACAGTATAATGTCACAGTATGATGTCACAGTATGATGTCACAGTATGATGTTCCGTTGTGATGTCACAGTATGATGTCACAGTATGATGTTCTGTTGTGATGTCACAGTATGATTCTAGAACATTCGTGTACATTATCTATTCAACAATTCTCCCAGAAGATCTCAGAAGACAAGTGAAGATATCACTTGTTGTTTCCGGCTACTTGTCTGTAAGCTTGAATATATTCTGTAGATACAATTTAAAATCCCCACATGGAAAAGGAAACAATGTCCTGTACAATCCTTAATGAGCTGCGTCTGGAGGGAAGGTTCTGTGATGTGGTTATTAAAGTCAACAGCACTGAGTTTAACGCCCACAAGGCAATCCTGTGTTGCTGCAGCGACTATTTCAGGTAAGTTTAGCTTGGTTCAGGTTAACTTGGTTCAGGTTAACTTGGTTCAGGTTAGCTTGGTTCAGGTTAACTTGGTTCAGGTTAGCTTGGTTCAGGTTAGCTTGGTTAGTAAAAAGATACTATACTGTATGTCTACTGTAAAAATATACTTTACTGTATGTCTACTGTAAAAAGATACTATACTGGATGTCTACTGTAAAAAGATACTATACTGGATGTCTAATGTAAAAAGATACTATACTGTATGCATACTGTAAAAGATAATATACTGTACTTCTACTGTATAAATATACTATAATGTACTTCTACTGTATAAATATACTATACTGTACTTATACTGTATAAATATACTATACTGTACTTCTACTGTATAAAGATAATATACTGTACTTCTACTGTATACAGATATTATACTGTGTGTACTGTATAAATATACTATACTGTACGTATACTGTAAAATATATTATACTGTACGTTTACTGTATAAATGCTGTACTTCTACTGCATACAGATACTATACTGTACTTCTACTGTAAAAAGATACTATATTGTACTTCTACTGTATAAAGACACTATACTGTATACATATACTATACTGTACTTCGAATGAATGAATGAATGAATGAATGAATTTATTCACACACACACACACGATACATTTTACATGCGAGTATCCTCATGTGATAACAATGTCGCAAATTGTGTGCATGTGCCAGGTCTCCCAAGAAGCTATTTAAAGCTTTTGGAGGGAGTCTGAACACAGATACGAACAGAATATAAACAATAGAACAATAACAAAAAAACAAAAACAAAACAAAACAATACAACGTGGGTAGGTTTACACACCTACCTACTAACTCACATATAACAGAGATACATAATACAGACAATTTTATTCCTAAGTTATAATTTTAATTAGAGATATGATTTTAGCAGTTCCTCTTTCAGTGATTTTTTAAAGGTTTTAAAGGTATTAGTCATTTTTAGATTTTCGTCAAGCTTGTTCCAGATCTGTGGACCCCTGCATGCTATGCTTAGGCTAGCACAATTTAGCCTTCTCCTCTTGCCAGATATAAGATGCTTGTTTCTTGTGTTGTGGATGTGCAGTGGTTGGCAGACTGGGACAAACTTCTACTGTATAAAGATACTATACTGTACATCTACTGTGAAAATATATTAGACTTCTACTGTGCTAAGATCCTATACTTCTACTGTGAAAATATATTATACTTCTACTGTGCTAAGACCCTAAACTTCTACAGTGAAAATATATTAGTACACAGGACAGAATGTTGCTTACTGTTTACTCATCAGATATCTCTATACTCTGCATCCCACAGAACCCTCTTCACTCACTGGAGCGACTCAGAGAAACCAGTCTACACTATCCCTGGGGTGTCCGCGGCTATGATGCAGCTCATCATAGAGTATGCCTACACGCGCTTTGTGCCGGTGACAGCAGCGAACATGGAAGAGCTTCTGGTGGCTGCAGACCAGCTTCTCGTCACTGGCATAGTAGGAGCGTGCTGTGACTTCCTAGAAGGCCAGCTGTCTCTGGAAAACTGTGTTGGCATCTGGAGGTTCGCCAACATCTACTACTGCCCTGACCTGAGGCGCAAGGCCCATCTCTTCATCGTGTGCCACTTTGAGGAGATGCTGCCCGTCTCACAGGAGTTTGTGGAGCTGTCCCTGCAGCAACTGGTGGACATCATCGAGAGGGATGATCTGAACGTGAAGAACGAGGAGACGTGTTCGAGGCCATCCTCCGTTGGATCGACCACTCCTGTGAGGAGCGTAAAACACACATCCCTTTGCTGCTGCCCAAGGTAACTAATTGTATTACTGTACATTGCATTAAAACAACACTAGGTTCCCTAGTACAGTGGTTCTCAAACATTTGGGTCCAAACCGCTCCCTAGCAACAGAATTCCAGTGAAACCGTCTACAACCGCTGTCTAAGTTGTACTTGCTTGTCTCTTCCCAGGTTCGCATGGGCTTGATGAGGCCTGACTACTTCGGGAACAACGTCCTGAAGAACCCTGTGGTGAGGGACAGCCAAGACTGCAGGGCCCTCATCCTCAGCGTCCTGAATCCCCCTGGCTCCCACAGGCTCCCAAACCCCCTGACCTGCCCACGCCTGCCCCAGGAGGTCCTATTGACCATCGGAGGCTATAGTGGTGGCAGCGTGACCAATGGCATGGAGGCTTACGATATCCGAGCCGGTGGATGGATGGACGTGAGCGTTGAGGCGGAGACACCGGAGAGTCCCCGGGGCTACCACGGCACCGTTTATCTCCACGGTCTGGTCTACTGCGTCGGCGGCAAAAACGGCGTAGAGTATTTCAGCAGTGTGCGCAGGTTCAACCCCGTCACTCGCAGCTGGCTGGAGGCGGCTCCCATGCACTCACGCCGCTGTTACGTCAGCGTGGTCGCGTTGGACGGCTGTATCTACGCCATGGGAGGGTACGACGGACACATGGAACTGAACACCGCCGAGTGCTACGAGCCTGAAACCAACCAGTGGACAGTGATCTCACCCATGCTGGAGCGCAGGAGCGACGCCGGCGCAGCAGCCCTCCACAGCAAGGTGGGTGGAACTGAGGAACACAGGGTGGTAGATGAAAACAAGGAACGTTCACATTAAAAACTAAGCGATTGGTATCATTCAGAATCAGAAATTATTAGGGATGTCCGATATTATCGGCCGACCGATATTATCGGCCGATATCGGCAGTAAAATGTGATATCGGAAAATATCGGTATCGGTAAAAAAAAACATTTTAACATTTATTTAACCTTTATTTACCCAGGCAAGCAAGTAAGAACCAATTCTTATTTTATTTATTGTCAAAAGTATGCATGTTGATTTAAAATGTTCATTTTTACTTTTTTAATGATCATATTTTGCACAGATAATGCTTACATTTAGAAAGCCTTTTGAATGCATCCAGTGAAATTATTAGTTACCTGAAATTATTCCGTTTTTTGGGGGGGAAACCCTGCATATATCGGTATCGGTTGATATCGGTATCGGTATCGGTATCGGAAATTGGAGTTGGACAATATCGGAATATCGGTATCGGTAAAAAAGCCAATATCGAGCATCCCTAGAAATTATAAATGTCTTTATTGCCAAGTAAGCTTGCACATACAAGGAATTTGTCTGGGTCCTTTGGTGCATCAACATTAACAGACAATTAAAGTAGAATGAAATAAAATGGAATATATCAACTAAATTTGAATATTCTTTCTTATTACAGGTTTACATCTGTGGTGGCTGGTCACAGCTCACAGCTGAGTGCTACAGCCCAGACACCAACCAGTGGACTCTGATCGCCCCCATGAGCAGCAGGCGTTGGGCAGTGGGAGTGGCTGCGTACGGTGGACAAGTCTATGTGGTAGGTGCACACGGAGACAAATGCTTTATACTAGATATTTTTATAGATATGTATCATTTGACTTGCAATGCTGCTATGATGCCCTCATTTCCCTAAGTTGATTAATACAGTGTCTGCCTGCCTGCCTTAACCACATACTAAAACATTCCTCTCATGTGTCCTGTCCTCAGGTGGGAGGGTTTGACGATGAAAACTACCTGCGTAGCGCGGAGGCCTACAGCCCCTTGACTGACTGCTGGCATGCCCTGCCCACCATGCTCACCCCCCGCAGGTGCTTTGGCATCGGAGTGCTGGACGGCCTGCTCCTCGTGGTCGGAGGCTACAATGGCTTAAACACCACCATCTCCAACGTGGAGTGCTACGACCAGGGCAGCGACAGGTGGACTGTAGCCGAGGACATGAAGATCCGGCGCGGTGGCCTAAGCTGCTGCATAATGCATGGCCTGCCTAACATGAGCCAGTACGCTGCTCCCCGTGGCTCCCTGCAGTGACCCCTGGACGAGGAGGAGGACGAGCAGGAGGAGGAGGAGGAGGAGGAGGAGGAGGAGGAGGAGGCGGAAGCGGGGGGATCCATCTAAGAACCTTAAACATTTATTAGACCAGTCCAAAAGAAATCCTAATAAATGAATAAATTACTATCAGCCAATGGTGACATTCCTTTATTCTAGTAATTCCGACAATATCTGTTTTTGGTTTGTGTAATGCACATAATAAGTGTGTGTGTGTGTGTGTGTGTGTGTGTGTGTGTGTGTGTGTGTGTGTGTGTGTGTGTGTGTGTGTGTGTGTGTGTGTGTGTGTGTGTGTGTGTGTGTGCGTGCACCCCAGCAGGCTAAATGTGTACTGAGTAATGAGGAAATGAAGAGCGCTGTGTTTTTTGACAATCAAGTGTATTAATCGGCATATGATACACATTTCTGTGAAGATGATAGCGACACGTAATATTGCAAATAACATGTTAGATGGTGACGGATAGGAGAAGCGTGCACACACACACACACAGTGAAGACATATTTCCGGAGTATGGCCTCTAGAAATCAACAGCGGGGATCAGAAAAGACTAAATATGGAATTTCCTCTTCATTAGTGAAAATGTATTAGGTCAAATACAACAACAATGGAAACAACAATGACAACAAAAACAACAACAACAACAACAACAACAACAACAACAACAACACAATGGCAAATCAATAATTGACCATTACTGGATTTGAGTTAATTGTCCTAATTTTGAAGGGAAATAAAGAGAAATATAGGGAAACAAATATTACAGGTTTAAATGTTTTAGAAATACCCTGAATTCAAAGGAGAATCTTCATAATATAAGAAACGTAATAATAGACACGTACCAAACAATTTTCTAAAATATTTTACTCGCACAAATTCCAATTTTATGAATGAAAATAACTTTTCCACTGTACTTTCTTTTTTAACACTTTGATCGCCATGGTTCAAATTCATAATTTACCATCCCTAGCCAGCTCTATTTGTCTATGGAGAAGTTCCCCTTCTTTGCAGGGCTATAACTTTTTAAATTCTATTGCTAAATTGCCATTATTATGGCCCATTCAATGTCCTATATCCATTGTTCAGGGTGTAGCAACGATATACTTTTTCATTCACATATTCATACTAAAATATGGTCTAAAGTATAAGTATGTTTTTATCGTTTTCTGCAGCTTTCTCCAGAACTTGATTTATAGCTCCAAATGCATTATATTGATGATCAAATACAGTTTGGTAGCGATCGTTGCCAGATGAAAATTTTCAACTGGACGTGGTTCTAGAAGTTACTACGTATCATCTGATATTGACCGGATGGGCGAGGGGGCATTTATAATTCTGTGGGCAACGTTATACCATTCGTCTAGTGTGGGTCATATGGTCATCAGAGCAGTTTATATGGAATACGTTAGAAAATAACGCTGGATCTTACCGTATGTTCCTCGCGCCGTTGGGGGATGAGCGTGGAGTAGACTGTTTTCGATTATGGGATGTTGATCCTGATGAACCATTTCCAGGTTGTATAATACTATATACGTCCAAATAACGTTGTTTATTGAGTTAGGGCGAGTGATTGATTATCCAGTGGATATGGATGAGCACTTCCTGTTTGGCGCGCCCCTCCCTCTTGGCCGATCTGCCGATCGGCCACCGGATGGCGCTCTTGAACCGTTAGACAGTTGAGTGGAGCTCACCAGTACATCTCATGTCTCCGGAGGAGAAATATGATTTCAATCACAGATTTTTTAATTATTGATATCAAAGACGAGTTACGGCGTCTTCGGCAGAATGAGCATGGCTAGGAATGACGTCTAAACACGTCATCGGCGATTAAAGTGTTAAAGTGAATTGAAACTTGACCTCTTCACTAAAACACTCCCGGATTGGCACTTCCTGGAAGTACCCAATAAGTAGGGTTGGGCATCGTTTGGATTTGAACGATTCCGGTTCCGATTCCAATTCTCCATATCGATTCCTGTTCTGAACGATTCTCGCTTCTGATTATTTGAGGTGCAGGTCACAGCTTATTTAGCAGGAGTTTTTTTTCATACTATTCACATTTTCAGTTGACTTGATAGTTTAATTTGGTTGCTGTACTGTAACTAGGGTATTAATTAACAAAGTAAATTTTTTTTAGAATCGAAATGCAGATATGTTACTTCCGGTTCCAGAACCGGAAGTTAGGAACCGGTTCCTAATTAGAACCGGTTTTCGGTGCCCAACCCTACCAATAAGGCATATCCCATTCACTGCTGTCCATTGCCTTATTACAACATTCTTACGTTACGTTACGTTACAACCGGTTGCATGTAGAAGCCGCAGAGTCCTGATGTGGTTTCACTTTCACCCCCGGCTTGATGCCAACAGCATGGTTGTCACTTCGTTGGCCAAGATGCAATGCCGGAGCTCGTCATGGTTTCCCCATAAAAGATTTTCTATAAACCTAACCGTTATCTTAAGCTCAGTGGAAACCTCACAGCCTACACTAACCTGAAAGAGTGATCGTAGATTCCATCGATTTCCGAAGATAAAGCGGGTTTTTACTTTGTGGCTTGGCCATTTAGTGACAACGCAAAAGCAATTGCAAAAGCAAAACTGCTGATGTGAAGTTCATCAAACTCATAGCAGCCGTACAGGAAGCGAAACATCTAGAGGTCGGCCAAAGACAAACCCTTTCTGCTCATGTGACAATATATAATTTTTCAAAATAAAAGAAAACTATGTTAAAGGATCAATAGGCAGCCACTGACTGTCTATTCTTCTGATAGCTGGTGTTTAATCTAAGATCCCCGCTTTCTAGTCTTGCACAAGGACCAATCAGCATGGGTATGGGCGGGTTCATTTTCCATTGATGGGGATTTGATTGGCTGTTTTTAAATAAAGTGTGGCCGCAGGATTAATAACATTAATGTTAGTTCGGCCAGAGAAACAAATATACTAATAAAAATGGTTGGACCTGCGAGATTTGTACTTTGTAGGTCTGCATTTTAAATGTAAGGAGTAAAAAGTATGTTTTTTTTCCTCTGAAATGTAATTGAGTAAAAGTACAAGTATACAAACCTAATAATACTTGAGTAAAGTACAAATCCCCCAAAAACAGTACTTACATATTGTAATGGGGTACAATTACTCAAGTACTTTACACCCCTGTCAGGGGGACATTGAATCCTTGTGTCATGGTAATTGCCGCTCAATGACATAAGGTAGCAGTCCCTGTAAGCAGTGTTAATTTTGTCAACGAAAATGATGACTACCGGTAAATAAGGTCGTCAACGAAGCTTTTCCCCCCGACTAAATCTAGACTAAAACAAAAAAGACAAAATCCAGACTAAAACAATGATGACTAAAATGCTCAGACCTGTAGTTGACTAAAACTGACTAAGACTAAAATGAAAAATAAATGAAGGTGACTAAATAATATGTATATACATATTATGATGACAACGAAAAAAGAGCATTTGACACATGACTAAGACTAAAACTAAAATTAAAATAGCTGACAAAATGAACACTGGCTATAAGCCAACAACATTTCAATTACAATAGTTCATGGTTGAAGGATAACAGACACTATATTGAAGCCAACTAGGTCGGGTGAGTTCCTCCATTTGTGACCATCGGACCATCGGGCGTCTACATGAATCTATGATCCCAATAGAAATGTATGTGAATTTGACTGACTGTAGTGGTACATAGAATTGCATTACAAGAGAATAAAATGCCATTTTTTTCATTAACGAAAACTAGACAAAAATGTTATTTGTTTTCTGCGATTAAATCTAGACTAAAACAAAAAAGACAATATCGAGACTAAAACTGACTAAGACTCCATAGCCTATGTTTGCGAAGACGCTCTCTGATTGGCTAGCCGCGTACAGCGAAGACCCTCTCTGATTGGTTTAGCGCCGAAGGGTCTCTTCCGCATATTCAACAACAATTGATATGTTGTTCCCTAATCTAATCCGGAAAGAGTTGGAAAAGCCAGAAGTCGACAAGATGGAGATTCAAAGAGCCCACAGGGCACTGTCCCCGAAACCACAACCAGATAAACCTCCGAGAGCAGTTATTGTAAACTTCTTGAGATTCTAAATGAAAGAAAGCATTCTCAGAGCAGCCTGGCAGGCGAAGATAGAAGTAGAAGGAAGGAAAGTGACTTTTGATCACGACTATTCAACAGAGCTATGCAGAAATAAAAATAATTCTAAAGGAGAAAGAAATCAGGTTCCAATCGCCTATGACCTCGCTGAAGGTACACTGGTACGAAGGCACCAAACTATACAACAGCGCACAAGAGGCGACGAGGGACATGGTCCGGAGAGGATGGATGGCGCCGGGAGGAGGAGAGAGACCGACGCTGATGCAGAGGATGGAGAGAGCGCGCAGATGGACCAGGGTTGAGAGACGAGGAGAGGAGGACGGGAGAGGGAAGGGAAGGGACCTGAAGCGATTCGAGGCAGATCAACAATGAAGACGGACAAAGAAACACAGGAAAAGGGGCATGGAGGAGGAGACGTGAAGGGCCACGGTGATCCGAGGGAGGATAAGTACAAAATAGAATAAACATGAAAGACTACCCAATACATACACAGAGGATAATGGGGGATACAAGGGAGGAGTGAGAATAGCTACAACAGAGGAAGATAAATGAACAATCACTCCAAGGAAAATGTATTAAGGACACGAGTCTACAACACAGGGAATAAATAAATATAAACACACAGGGAACACTACACATTGGGACGATATGGAGGCATAATGGGATTACGTGTGGCACACAATACAAATAGACTCGCTGTAAATGTCTCTGAACAATAAGACAAATAAATACAGAGCATTGACCGGGAGCTCTGGGGCAGTTCACAGAACAAATATTGGACTTGTATAGTGAGCAAGGGAGAGCCAACACAGGAGGCATCCGAGCCACTAGGGGGAGCCCTCTCACCAGGAGAGCCATTACTCCCCACCCACCAGCAGGGGACAGGGAGAGGAAAATAGAACTCCCTAATACCTTGGAAGCATCAAACGTAAATGTTGTTTTTTTCTTTTTATATGTGTACCAGGTAAAGATAGCAAAGGCTAAAACCGCAAATATAATTTTATGTGGCATGGGTAAGACAGGAAGGCATTTGGAGAGGAAATATGACGCAAGTTAAAGGTATCAAAATGGTGTCGTTGAATGTGAATGGTATGAACAATCCAACCAAAAGGAGTAAGGTGATGACGAAATTTTGAAAAGAAGAGATGCAAGTAATTTTCTTACAAGAAACGCATTTAATAGCACAGGAACACGAAAAATGTAAGAGATTTGGATATGAAAATACGTTTTACAGTTATTTTAAACAGAACTTGAGGAGGGGAGTAGCTATATTAACACTTTGATCGCCAGGGTTAAATTCATAATTTACCATCCCTCGCCAGCCCTATTTAACATGGAGAAGTTCCCCTTCTTTGCAGGGCTATAACTTTTTAAATTGTATTGCTAAATTGACATTACTATGGCCCATTCAACGTCCTATATCTATTGTTCAGGGTGTAGCAACGTTATACTTTTTCATTCACATATTCATACTAAAATACGGTCTAAAGTATAAGTATGTTTTTATCGTTTTCTGCAGCTTTCTCCAGAACTTGATTTATAGCCCCAAATGCATTATATTGATGATGAAATACAGTTTGATAGGAATCTGTGCGAGATAAAAAATGTCAACTGGACGTGCTTCTAGGAGTTACTAAGTATGATCTTATGTTGACCGGATGGGCGGGGGGTCGTTTATAATTCCGTGGCCAACGTTATATGATTCATCTAGTGTGGGTGATATGATCATTAGAGCAGTTAGTATCGAACGCGTTGAAAAATAACGCTGGATCTTACCGTATCTTCCTCGCGCCGTTGGACGATGAGCGTGGAACTGAAATATTCCTATTATGGGATGTAGAAATATCCGATCCATTTCCAGGTTGTATAATAGTATATACGTCCAAATCATGTTGTTTATCAAGTTATTGGTAACGGATTGCTATCCGTTGTGATCAGCTCGAGTCCTGAGACTATTACCGAGTGATCGGACCGAATTGAAATGAGCACCAGCTTTCATTTCCTGTTTCCGCCCTGGCGATCCGCCGATCGGCCACCAGATGGCGCTCTTGAACCGTTGGAGAGTTGAGAGGGGCTCAACAGTACATATCATGTCTCCGGGGGAGAAATATGATTTCGATCACAGATTTTTGAAATATTGATATCAAAGACGCTGCTTGGCAGGGAAAGACGCTGCCCAGCTTCTTCGGCGATTAAAGTGTTAATTAAGAACTCAGTGAAAATTCGAAATGACCAAAGAAATAAGCGACAAGGAGGGGAGATATGTTGTGGTGAAGGGAAAAATTTAAGGACAAATGGTAACGTTAATCAATGTATATGCACCTCCGGATAGTGAAAGATATCTGTTTGAAACTATTTGTGATATCATAGCAATGGAAATGGAAGGGATTCTAATATGTACAGGTGATTTTAATGTGATACTGAACTATGACATGGACATGAATACACACACTATTCGCACCCATAGTAAACCCAAGGGTTTAGTAAATGAAATAAAAGAGGACAGATACAAATAAGAAAATAACAATGGGGAGGTAGATCCGAATATTTTATGGAATGCACTGAAGGTAGTAATACGAGGCAAATTGATAGCGAAAACAGCACTACTTAAGAAAGCCAATATGGAGACGTATCAAAATCTAATAGGAAAACTGAAAGAACTAGAGAAGAAACACCAAAACTCAAAGGACCAGGAGACACTTAGGGAAATCAAGGATGTGAGGGGACATATAAACAGGGAACTACTGACAGAAATAGAAAAGAAAGCAAGATATATGAAACAGACATACTATGAGGGAGGACCGAAAGCGCCCAGACTTTTGGCTATAAGGATTAGGACACAACAAAAACTAAACACGATACATACAATAAGGGATACAAAGACTAACATATTGAGAGAACCAGCTGAAATAGAGAAGAATACTACAAGACACTATACACGCAGCAGAAGAAGAGGAAATCGATTTTTTTTAGGAAAGCTAGATTTACCATCGATAGGGTAGCTTGCAGCCGGATAGCTTTCTACTGAACACACAGAGAGGGAATTGGTATCTATCTTCTTGCCTGACTCTGGAGAAGACGGTGAGAATATGTCCCCATAATGTCGGCGTGTTCCTTTAACAATATGATGAAGTTATGTGATGAAGGTTAGAACTAGTCATCCCGACTTTATTCCTTTTCTTTACTTACAAAATAATGATGGTGTCATCTGACAATACACCTTTTTTTCCAGCTAGTCTCATGGCCTAATCTGTATTGCTTTGGCGTTCCATGCGATACAGTAGCAAATCGTGCCATGTGGTAATGGTCACGTGGGCCTCAAGAGACAGAGCTAATCAAGCTATCTGGTACACGCAAATGGTCAATTACACTTAGCACGAGGGAAACCTATATGGCTATTCATCTATTAATCTAAAACTCTACACACTTAAATGGTAAATGGTGCATTTATATCGCACTTTTAACCCAAGCGCTTTACCATTTTTGTTCCTCACATTAACCCATTCACTCACACACGGACGGTGGAGGCAAGGACACTTCGACATGCTGGCCGAGAGGAGCGGGAATCGAACCGGGAACCCTCCTGATTGCCAGACAACCGCTCTACCTCCTGAGCCACTGTCGCCCCATGTGAATCCCTCAGGGCTTGAGACCTAAATATATGTTGCTATAGCAAACAGTAGGAGGAAAGTGGTCTCGCAAAAAGTGTGTATCACGTGTTCTTCTAGCACGTGCACGAGGACGCACGTGCATGCCACGAGCGCGGGGTGGCGTAGAACACAAAAAGAGTGCACTGGAGTGCGTGTGAGCATGCCCCTGTGCTTCAATTTCATTGGTGTAAACATGCCCGTGTGCTTAAATTTTATTGGTCCATACGATCTTCCCCCGAACACCAACAAGCTAACTGTGTGTAGTGGAGGTCGGACTCATTACTATTTCAAACCTTTATTTCCCTCATTTACAGTCACGTCGAGTGGAAATCACACGTCATATAAAGTCACAACAATAAGACAACAAGACGAGGCACAAAGTAACGATTACAAATCAATTAAAACAACTTGATTGACAATGGTTGAAGATCAAGGTTTTAAATTCTGCAACAACTTCGGCAAAACCGAAACTGTATCTTAACGCGGATGAACATTGCGAGAGCAAAGGAATCAAATAGAATAGAATAGAATAGAATAGAATAGAATCTAATAGAAGTACTTTATTGATCCCGAGGGAAATCCAACACCACAGATCACTCACAATGAACATTTAGTTAGTCAAAAGTAAAAAATAAGAATAGGAGTACACGGTCAGAGATATACATTCTAAAATTTGTATATACTGTACATTCTAAAATTCTGCAGTAAAAATAGACTTTATAACAAAAGTTATATATATGAGGTAGGAGACGCATTCAGCTTAAAGGAAAACTCCAACATTTTGGGAAATTAGCTTATTTGGCATCTACCCTAGAGTTAGACAAGAAGATACATACCCTAGGAGTAGGAAGACATGCACTGTTAGCCTAGCTTAGCGTCAGTCACTGGAAGTAGGTTCCTCCATTAGCCTAGCCTACCAAAGCTACCTAGCATGTCCTATATGCTCTGTAAATAACTATGTACAGATACCGAGATGTCACACCATGTTACCTGTTACATGTTATTGCACAATGTTGTTTTTATTGGATTCTACTATATGTTGTACCACTGTATTGCACATCGTTGCGGGCAAGACCACCCGCATTTCATTGTATACTTGTATGCCGTGACAAATAAAACTCTTGACTTGACTTGACTTGTCTTCCTACTCCTACTGCATGCACAGAGAAGAAAATGGTATGTATCTTCTTGTCTAACTCCAGGGTAGATGGCAAATAAGCTAATTTCCCAAAATGTTGGAGTTTTCCTTTAACACTTTCTATGCCACTCACAAGTTTTCTCGGAATTATTAATATCTCGTTGAAAGCCACTCACGAGATTTCTCTGATTTTTTATTTTTTATTTTTTTTGCGATCTGAAATCATATTGCATCACGCGAGCCTACCCTAGTCTACCCGAGTGCCGCCGGCGATCAGATGTGGAAAAAAGCGCCCCCTATCGTCTCCCAGATGACATAAGGGATTTTGGAATGGACTCAATGAAAATGGATGGGGAAAAAAATCCTGTACTCCACATTTTCCAGTCCACTGATGCAGCCGGGGTTATCAGAGTTCATTCTGGAGCCTCTGAGCCCCACGGAATCATGTGTTCTACTGTATCACGTTGGATCTATACACTTATCGATTTTTTAGAATGGTGATCAGGAATTGGAATATACCAGTTGGATACCATCTGATGTCAGGTAAGAAATCTATGTTATCAGTGTTAGGATAATCAGACTCATTTTGATGAAGATATAAGCTGTTTTGTGAAATGTTTCACTGTAAAAATCCAAGAGGAAATGAACACGGCAATTATCCGTGCGTGGCTCGAATGGGCGTGCGTGTACGTATAATATTGATCATCTAGCGTTTATTTGAAAACGATTCATAAATAGGCCGACAAATATCAACGTTCTGGAATATTCCAGTAAAAGACGTTTATCATAGAATGGCCCAGAATGGACTGTTTTTTACCCCAAAACGGGTGCTTTTCAAAATGCTCTCAAACGGAAATGAAGCGATAAAAAACCAATCTGCCTTGACAGCACTGACTGGAAAAGGATTCTTTGATAAGCGACGGGCAGATTAGACACATAGCCATAATTTAAAACATAGATTAGGCGATATTAACGATAACATTAAAGTGGATGGTGGCATTCAAGCGCTAACTCTGGCGCCACCTGGTGGCACTGAACGTGTTAAGGACTAGATAGAACAACACCAGAAAGCCCTGAGCCCTCATTTATCAACAATTCTTAGAAAGTGTTCTATATTCGTACTTAAGCACAGAATTTAGAATGTGTGTACGCACAGAAATATCGGGATTTAACAACCGTGCGTACACGGGTCCTACGCACACTCCGTATTGATAAATACCATTCGTCCTTACCGTCAACGCTTGTGCATGATTATCCATATATGGTCATGCAACACCCCCATGGGATGTGAAATAATGGTCTAACCCGAGCGAACTCTGAGAAACGTCACTGAGAGCGAGATTGATCACCGAGGTCTAACCAACTAATTCAACGTATACAGCATTTCCCGTTGTGAACAATCTTATTTGGAAACATGACACACAGAATAATAGTATTTAGCGTTTTATTTTAAACAATATTTAATCGTATGATTATAGATATTTTTAGAAAATAAATAAATCCAATGAAGTTGCCAAGTTCACAGACAACTCCGCTGAGGAGGGAGCGTGCAGACTGCAGACTATCTTCGGTGCGCCGGGGAGCCAAGGATGTTGACTGACCCAGTCCTGCTACAGAACCAGCACATTGACAGAAATAAATGACAAGCTGACCCGACATTAAGCTGTAATGACTGAAATCAAATCAATTTCAGCAGGCCAACTCTGCGCTCTACAATGCCTATTGTGCGCTCGTCATGAGCCCGTGGTTCTGGTCAGAGTCATTATGGCTTCAGTGGATAACCCTGATCTGCATTTAAGTGATACAATTAGGCCTGAATGAGACTCCGGCCACCGGCACATTATCAGCCAAAATGCGCATCGCAGATTATCTGTAGTATTCTGTACATTGACCGAGTGGAATCCTGTTCACATTACTGGATTTTGTTTATTGATGGAGCTTTGAAAGCTACATGGGTACAGTCTATATATTGCTCCGATGATGTTGGGTAACCTGGTAATCCTCTTTTGGCCTCCTGTTATTGATATATGGATATTGTATGTAGTTGGTGGGGTTGGGGAAATTAGACATCCAACACTGCGTTTTGCTCCACGCTTCAATGTGGGTCTCAAATTGTGGTACAAATCAAGGAGAATGTGTCTCAGGTAGCTGACTCTACTTAATATTATTATGTTCTCTCTCTGCAAATAGACATGTGTTACGAACGGGTAAGTGACTTCCAAGTTGTCGAGAAGAAGAACGAGACGGAGAATGTTTTACTCTTCCAAAACAGCTGTACTGTTTATTAACAGGGAAAAGCGTATAATATAAACAGGGAGAAAGACAATATGTCTGTGCTTGTCCAGCTGTAGGTACGTCCGTAGGATTAGGTGAAGCTCTAGCAAAGGACAAGGAATAGAGCAAATTTTAAATAGGTCACATACTCAACATTCCACGCTGTCAATGAGTGACAGCAGTCTGACAACCAATGACAGCACCCAGGTGTGACAGACAATTAGTGATGACAGCAATCAGTGGTGACATACAAGGTGAACCCATAACAACAGGAGTGACCCAGGTAGACAGTGGGATACAATCCTAAGGAGGATAGTCTCCCGAACATTACAGTATCCCCCCCCGACGAACGGCACCTGACGTTCACCTAGGGGCCTCGGGATGCAGCCGCCGGAAATCATCGATCAGGCTGGGATCTAATATGTCCCGTTGAGGCACCCAAGAACGCTCTTCTACCCCATACCCCTCCCAATCCACCAAGAACTGAAACCCCCTACCCCTCCGCCTACAACTCAGGATTCTCCGCACCGTATAGACAGGCTGACCGTCAATAATGCGGGGCGGAGGAACCGCAGGGAGTGGCGGGGACAAGGACGATGAGAGGAATGGCTTCAACAGGGACACATGAAACGTCGGATGGACCCTCATAGAGGCCGGAAGGCGTAGCCTGTAAGCCATAGGATTCACCCGACGCACCACTTTAAAGGGCCCTATAAAGCGAGGAGCCAGCTTCCTGGACTCCACCCGGAGAGGGAGATCACGAGTGGAGAGCCAAACCCGCTGTCCCGGACGGAAAACCGGAGCCGGACGACGCTTGCGGTTAGCTTGCCGCTGAGCCTTAACCGAGGCCTTCTGCAGCGCCGTCCGCACTCTGCTCCACGTCCTGCGACAACGAGCCACATGTGCCTGGGCCGACGGCACCTCCACCTCCTGCTCCTGTTCGGGAAACAGAGGAGGTTGAAAACCATATTGACACTGAAAGGGAGACATACCAGTAGAGGAGGAGAGGAGGGTATTATGCGCATACTCAGCCCAGGCCAACCTCCTACTCCACGTCGCCGGACACCCAGCAACGTAGCACCTCAGAACGCCCTCCAGGTCCTGGTTGACACGCTCCGTCTGCCCGTTCGTCTGCGGATGGAACCCAGACGACAGGCTGACGGAGGCGCCCAGACCGCCGGCGAACGCCTTCCAGAACCTGGAGGCGAACTGAGGACCCCGGTCGGACACAATATCCACTGGAATCCCATGAACCCGAAAGACGTGCTGCACCACAAGGTCAGCCGTCTCCCGAGCCGAGGGGAGCTTGGGGAGGGGAATGAAGTGGGCCGCCTTGGAGAACCGGTCCACCACCACCAGGATGGCAGTGAACCCATCCGATAAGGGAAGACCGGAAATAAAATCCAGGGATATGTGCGACCAGGGACGCTTGGGAATAGGAAGCGGTCGGAGGAGACCCACCGGCGCACGGCGAGAGGTCTTACTGCGCGCGCACACCGGACAGGCCGCCACAAAGGAACGCGTATCCCCCTCCACTGTCGGCCACCAAAACCTCCTACGGATAAACTCCAGGGTTCTGGTGGCCCCAGGGTGGCCGGTGAGAGAGGATGTATGCGCCCACTGCAGCAGGCGTGAGCATACATCCTACCCGGAGGACCCCCACCGGGATCGGGCTCCCGTGCCTGAGCCGACCTCACCACCCTATCTATGCCCCATGACACGGGTGCCAAAATCAAGGCCTGTGGAATAATAGGGTGGGGCTTCTCCTCTCGACCCGGAAGATCAAACTGACGTGACAGGGCGTCAGGCTTGATGTTCTTGGAACCGGGTCGATAGGAGATGGTAAATCGAAATCGAGTGAAGAATAACGCCCACCTGGCCTGGCGAGCGTTAAGGCGTTTAGCCCCTTGGATGTAAGCCAAGTTCTTATGGTCAGTCCAAACAATGAAAGGATGTGCCGCCCCCTCTAACCAATGTCTCCATTTCTCCAATGCCAATTTGATTGCCAACAACTCCCGATTACCCACATTGTAGTTACGCTCGGCCGGAGACAGCCGGCGCGAAAAGAAGGCACAAGGATGCACCTTACCATCCTTTAAACATCTCTGCAAGATTACCCCTCCCACCGCGGTGTCAGAGGCATCCACCTCCACAATGAACGGAGCCTCTGTGTCGTGACGGATCAGTACAGGGGCGGAGGTAAATCGACGTTTGAGGTCGCAGAAGGCCGACTCTGCCCTAGGCGACCATTCAAAGCCAGGGAGAGAGGACTTAGTGAGAGCTGTTAATGGATTGACTAAGGCGCTAAAATTGCGAATAAAGCGCCTGTAAAAATGTGCAAAGCCCAAAAAACGTTGTAACTCCTTGAGCGACGAAGGCCGTGGCCAATCCAAGACTGCACTCACCTTGGCTGGATCCATGCGAAGATCGCCCTTCGTCAACACAAAGCCCAGGAAGGAAACGGTGTCAGTGTGAAACACACACTTCTCAGCCTTAACAAACAGTTGATGCTTAAGGAGACGTTGAAGCACCTCACGAACGTGCAGTTGGTGTTGCACCATATCGCGAGAAAAAATAAGGATGTCATCCAAATATACAAACACTGACACCCCAATTAGATCCCGCAGCACGTCGTTGACCAGGGCTTGGAAAACTGCTGTAGCATTAGCTAAACCAAAAGACATGACTAAATACTCATAATGCCCATTAGGAGTATTAAATGCAGTCTTCCACTCGTCCCCTTCTCTAATCCTGACCAAGTTGTATGCATTACGTAAGTCAAGTTTAGAAAAGACCTGTGCCCCCTGTAAGCACTCAAAGGCGGTGTCCATGAGCGGTAAAGGATAACGGTTCTTGATGGAAACGTCATTCAACCCCCTATAATCTATGCACGGCCGCTGATCACCATCTTTTTTAGCCACAAAAAAGAAGCCAGCGCCTGCAGGGGATGTGGACGGTCGGATATGCCCCGCGGACAGTGCCTCTCGAATGTAAGTGTTCATGGACACTGTCTCAGGGCGGGAGAGAGAGAACATCCGTCCCCGGGGCGGAGAAGCGCCGGGTAGAAGATCAATGGTGCAGTCGTAAGGTCTATGAGGCGGTAGTGCTTTAGCACGCGTTTTACTAAAAACGTCCGCCAGGTCACAATAGACCGCAGGAACACCTGCCAAATCAGGGTTGGGGGATAATAAAGAATCTGCAACGTCCACCGTCAACCTGGAGAGAGACAAAAGAGGGGGGGGGACGGACGGACGGATGAACTCACGCCAGCGTCAGCGCTGACGCCGCTTCCCATGGAGAGTTCACCCGTAGCCCAGTTAATAAGAGGATTATGCAGCACAAGCCAAGGGTGGCCTAAAACAATGTCAGAATGAGGAGACATAACAAAAAAAAATTCAAATATTCCCCCTCGCTACCCGCCACCCGAACCCACAGTTTCCCGGTGCGCTGGGTAATAAATCCACAACCAAGCGGTCGGCCATCCAGCGAACGGACAGGGATGGGCACCTCTAGTGTTTCCAAGCGAACCCCCCATTCTAGAGCCACCCCCACATGAATCAAGTTGCCCGCAGCCCCCGAATCCACTAAAGTTCAAGTTCTTTAATAGTTGTCATACAGAAGTACAGAATACTTTCATACAAAATGCTTCTTACTGTTACGCTCCAGAGACTGTGCTAGACAAGATAGTATCAAATAACATAATAACATAATATAGCATGAATTTAGAAGAAGAAAATGAGGTCACAGTTGTTCGGTATAGACATATGTACAATGTTCTGAGTTACCATATAATATACAATACACAACTATGCAGTGTACTAATGTACAGTACTATCTAGTGCAAAGCAGAAATGGGATGAGGTACAATTTTAGGTACAATTTACAGTAAGGTGTACGAGTTGTAGTGCAATCCTTCATCCATAAATATAAAGTGTGGGGAGTGGGTGCTACAGTGTGTTTGTTTAAAGTGGGTGTGTGCTATAAAGTGTGTGTAGTGGGTGCTACAGTGTGTTTGTTTAAAGTGAGTGTGTGCGTGTGGATGTGTGTGCTATGTGTGTTTGGTGGTTGTTGTTGTGTAGTGTTCATTCATTGTTCGTTTAGCAGCCTGATGGCCTGGGGATAGAAGCTACTTCTGAGTCTTTCTGTGCTCGCCTTGAGACTCCTGTATCGCTTGCCTGACGGCAGCAGTTCAAAGAGGCAGTTGTTCGGGTGGCTCGAGTCCTTAATAATTCTCTTAGCCTTCCCCTTGCAACGCTTGTAGTAAATGTTCTGGAGGGTGGGGAGCCCCCCTCCGATTGTGCGTTCGGCTGAACGTGTCACTCTTTGTAGTCTGCTTTGGTCTTTTGCAGTGCTATTCCCAAACCAGGAGGTGATGTTGCCGGTCAAGATGCTCTCTATTGTACATGAGTAGAAGTTCTTAAGGATCTTCTGGCTGACTTGGAACTTCCTTAGGCGCCTGAGGAAGTAGAGGCGTTGTCGTGCCTTCTTCACCACACTGTTAATGTGTATGGTCCATTTCAAGTCCTCGGATATGTGGGCTCCGAGGTACTTGAAGCTGTTGACTCTCTCAACCGGTGCCCCGTCGATGCTGAGGGGGCTGTAGTCCTTGACCCCCGACCTCCTGAAGTCCACAATCATCTCCTTTGTTTTGCTGACGTTCAGGGAGAGGCTGTTTTCCTGGCACCATCCCGCCAGGACTTTGACCTCTTCCAGGTAGGCCCTCTCGTCGTTGGCAGAGATCAGGCCCACCACCACTGTGTCGTCAGCAAATTTGACGATTGTATTGCTACTCCGCTGAGCCACACAGTCGTGTGTGTACAGGGAGTAGAGGAGGGGACTCAGAACACAGCCCTGGGGGGCCCCTATGTTGAGGGTGATGGATGAGGAGGTGCAGTTGCCTGCTCTCACCACCTGGGGTCTGCCAGTCAGGAAGTCCAAGACCCACTGGCAGAGGTCATAGCCCAAGCCCAGGTCCCTGAGCTTGGCTATGAGTATGGAGGGGACTATGGTATTGAATGCCGAGCTGTAGTCGATGAATAGCATTCTCACATAGTTAGAAGAATCCCCCCACCTGACAGTGACATCAAAAAAAGTACGTGAGTCGTGAACGTCTATGACCGGAGAGACATGCCCACCTGCTAGCACCTTCCCCAGGCCTAGCGGGCTCCTGCGTTTCCCGAGCCACGACAGGCGGCGAAGCGATGCCCCGTGCGGCCACAATGAAAACAGCGCTTCTCGTTGACCCGCCTCTGCTTCTCCGCTTCAGAGAGGTTCAATGCTCCCAGCTGCATGGGCTCGTCATCGCCCCGGTGCTCTCTCATTGGCTGGTATGCTGGCCGATCGACACTAGGAGAGGGGCGGAAGAGTACCTGTGATGAAGCCTCCCTCTCGCGTCCCCTCTCCCGGTGACGATTATCCAACCGAATGGCCATGTTGATCAGCAGATCCAAGCGCTCGGGTAGCTCCCGCGTAGCCAGCTCGTCCTGCATGCGAGTGGAGAGACCATGCAAGAAGTGGACACAGCAGGGAGCCTCATGCCAGTCCGCCTCTCGAGCCACAATGCGGAAATCAATGGCGTAGTCTGCTACGGCGCGAATGCCCTGCCGGCAGGACATAAGTCGACTGCCGGCCTCGTAAATGGAAATCACCCTGGAGGTATCGAATACACGACGTAACTCCAGGGTGAAGGCATCCGCGTCGCGGCAGACCACAGACCCACTCTCCCACTCCGCTGTGGCCCAAGAGAGAGCACGACCCGTGAGGAGAGTTATAATATAGGCTACCCGAGCCACATCACTGGGGAAAGTATGCGGCTGCAATTGAAAAATGAGAGAGCACTGGGCGATGAACTCACGGCAGCCGGCTGGAGCCCCTCCATAGCGATCCGGCGCCGGCAGGCGTGGCTCTCGGTAGTCCTCCCGATCTACCGGATACCCCCGCTCGCCTTCCCCGCCGATCGATGATGCTCCGGCTGCGGATCTCATCGTTGTTGTCGTCCCAGCGGCCGCAGAGCGGGCCTGGTTCACCGCCGCCAACGCTGTCTCCGCCGTCTCCTGAGAAGCCAGGGAAACATCTCCCAGTCGACCCAGCTCGACACCGACTGCCATCTGCCGCTCCATGATGATCCTGAGCTGGTCCCGTACGCTCACCATCTCGTCCCGTATCTCCTCGTTGGAAGTCATGATGGCTAGAGCTTCTGTTACGAACGGGTAAGTGACTTCCAAGTTGTCGAGGAGAAGAACGAGACGGAGAATGTTTTACTCTTCCAAAACAGCTGTACTGTTTATTAACAGGGAAAAGCGTATAATATAAAAAGGGAGAAAGACAATATGTCTGTGCTTGTCCAGCTGTAGGTACGTCCGTAGGATTAGGTGACAGCAACCAATGACAGCACCCAGGTGTGACAGACAATTAGTGATGACAGCAATCAGTGGTGACATACAAGGTGAACCCATAACAACAGGAGTGACCCAGGTAGACAGTAGGATGCTATCCTAAGGAGGATAGTCTCCCGAACGTTACAGACATGCCCTATATCTCTGAAAAACAATGTCAGAATGAGGAGACATAACAAAAAAAAAATTCAAATATTCCCCCTCGCTACCCGCCACCCGAACCCACAGTTTCCCGGTGCGCTGGGTAATAAATCCACAACCAAGCGGTCGGCCATCCAGCGAACGGACAGGGATGGGCACCTCTAGTGTTTCCAAGGGAACCCCCCATTCTAGAGCCACCCCCACATGAATCAAGTTGCCCGCAGCCCCCGAATCCACTAAAGCCTTGGCCGTTTTAGAAGAATCCCCCCACCTGACAGTGACATCAAAAAAAGTACGTGAGTCGTGAACGTCTATGACCGGAGAGACATGCCCACCTGCTAGCACCTTCCCCAGGCCTAGCGGGCTCCTGCGTTTCCCGAGCCACGACAGGCGGCGAAGCGATGCCCCGTGCGGCCACAATGAAAACAGCGCTTCTCGTTGACCCGCCTCTGCTTCTCCGCTTCAGAGAGGTTCAATGCTCCCAGCTGCATGGGCTCGTCATCGCCCCGGTGCTCTCTCATTGGCTGGTATGCTGGCCGATCGACACTAGGAGAGGGGCGGAAGAGTACCTGTGATGAAGCCTCCCTCTCGCGTCCCCTCTCCCGGTGACGATTATCCAACCGAATGGCCATGTTGATCAGCAGATCCAAGCGCTCGGGTAGCTCCCGCGTAGCCAGCTCGTCCTGCATGCGAGTGGAGAGACCATGCAAGAAGTGGACACAGCAGGGAGCCTCATGCCAGTCCGCCTCTCGAGCCACAATGCGGAAATCAATGGCGTAGTCTGCTACGGCGCGAATGCCCTGCCGGCAGGACATAAGTCGACTGCCGGCCTCGTAAATGGAAATCACCCTGGAGGTATCGAATACACAACGTAACTCCAGGGTGAAGGCATCCGCGTCGCGGCAGACCACAGACCCACTCTCCCACTCCGCTGTGGCCCAAGAGAGAGCACGACCCGTGAGGAGAGTTATAATATAGGCTACCCGAGCCACATCACTGGGGAAAGTATGCGGCTGCAATTGAAAAATGAGAGAGCACTGGGCGATGAACTCACGGCAGCCGGCTGGAGCCCCTCCATAGCGATCCGGCGCCGGCAGGCGTGGCTCTCGGTAGTCCTCCCGATCTACCGGATACCCCCGCTCGCCTTCCCCGCCGATCGATGATGCTCCGGCTGCGGATCTCATCGTTGTTGTCGTCCCAGCGGCCGCAGAGCGTGCCTGGTTCACCGCCGCCAACGCTGTCTCCGCCGTCTCCTGAGAAGCCAGGGAAACATCTCCCAGTCGACCCAGCTCGACACCGACTGCCATCTGCCGCTCCATGATGATCCTGAGCTGGTCCCGTACGCTCACCATCTCGTCCCGTATCTCCTCGTTGGAAGTCATGATGGCTAGAGCTTCTGTTACGAACGGGTAAGTGACTTCCAAGTTGTCGAGGAGAAGAACGAGACAGAGAATGTTTTACTCTTCCAAAACAGCTGTACTGTTTATTAACAGGGAAAAGCGTATAATATAAAAAGGGAGAAAGACAATATGTCTGTGCTTGTCCAGCTGTAGGTACGTCCGTAGGATTAGGTGACAGCAACCAATGACAGCACCCAGGTGTGACAGACAATTAGTGATGACAGCAATCAGTGGTGACATACAAGGTGAACCCATAACAACAGGAGTGACCCAGGTAGACAGTAGGATGCTATCCTAAGGAGGATAGTCTCCCGAACGTTACAGACATGCCCTATATCTCTGAAAACATCTGAGCGCACACCGGAGAAGTATTCATATAATAACGCTATGAACCAGGCTGAATTCATTCGGAAATACCTATTCCACATGCTATTTAGGGTTTGACAATAATTACACTAATGTCGCTGTTTTACAATGAACTATAGTGAATTACGGGTCATACAAAACACGTCATTGTTGAAACTAATGCACGGAATCTTATTTCCGTGGTGCAATATTCAATATTCTGCCAGGCCACGCATGCTCCGAGCTGTGCGTAGATATACGCACAAAGTCAGGCACAAGTTCAATTTGATAAGTCCCACACTTTGCTTAGAAATGATTGTACGCACAGGTTACGCACATATCTGTGCGTACGCAACGTTGATGAATGAGGGCCCTGGTGAGCAGCTGTACAGGAAAACTCAGGTTGGGTTCCCCTCACGGTCTGAACTGGAGTACTACCCCTCCTGCTCCTGTGTGCCGTTGCTGTGAGCCTGAGGAGGGAGCCATTGGCACAGCGCTGGGCACATAAGAGCACATGTCGGCATTGGCTGGACACCCAAACACATTGAGAGAGTTGCACGGCAGTTGGCTGGACACTGGAACACGCTTGGGGAGCAGCTGGGCGCCTCTCCGCCTGGCTCCCAGTCCCTGTTTGAGGCTAGATAGGACGCCTGCCTTTCCTCCATATCCCTCCAAGAAACCGTGGACGCTTTTCTTTTGTTCTGTTAAACTGTTCAATTGAGAGCCTGTTAAGTCTGCAGTCTGCTCAGGTGTCGAGCAGCACAGACAACTCTTAATAATAATAATTAATAATAATAATAATAATAATAATAATAATAATAATAATAATAATAATAATAATAATAATAATAATAACTTTATTTGTATAGCACCTTTCATACAGGGGATTGCAGTTCAAAGTGCTTTACATCAGTAAGAAATAAGACATAAAATCAGTGTAAAACAAGCAGCAAGAGCAAAGCATAAAGTGGGATAAAATAATGCAGATATATTAATCAAATCATGTCAGAACCGCACGTTCCAATAGGCTTCTGTAATCTGTTATAAAACATGATAAAGGTCAGAGTATGCACCCAGCGGATAGTGGGGCGTAGAGATAAAAGTACAAATTAGTCAAATAATAGCAAGTGTAAAATGAGCAGACATATAAAAGCTTTTAACATTAGGATCCAACATCCCACCAGGCCTCCCTGTTTATGGCTCGATCATGACACATAATATAGACCATTTTAAAAACGAAGCCGAGAGAACCGGAGGGGAACTTAACGTACTGCGTGTAATAAGGAAATTCTGGCAGAAATTCGTCTCAGCTCAGTGGATAAATGGAACATCTGTAGCGGTAAGTCCCTGCAGAAAGATGGTAGAAGTATGTTCTCTCTAATAACGTACTGTAGTTCTGTGAGCAGAATCTCACAAAAAAAACAGCAACAGAAATGTCTCAAACATGTAAGCAGATACGTATGCTGTTGCCCTGTACTCATGCTTCGTAGGAATATGTTGATATGATGTACATTGTTTGACCAGAGATGAAAATGTTTGCACAATTTGGTTCAAATTCGATTCATAGTTTAATACACCTCCATGCTGTCAACTGAATGATTTCTGCCACAGAACACTGCCCCTCTCTCACCATGTCTCTCTCTCTCTCTCCCAGTCTCTCTCTCTCTCTCTCTCTCTCTCTCTCTCTCTCTCTCTCTCTCCCTCTCTCTCTCCCAGTCTCTCTCTCTCTGTCCCTCTCTCTCCCACCGTCTCTCCCAGTCTATCTCTGTCTCTCTCTCTGTTTCTCTCTCCCACAGTCTCTCTCTGTCTCTCTCTCTCCCACAGTCTCTCTGTCTCTCTCTCCCACAGTCTCTCTCTCTGTCTCTCTCTCCCACAGTCTCTCTCTGTCTCTCCCACAGTCTCTCTCTCTGTCTCTCTCTCACACCCAGTCTCTCTCTCTGTATCTCTCTCACCCACAGTCTCTCTCTGTATCTCTCTCACACTCTTCTCTCACCCAGTCTCTCTCCTTCTCTGTTCTCTTTTGCTCTCTTTATATCATGTCCTCGACCCTCCCTCCCTCTCCCTAATCTCTCTCTCTCTCCCTCCCTCTCCCTAATCTCTCTCTCTCTCTCTCTCTGGATGTTGACGTCCAAATCAATTCGTCTTCTCTCCGTCACATTCTGGTCTGTTGCTTAATAGGGTGTGGAGCCTCATCGCCACACCTGTGATAAATTAGGGAAAGCAGCCATTTTAATTACAAGAAGAAAAACAGATAGAAACAATGTGTCAATCACAAACCACCAATTAGCGAGGCCACACTTAAACCACAATGTGAATATACACCACAGACAGTAAGTCCACCATGTGAAAGTAACACATGTGTGAATGAATGAATGAATGAAAACTTTATTTAACAGATTGCAGAATGGGTACAATACAGTACGGCTCAATACATACAATTGTTAAGGGGATGCAGACCTGAGAAAGACGTTTGTCTTGTTTCCATCAGGGTCCCCCATTTTCAATTCATATAGACATATATGACATACATGACATACAGATAGTCAGTACTGCTACATCTATACATTTATGACATACCAGATTTGCAAATACAGTACTGTTTGTGATACAGAAGGAGTCAAGAAAAGGGAGTATATACATTTGACGTAGAAACTGTACATTGGAGGTTGGGTGGGGGGGGTTGGGTACATTGGGATATTGACAACCATACTGGGTAATTTACATTGGAGGTGGTTGGGGGGGGGGGGGGGGGGCGGGGGGCATACTGTATAAACAAGTAACACTGTACATTGAGGGGGGGGGGGAGGAGACACTGTACAAACAAACACAATTGTACATTGAACTATTGACAAAACCATACTAGGTAAATGACTGTACATTGGAGGGGGTTGGAATGATTGGGTTAGGATATTTACAGGGGCCAGTGTTGAATTGCAGTCTCCCGTAGGTGTCCCTTGAGAGAGGTTTTGAAAGTGGGTAGTGATCCACATTCCTTTACAGCTTTGGGTAGGGCGTTCCACATTGATGTGGCATAATTGCGAAACGTGTTTAGTCCCTTATTTGAGCCGAATCTGGGTTTGACATGATTTGTGGAGCTCCCTCTGGTGTTGTGATCGTGGTATTCACTGACCTTTGGGAAGTATTTTGACATGTACATGGGTACCTTGGTCGTGTAGTGTATCTTGTAGACCAGGCCCATTGCAAGTTGTTGTACTCTGTCGTCTACTCTAAGCCATCCTAGGTTGTCGAAGTGGGCAGGGGTGAGGTGGGTTCTAGGAGTAAGGTCAAGCAGTAGTCTGACCAGTTTGTTTTGAGATGTTTGTAATTTTGTTTTTAGCGCCTTTGAGGTGCTTTGGTACCATGAGGTGCAAGCATAGTCGTAGTACCCCTGAATGAGTGCTCCTGCCAGAGTCTTCAGGGTGTTCTTGTTTACCAGAGAGGAGATCCGGTACAAGAATCGAGTTCGTTGGTTGACTTTTTTTATTACATTGGATGCCATTTTGTCACAGGAGAGATTAGCCTCTAGGATGGACCCCAGGTAGGTAATTTCATCTTTCCTTGTGACAATATTGTCACCCACTGTAACTGAGAAGCCGTCGGTCTTGCTGAGTTTGTTATTTGAACCGAAGAGAATGGACTCTGTTTTGCCCATGTGTAATGATAGTTTGTTATCAGCGAGCCATATGCAGATTCTGCCTAGTTCCGAGCTGAGGGTTTTTTCAACCTGTAACTTGTTCTTGTCAGAGACCAGCAGGGCTGAGTCGTCCGCAAACAGGAACAAGTTGCAGTCACAAGCTGACGACATGTCATTTGCATAAATTAGGAACAGTAGCGGTCCTAGTATGCTTCCTTGTGGAACACCACAGCTCACTGTGAGGGGGGGGGATAGGGTACCGTTTACCTCCACCATCTGTTCCCTCCCCTCAAGGTAGGATTGCATCCAGCTCACTGATAGACTATCAAAACCAATTGCTTTTAGCTTGTCAATCAGAATGGAGTGATTGACCGTGTCAAAGGCCTTTTGTAGGTCCAGCATGACCATGCCGCAGTATTTGCCTGCGTCCACCTCTTGTTTGATGTGGTCATTCAAATAGAGAAGGCATGTGTCAGTGGAGTGGGATGTTCTGAAGCCAGATTGGAATTCGTAGATTAGATTTTTTTCCGCTAGGTACTTTTCGACCTGTTCGTAGACTATTTTTTCCATGACTTTCGAGATGGAGGTGAGAATAGAAACAGGGCGGTAGTTGCCTGGGTCTAATTTGCTGCCCTTTTTGTGCAGAGGGGTCACCCTCGCAATTTTGAAGTCCTTGGGGACGTGTCCCTGTTTTATGGAGAGGTTTATTATGTGTGTGATGATTGGTGTGATGGCGGCTGCTGAGTCTCTGAGGAATTTGGAGGGGATGTTGTCATGGCCAGTGGCCTTGTTAGGTTGGAGGGCGCTCAGTTTATTGAGTACCTCATCTGTTGTTACCGTTTCCAGCTTGAAGTCGTCCTTGCGGACCCCTAGGTTTTTGTAGAAAGCTACTATGTGTTCTACCCCATAAAGCCCTGAGTGGGAGGGTAGTTTGTTTACCAGTGTTGTGGCTATGTTTGTGAAGAAAATGTTTAAGTAATTGGCTACATCCAGCTTGTCTGTGATGAGCGTGTTGTCAGTTTTTATGTTTATGTTTGAGAATCTGGTTTTAAGTTTTTTACTGCATCCTAGTTGATTATTGAGTAATTTCCAAAGTTCACGTGGTTTGTTTTTGTTTTCCTCAGTTTTGTCATTGATGAAATTCTTTTTTGCAGTTTGTGTGTGTGTGCCATATGTGAATTATTCATCCCAGTGTGTCACTCATGTGTGTGTGATTTCATTCCAGTGTCTTAACTGTGTGTGCCTGTTTGTTGTGTACTTATTACCAGGGTGTGTTGCTCTCCGTCATCAGATTAATAGTTGCCAGGTGTGTTGCTCTGAGTCATCAGATTAATAGTTGCCAGGTATGTTGCTCTGAGTCATCAGATTAATAGTTGCCAGGTGTGTTGCTCTGAGTCATCAGATTAATAGTTGCCAGGTGTGTTGCTCTGAGTCATCAGATTAATAGTTGCCAGGTGTGTTGCTCTGAGTCATCAGATTAATAGTTGCCAGGTGTGTTGCTCTGTGTCATCAGATTAATAGTTGCCATGTGTGTTGCTCTGAGTCATCAGATTAATAGTTGCAGGGTGTGTTGCTCTGAGTCATCAGATTAATAGTTGCAGGGTGTGTTGCTCTGAGTCATCAGATTAATAGTTGCCAGGTGTGTTGCTCTGCGGTCATCAGATTAATAGTTGCCAGGTGTGTTGCTCTGAGTCATCAGATTAATAGTTGCAGGGTGTGTTGCTCTGTGTCATCAGATTAATAGTTGCCAGGTGTGTTGCTCTCCCTCATCAGATTAATAGTTGCCAGGTGTGTTGCTCTGAGTCATCAGATTAATAGTTGCCAGGGTGTGTTGCTCTGAGTCATCAGATTAATAGTTGCAGGGTGTGTTGCTCTGAGTCATCAGATTAATAGTTGCAGGGTGTGTTGCTGTGAGTCATCAGATTAATAGTTGCAGGGTGTGTTGCTCTGAGTCATCAGATTAATAGTTGCCAGGTGTGTTGCTCTCCCTCATCAGATTAATAGTTGCCAGGTGTGTTGCTCTGAGTCATCAGATTAATAGTTGCCAGGTGTGTTGCTCTCCCTCATCAGATTAATAGTTGCCAGGTGTGTTGCTCTGAGTCATCAGATTAATAGTTGCCAGGTGTGTTGCTCTGAGTCATCAGATTAATAGTTTCAGGGTGTGTTGCTCTGTGTCATCAGATTAATAGTTGCCAGGTATGTTGCTCTGAGTCATCAGATTAATAGTTGCCAGGTGTGTTGCTCTGAGTCATCAGATTAATAGTTGCCAGGTGTGTTGCTCTGAGTCATCAGATTAATAGTTGCCAGGTGTGTTGCTCTGAGTCATCAGATTAATAGTTGCCAGGTGTGTTGCTCTGAGTCATCAGATTAATAGTTGCCAGGTGTGTTGCTCTGAGTCATCAGATTAATAGTTGCCAGGTGTGTTGCTCTGTGTCATCAGATTAATAGTTGCCATGTGTGTTGCTCTGAGTCATCAGATTAATAGTTGCAGGGTGTGTTGCTCTGAGTCATCAGATTAATAGTTGCAGGGTGTGTTGCTCTGAGTCATCAGATTAATAGTTGCCAGGTGTGTTGCTCTGCGGTCATCAGATTAATAGTTGCCAGGTGTGTTGCTCTGAGTCATCAGATTAATAGTTGCAGGGTGTGTTGCTCTGTGTCATCAGATTAATAGTTGCCAGGTGTGTTGCTCTCCCTCATCAGATTAATAGTTGCCAGGTGTGTTGCTCTGAGTCATCAGATTAATAGTTGCCAGGGTGTGTTGCTCTGAGTCATCAGATTAATAGTTGCAGGGTGTGTTGCTCTGAGTCATCAGATTAATAGTTGCAGGGTGTGTTGCTGTGAGTCATCAGATTAATAGTTGCAGGGTGTGTTGCTCTGAGTCATCAGATTAATAGTTGCCAGGTGTGTTGCTCTCCCTCATCAGATTAATAGTTGCCAGGTGTGTTGCTCTGAGTCATCAGATTAATAGTTGCCAGGTGTGTTGCTCTGAGTCATCAGATTAATAGTTGCAGGGTGTGTTGCTCTGTGTCATCAGATTAATAGTTGCCAGGTGTGTTGCTCTGAGTCATCAGATTAATAGTTGCCAGGGTGTGTTGCTCTGAGTCATCAGATTAATAGTTGCCAGGTGTGTTGCTCTGCGGTCATCAGATTAATAGTTGCCAGGTGTGTTGCTCTGTGTCATCAGATTAATAGTTGCCAGGTGTGTTGCTCTGTGTCATCAGATTAATAGTTGCAGGGTGTGTTGCTCTGAGTCATCAGATTAATAGTTGCCAGGTGTGTTGCTCTGAGTCATCAGATTAATAGTTGCCAGGGTGTGTTGCTCTGTGTCATCAGATTAATAGTTGCCAGGTGTGTTGCTCTGAGTCATCAGATTAATAGTTGCCAGGTGTGTTGCTCTGAGTCATCAGATTAATAGTTGCCAGGTGTGTTGCTCTGAGTCATCAGATTAATAGTTGCCAGGTGTGTTGCTCTGTGTCATCAGATTAATAGTTGCCAGGTGTGTTGCTCTGTGTCATCAGATTAATAGTTGCAGGGTGTGTTGCTCTGAGTCATCAGATTAATAGTTGCCAGGTGTGTTGCTCTGAGTCATCAGATTAATAGTTGCCAGGTGTGTTGCTCTGAGTCATCAGATTAATAGTTGCAGGGTGTGTTGCTCTGAGTCATCAGATTAATAGTTGCCAAGGTGTGTTGCTCTGTCTCATCAGATTAATAGTTGCCAGGTGTGTTGTTCTGAGTCATCAGATTAATAGTTGCAGGGTGTGTTGCTCTGAGTCATCAGATTAATAGTTGCCAGGTGTGTTGCTCTCCCTCATCAGATTAATAGTTGCCAGGTGTGTTGCTCTGAGTCATCAGATTAATAGTTGCCAGGTGTGTTGCTCTGAGTCATCAGATTAATAGTTTCAGGGTGTGTTGCTCTGTGTCATCAGATTAATAGTTGCCAGGTATGTTGCTCTGAGTCATCAGATTAATAGTTGCCAGGTGTGTTGCTCTGAGTCATCAGATTAATAGTTGCCAGGTGTGT
The DNA here is from genome assembly GCF_963971535.1 of Notolepis coatsorum. NCBI lineage: Eukaryota > Metazoa > Chordata > Actinopteri > Aulopiformes > Paralepididae > Notolepis > Notolepis coatsorum. The sequence continues at coordinate 105,745,901 of NC_140172.1, read as the reverse complement.
TGCTCTGAGTCATCAGATTAATAGTTGCCAGGTGTGTTGCTCTGAGTCATCAGATTAATAGTTGCCAGGTGTGTTGCTCTGTGTCATCAGATTAATAGTTGCCATGTGTGTTGCTCTGAGTCATCAGATTAATAGTTTGCAGGGTGTGTTGCTCTGAGTCATCAGATTAATAGTTGCAGGGTGTGTTTGCCTCTGAGTCATCAGATTAATAGTTGCCAGGGTGTGTTGCTCTGCGGTCATCAGATTAATAGTTGCCAGGTGTGTTGCTCTGAGTCATCAGATTAATAGTTGCAGGGTGTGTTGCTCTGTGTCATCAGATTAATAGTTGCCAGGTGTGTTGCTCTCGCCTCATCAGATTAATAGTTGCCAGAGGTGTGTTGCTCTGAGTCATCAGATTAATAGTTGCCAGGGTGTGTTTGCTCTGAGTCATCAGATTAATAGTTGCAGGGTGTGTTGCTCTGAGTCATCAGATTAATAGTTGCAGGGTGTGTTGCTCTGAGTCATCAGATTAATAGTTGCAGGGTGTGTTGCTCTGAGTCATCAGATTAATAGTTGCCAGGTGTGTTGCTCTCCCTCATCAGATTAATAGTTGCCAGGTGTGTTGCTCTGAGTCATCAGATTAATAGTTGCCTAGGTGTGTTGCTCTGAGTCATCAGATTAATAGTTGCAGGGTGTGTTGCTCTGTGTCATCAGATTAATAGTTGCCAGGTGTGTTGCTCTGAGTCATCAGATTAATAGTTGCCAGGTGTGTTGCTCTGAGTCATCAGATTAATAGTTGCCAGGTGTGTTGCTCTGCGGTCATCAGATTAATAGTTGCCAGGTGTGTTGCTCTGTGTCATCAGATTAATAGTTGCCAGGTGTGTTGCTCTGTGTCATCAGATTAATAGTTGCAGGGTGTGTTGCTCTGAGTCATCAGATTAATAGTTGCCAGGTGTGTTGCTCTGAGTCATCAGATTAATAGTTGCCAGGTGTGTTGCTCTGTGTCATCAGATTAATAGTTGCCAGGTGTGTTGCTCTGAGTCATCAGATTAATAGTTGCCAGGTGTGTTGCTCTGAGTCATCAGATTAATAGTTGCCAGGTGTGTTGCTCTGAGTCATCAGATTAATAGTTGCCAGGTGTGTTGCTCTGTGTCATCAGATTAATAGTTGCCAGGTGTGTTGCTCTGTGTCATCAGATTAATAGTTGCAGGGTGTGTTGCTCTGAGTCATCAGATTAATAGTTGCCAGGTGTGTTGCTCTGAGTCATCAGATTAATAGTTGCCAGGTGTGTTGCTCTGAGTCATCAGATTAATAGTTGCAGGGTGTGTTGCTCTGAGTCATCAGATTAATAGTTGCCAGGTGTGTTGCTCTGTCTCATCAGATTAATAGTTGCCAGGTGTGTTGCTCTGAGTCATCAGATTAATAGTTGCAGGGTGTGTTGCTCTGAGTCATCAGATTAATAGTTGCCAGGTGTGTTGCTCTCCCTCATCAGATTAATAGTTGCCAGGTGTGTTGCTCTGAGTCATCAGATTAATAGTTGCCAGGTGTGTTGCTCTGAGTCATCAGATTAATAGTTGCCAGGGTGTGTTGCTCTGTGTCATCAGATTAATAGTTGCCAGGTGTGTTGCTCTGAGTCATCAGATTAATAGTTGCCAGGGTGTGTTGCTCTGAGTCATCAGATTAATAGTTGCCAGGTGTGTTGCTCTGCGGTCATCAGATTAATAAGTTGCCAGGTGTGTTGCTCTGAGTCATCAGATTAATAGTTGCCAGGTGTGTTGCTCTGAGTCATCAGATTAATAGTTGCCAGGTGTGTTGCTCTGAGTCATCAGATTAATAGTTGCCAGGTGTGTTGCTCTGAGGTCATCAGATTAATAGTTGCCAGGGTGTGTTGCTCTGAGTCATCAGATTAATAGTTGCCAGGTGTGTTGCTCTGTGTCATCAGATTAATAGTTGCAGGTGTGTTGCTCTGAGTCATCAGATTAATAGTTGCCAGGTGTGTTGCTCTGAGTCATCAGATTAATAGTTGCCAGGTGTGTTGCTCTGAGTCATCAGATTAATAGTTGCCAGGTGTGTTTGCTCCTGAGTCATCAGATTAATAGGTTGCCAGGTGTGTTGCTCTGAGTCATCAGATTAATACAGGTGTGTTGCTCTGTGTCATCAGATTAATAGTTGCAAGGTGTGTTGCTCTGAGTCATCAGATTAATAGTTGCCAGGTGTGTTGCTCTGAGTCATCAGATTAATAGTTGCAGGGTGTGTTGCTCTGAGTCATCAGATTAATAGTTGCCAGGTGTGTTGCTCTGAGTCATCAGATTAATAGTTGCCAGGTGTGTTGCTCTGAGTCATCAGATTAATAGTTGCCAGGTGTGTTGCTCTGAGTCATCAGATTAATAGTTGCCAGGTGTGTTGCTCTGAGTCATCAGATTAATAGTTGCAGGGTGTGTTGCTCTGAGTCATCAGATTAATAGTTGCCAGGTGTGTTGCTCTGAGTCATCAGATTAATAGTTGCCAGGTGTGTTGCTCTGAGTCATCAGATTAATAGTTGCCAGGTGTGTTGCTCTGAGTCATCAGATTAATAGTTGCAGGGTGTGTTGCTCTGAGTCATCAGATTAATAGTTGCAGGGTGTGTTGCTCTGAGTCATCAGATTAATAGTTGCCAGGTGTGTTGCTCTGAGTCATCAGATTAATAGTTGCCAGGTGTGTTGCTCTGAGTCATCAGATTAATAGTTGCCAGGTGTGTTGCTCTGAGTCATCAGATTAATAGTTGCCAGGTGTGTTGCTCTGAGTCATCAGATTAATAGTTGCAGGGTGTGTTGCTCTGAGTCATCAGATTAATAGTTGCCAGGTGTGTTGCTCTGAGTCATCAGATTAATAGTTGCCAGGTGTGTTGCTCTGAGTCATCAGATTAATAGTTGCCAGGTGTGTTGCTCTGAGTCATCAGATTAATAGTTGCCAGGTGTGTTGCTCTGAGTCATCAGATTAATAGTTGCCAGGTGTGTTGCTCTGAGTCATCAGATTAATAGTTGCCAGGTGTGTTGCTCTGAGTCAACAGATTAATAGTTGCAGGGTGTGTTGCTCTGTGTCATCAGATTAATAGTTGCCAGGTGTGTTGCTCTGAGTCATCAGATTAATAGTTGCCAGGTGTGTTGCTCTGAGTCATCAGATTAATAGTTGCCAGGTGTGTTGCTCTGCGGTCATCAGATTAATAGTTGCCAGGTGTGTTGCTCTGAGTCATCAGATTAATAGTTGCCAGGTGTGTTGCTCTGAGTCATCAGATTAATAGTTGCCAGGTGTGTTGCTCTGAGTCATCAGATTAATAGTTGCAGGGTGTGTTGCTCTGAGTCAACAGATTAATAGTTGCCAGGTGTGTTGCTCTGAGTCATCAGATTAATAGTTGCCAGGTGTGTTGCTCTGAGTCATCAGATTAATAGTTGCCAGGTGTGTTGCTCTGAGTCATCAGATTAATAGTTGCCAGGTGTGTTGCTCTGAGTCATCAGATTAATAGTTGCCAGGTGTGTTGCTCTGAGTCATCAGATTAATAGTTGCAGGGTGTGTTGCTCTGTGTCATCAGATTAATAGTTGCCAGGTGTGTTGCTCTGAGTCATCAGATTAATAGTTGCCAGGTGTGTTGCTCTGAGTCATCAGATTAATAGTTGCCAGGTATGTTGCTCTGAGTCATCAGATTAATAGTTGCCAGGTGTGTTGCTCTGAGTCATCAGATTAATAGTTGCCAGGTGTGTTGCTCTGAGTCATCAGATTAATAGTTGCCAGGTGTGTTGCTCTGAGTCATCAGATTAATAGTTGCCAGGTGTGTTGCTCTGAGTCATCAGATTAATAGTTGCCAGGTGTGTTGCTCTGAGTCATCAGATTAATAGTTGCAGGGTGTGTTGCTCTGAGTCATCAGATTAATAGTTGCCAGGTGTGTTGCTCTGAGTCATCAGATTAATAGTTGTCAGGTGTGTTGCTCTGAGTCATCAGATTAATAGTTGCCAGGTGTGTTGCTCTGAGTCATCAGATTAATAGTTGCCAGGTGTGTTGCTCTGTGTCATCAGATTAATAGTTGCCAGGTGTGTTGCTCTGTGTCATCAGATTAATAGTTGCCATGTGTGTTGCTCTGAGTCATCAGATTAATAGTTGCCAGGTGTGTTGCTCTGAGTCATCAGATTAATAGTTGCCAGGTGTGTTGCTCTGAGTCATCATATTAATAGTTGCCAGGTGTGTTGCTCTGAGTCATCAGATTAATAGTTGCCAGGTGTGTTGCTCTGAGTCATCAGATTAATAGTTGCCAGGTGTGTTGCTCTGAGTCATCAGATTAATAGTTGCCAGGTGTGTTGCTCTGAGTAATCAGATTAATAGTTGCCAGGTGTGTTGCTCTGAGTCATCAGATTAATAGTTGCCAGGTGTGTTGCTCTGAGTCATCAGATTAATAGTTGCAGGGTGTGTTGCTCTGAGTCATCAGATTAGTAGTTGCCAGGTGTGTTGCTCTGAGTCATCAGATTAATAGTTGCAGGGTGTGTTGCTCTGAGTCATCAGATTAGTAGTTGCCAGGTGTGTTGCTCTGTGTCATCAGATTAATAGTTGCAGGGTGTGTTGCTCTGAGTCATCAGATTAGTAGTTGCCAGGTGTGTTGCTCTGAGTCATCAGATTAATAGTTGCCAGGTGTGTTGCTCTGAGTCATCAGATTAATAGTTGCCAGGTGTGTTGCTCTGAGTCATCAGATTAATAGTTGCCAGGTGTGTTGCTCTGTGTCATCAGATTAATAGTTGCCAGGTGTGTTGCTCTGAGTCATCAGATTAATAGTTGCCAGGTGTGTTGCTCTGCGGTCATCAGATTAATAGTTGCAGGGTGTGTTGCTCTGAGTCATCAGATTAATAGTTGCCAGGTGTGTTGCTCTGAGTCATCAGATTAATAGTTGCCAGGTGTGTTGCTCTGTGTCATCAGATTAATAGTTGCCAGGTGTGTTGCTCTGAGTCATCAGATTAATAGTTGCCAGGTGTGTTGCTCTGAGTCATCAGATTAATAGTTGCCAGGTGTGTTGCTCTGCGTCAACAGATTAATAGTTGCCAGGTGTGTTGCTCTGTGTCATCAGATTAATAGTTGCCAGGTGTGTTGCTCTGCGTCAACAGATTAATAGTTGCCAGGTGTGTTGCTCTGCGGTCATCAGATTAATAGTTGCAGGGTGTGTTGCTCTGAGTCATCAGATTAATAGTTGCCAGGTGTGTTGCTCTGAGTCATCAGATTAATAGTTGCCAGGTGTGTTGCTCTGTGTCATCAGATTAATAGTTGCCAGGTGTGTTGCTCTGAGTCATCAGATTAATAGTTGCCAGGTGTGTTGCTCTGCGTCAACAGATTAATAGTTGCCAGGTGTGTTGCTCTGTGTCATCAGATTAATAGTTGCCAGGTGTGTTGCTCTGCGTCAACAGATTAATAGTTGCCAGGTGTGTTGCTCTGTGTCATCAGATTAATAGTTGCCAGGTGTGTTGCTCTGTGTCATCAGATTAATAGTTGCCAGGTGTGTTGCTCTGCGGTCATCAGATTAATAGTTGCCAGGTGTGTTGCTCTGTGTCATCAGATTAATAGTTGCCAGGTGTGTTGCTCTGTGTCATCAGATTAATAGTTGCAGGGTGTGTTGCTCTGAGTCATCAGATTAATAGTTGCCAGGTGTGTTGCTCTGAGTCATCAGATTAATAGTTGCCAGGTGTGTTGCTCTGAGTCATCAGATTAATAGTTGCCAGGTGTGTTGCTCTGAGTCATCAGATTAATAGTTGCCAGGTGTGTTGCTCTGAGTCATCAGATTAATAGTTGCCAGGTGTGTTGCTCTGAGTCATCAGATTAATAGTTGCCAGGTGTGTTGCTCTGAGTCATCAGATTAATAGTTGCCAGGTGTGTTGCTCTGAGTCATCAGATTAATAGTTGCCAGGTGTGTTGCTCTGAGTCATCAGATTAATAGTTGCCAGGTGTGTTGCTCTGAGTCATCAGATTAATAGTTGCAGGGTGTGTTGCTCTGAGTCATCAGATTAATAGTTGCCAGGTGTGTTGCTCTGAGTCATCAGATTAATAGTTGCCAGGTGTGTTGCTCTGAGTCATCAGATTAATAGTTGCCAGGTGTGTTGCTCTGAGTCATCAGATTAATAGTTGCCAGGTGTGTTGCTCTGAGTCATCAGATTAATAGTTGCCAGGTGTGTTGCTCTGAGTCAACAGATTAATAGTTGCAGGGTGTGTTGCTCTGTGTCATCAGATTAATAGTTGCCAGGTGTGTTGCTCTGAGTCATCAGATTAATAGTTGCCAGGTGTGTTGCTCTGAGTCATCAGATTAATAGTTGCCAGGTGTGTTGCTCTGCGGTCATCAGATTAATAGTTGCCAGGTGTGTTGCTCTGAGTCATCAGATTAATAGTTGCCAGGTGTGTTGCTCTGAGTCATCAGATTAATAGTTGCCAGGTGTGTTGCTCTGAGTCATCAGATTAATAGTTGCAGGGTGTGTTGCTCTGAGTCATCAGATTAATAGTTGCCAGGTGTGTTGCTCTGAGTCATCAGATTAATAGTTGCCAGGTGTGTTGCTCTGAGTCATCAGATTAATAGTTGCCAGGTGTGTTGCTCTGAGTCATCAGATTAATAGTTGCCAGGTGTGTTGCTCTGAGTCATCAGATTAATAGTTGCCAGGTGTGTTGCTCTGAGTCATCAGATTAATAGTTGCAGGGTGTGTTGCTCTGTGTCATCAGATTAATAGTTGCCAGGTGTGTTGCTCTGAGTCATCAGATTAATAGTTGCCAGGTGTGTTGCTCTGAGTCATCAGATTAATAGTTGCCAGGTGTGTTGCTCTGAGTCATCAGATTAATAGTTGCCAGGTGTGTTGCTCTGAGTCATCAGATTAATAGTTGCCAGGTGTGTTGCTCTGAGTCATCAGATTAATAGTTGCCAGGTGTGTTGCTCTGAGTCATCAGATTAATAGTTGCCAGGTGTGTTGCTCTGAGTCATCAGATTAATAGTTGCAGGGTGTGTTGCTCTGAGTCATCAGATTAATAGTTGCCAGGTGTGTTGCTCTGAGTCATCAGATTAATAGTTGCCAGGTGTGTTGCTCTGAGTCATCAGATTAATAGTTGCCAGGTGTGTTGCTCTGAGTCATCAGATTAATAGTTGCCAGGTGTGTTGCTCTGCATCATCAGATTAATAGATGGCAGGTGTGTTGCTCTGAGTCATCAGATTAATAGTTGCAGGGTGTGTTGCTCTGAGTCATCAGATTAATAGTTGCCAGGTGTGTTGCTCTGAGTCATCAGATTAATAGTTGCCAGGTGTGTTGCTCTGAGTCATCAGATTAATAGTTGCCAGGTGTGTTGCTCTGAGTCATCAGATTAATAGTTGCAGGGTGTGTTGCTCTGTGTCATCAGATTAATAGTTGCCAGGTGTGTTGCTCTGAGTCATCAGATTAATAGTTGCCAGGTGTGTTGCTCTGTGTCATCAGATTAATAGTTGCCAGGTGTGTTGCTCTGTGTCATCAGATTAATAGTTGCCAGGTGTGTTGCTCTGTGTCATCAGATTAATAGTTGCCATGTGTGTTGCTCTGAGTCATCAGATTAATAGTTGCCAGGTGTGTTGCTCTGAGTCATCAGATTAATAGTTGCCAGGTGTGTTGCTCTGAGTCATCATATTAATAGTTGCCAGGTGTGTTGCTCTGAGTCATCAGATTAATAGTTGCCAGGTGTGTTGCTCTGAGTCATCAGATTAATAGTTGCCAGGTGTGTTGCTCTGAGTCATCAGATTAATAGTTGCCAGGTGTGTTGCTCTGAGTAATCAGATTAATAGTTGCCAGGTGTGTTGCTCTGAGTCATCAGATTAATAGTTGCCAGGTGTGTTGCTCTGAGTCATCAGATTAATAGTTGCAGGGTGTGTTGCTCTGAGTCATCAGATTAGTAGTTGCCAGGTGTGTTGCTCTGAGTCATCAGATTAATAGTTGCAGGGTGTGTTGCTCTGAGTCATCAGATTAGTAGTTGCCAGGTGTGTTGCTCTGTGTCATCAGATTAATAGTTGCAGGGTGTGTTGCTCTGAGTCATCAGATTAGTAGTTGCCAGGTGTGTTGCTCTGAGTCATCAGATTAATAGTTGCCAGGTGTGTTGCTCTGAGTCATCAGATTAATAGTTGCCAGGTGTGTTGCTCTGAGTCATCAGATTAATAGTTGCCAGGTGTGTTGCTCTGAGTCATCAGATTAATAGTTGCCAGGTGTGTTGCTCTGAGTCATCAGATTAATAGTTGCCAGGTGTGTTGCTCTGAGTCATCAGATTAATAGTTGCCAGGTGTGTTGCTCTGAGTCATCAGATTAATAGTTGCCAGGTGTGTTGCTCTGAGTCATCAGATTAATAGTTGCAGGGTGTGTTGCTCTGTGTCATCAGATTAATAGTTGCCAGGTGTGTTGCTCTGAGTCATCAGATTAATAGTTGCCAGGTGTGTTGCTCTGAGTCATCAGATTAATAGTTGCAGGGTGTGTTGCTCTGTGTCATCAGATTAATAGTTGCCAGGTGTGTTGCTCTGAGTCATCAGATTAATAGTTGCCAGGTGTGTTGCTCTGAGTCATCAGATTAATAGTTGCCAGGTGTGTTGCTCTGAGTCATCAGATTAATAGTTGCCAGGTGTGTTGCTCTGAGTCATCAGATTAATAGTTGCCAGGTGTGTTGCTCTGAGTCATCAGATTAATAGTTGCCAGGTGTGTTGCTCTGAGTCATCAGATTAATAGTTGCCAGGTGTGTTGCTCTGAGTCATCAGATTAATAGTTGCAGGGTGTGTTGCTCTGAGTCATCAGATTAATAGTTGCCAGGTGTGTTGCTCTGAGTCATCAGATTAATAGTTGCCAGGTGTGTTGCTCTGAGTCATCAGATTAATAGTTGCCAGGTGTGTTGCTCTGAGTCATCAGATTAATAGTTGCCAGGTGTGTTGCTCTGCATCATCAGATTAATAGATGGCAGGTGTGTTGCTCTGAGTCATCAGATTAATAGTTGCAGGGTGTGTTGCTCTGAGTCATCAGATTAATAGTTGCCAGGTGTGTTGCTCTGAGTCATCAGATTAATAGTTGCCAGGTGTGTTGCTCTGAGTCATCAGATTAATAGTTGCCAGGTGTGTTGCTCTGAGTCATCAGATTAATAGTTGCAGGGTGTGTTGCTCTGTGTCATCAGATTAATAGTTGCCAGGTGTGTTGCTCTGAGTCATCAGATTAATAGTTGCCAGGTGTGTTGCTCTGTGTCATCAGATTAATAGTTGCCAGGTGTGTTGCTCTGTGTCATCAGATTAATAGTTGCCAGGTGTGTTGCTCTGTGTCATCAGATTAATAGTTGCCATGTGTGTTGCTCTGAGTCATCAGATTAATAGTTGCCAGGTGTGTTGCTCTGAGTCATCAGATTAATAGTTGCCAGGTGTGTTGCTCTGAGTCATCATATTAATAGTTGCCAGGTGTGTTGCTCTGAGTCATCAGATTAATAGTTGCCAGGTGTGGCTCTGAGTCATCAGATTAATAGTTGCCAGGTGTGTTGCTCTGAGTCATCAGATTAATAGTTGCCAGGTGTGTTGCTCTGAGTAATCAGATTAATAGTTGCCAGGTGTGTTGCTCTGAGTCATCAGATTAATAGTTGCCAGGTGTGTTGCTCTGAGTCATCAGATTAATAGTTGCAGGGTGTGTTGCTCTGAGTCATCAGATTAGTAGTTGCCAGGTGTGTTGCTCTGAGTCATCAGATTAATAGTTGCAGGGTGTGTTGCTCTGAGTCATCAGATTAGTAGTTGCCAGGTGTGTTGCTCTGTGTCATCAGATTAATAGTTGCAGGGTGTGTTGCTCTGAGTCATCAGATTAGTAGTTGCCAGGTGTGTTGCTCTGAGTCATCAGATTAATAGTTGCCAGGTGTGTTGCTCTGAGTCATCAGATTAATAGTTGCCAGGTGTGTTGCTCTGTGTCATCAGATTAATAGTTGCCAGGTGTGTTGCTCTGAGTCATCAGATTAATAGTTGCCAGGTGTGTTGCTCTGAGTCATCAGATTAATAGTTGCCAGGTGTGTTGCTCTGCGTCAACAGATTAATAGTTGCCAGGTGTGTTGCTCTGTGTCATCAGATTAATAGTTGCCAGGTGTGTTGCTCTGCGGTCATCAGATTAATAGTTGCAGGGTGTGTTGCTCTGAGTCATCAGATTAATAGTTGCCAGGTGTGTTGCTCTGAGTCATCAGATTAATAGTTGCCAGGTGTGTTGCTCTGTGTCATCAGATTAATAGTTGCCAGGTGTGTTGCTCTGAGTCATCAGATTAATAGTTGCCAGGTGTGTTGCTCTGAGTCATCAGATTAATAGTTGCCAGGTGTGTTGCTCTGCGTCAACAGATTAATAGTTGCCAGGTGTGTTGCTCTGTGTCATCAGATTAATAGTTGCCAGGTGTGTTGCTCTGCGTCAACAGATTAATAGTTGCCAGGTGTGTTGCTCTGCGGTCATCAGATTAATAGTTGCAGGGTGTGTTGCTCTGAGTCATCAGATTAATAGTTGCCAGGTGTGTTGCTCTGAGTCATCAGATTAATAGTTGCCAGGTGTGTTGCTCTGTGTCATCAGATTAATAGTTGCCAGGTGTGTTGCTCTGAGTCATCAGATTAATAGTTGCCAGGTGTGTTGCTCTGCGTCAACAGATTAATAGTTGCCAGGTGTGTTGCTCTGTGTCATCAGATTAATAGTTGCCAGGTGTGTTGCTCTGCGTCAACAGATTAATAGTTGCCAGGTGTGTTGCTCTGTGTCATCAGATTAATAGTTGCCAGGTGTGTTGCTCTGTGTCATCAGATTAATAGTTGCCAGGTGTGTTGCTCTGAGTCATCAGATTAATAGTTGCCAGGTGTGTTGCTCTGAGTCATCAGATTAATAGTTGCCAGGTGTGTTGCTCTGCGTCAACAGATTAATAGTTGCCAGGTGTGTTGCTCTGTGTCATCAGATTAATAGTTGCCAGGGGGACAAGGGGAGATCAGTATAAACAAATCAGACATCTTCACTATCAGCTAAGAGGAGCTGTCACACCTGACACACTGCTGTGAAGCCTCATTTACTCTCTCACCCCCTCTCTCTCTCTCTTTCCCCCTATCTCTCCCCCTGCCCTTCTCTCCCTCCCTCTCCACCTCTCCAATCTCTCTCTCCCTCTCTCTCTCTCCCTCTCTCTCTCTGTCCGCCTATCTCTCCCCCTGCCCTTCTCTCTCTCCCCCCCTCTCCATTCTCTCCACCTCTCCAATCTCTCTCTCCCTCTCTCTCTCCCCCTATCTCTCTCTCTCTTTCCCCCATCTCTCCCCCTGCCCTTCTCTCTCCCTCCCTCTCCATCCTCTCCACCTCTCCAATCTCTCTCTCCCTCTCTCTCTCCCCCTCTCTCTCTGTCCGCCTATCTCTCCCCCTGCCCTTCTCTCTCTCCCTCCCTCTCCATTCTCTCCACCTCTCCTATCTCTCTCTCTCTTTATCTCCCTCTCTCTCTCTCTCTCCCCCCCCTGCCCCTCTCTCTCTCTCTATCTCTCTCCCTGGAATACTGGAATCTACACTGCACCAACACTGGGTTATCTAATCACAAGAGAACTAAGTATTTTGAAGGACCTGGTTTATCTCTGGTGTATCTCTGAAGGAGCTGGTTTATCACTGAAGGACCTGGTTTATCTGTGAAGGAGCTGGTTTATCTCTGAAGGAGCTGGTTTATCTCTGAAGGAGCTGGTGTATCTCTGAAGGACCTGGTTTATCTGTGAAGGAGCTGGTTTATCTCTGAAGGAGCTGGTTTATCTCTGAAGGAGCTGGTTTATCTCTGAAGGAGCTGGTTTATCTCTGAAGGAGCTGGTTTATCTCTGAAGGAGCTGGTGTATCTCTGAAGGAGCTGGTTTATCTCTGAAGGACCATGTATTTTAATATAAAACATGAGTCCTAGTCGGTCCAGTCCTAATGCTCTCTCTCTCTCTCTCTATCTCTCTCTCACACATTACTGAGGGATCTCCCTCGTCTCTCTCAGGAACAGAGGGCTGAACTGGACATTCCTTTAATGTTTGGGGAGCTGTCGAAGGCAGTCTCCCAGATGACTCCTGGTCATGCCCCAGGGGTAGATGGTCTGCCTGTGGACTTTACAAAGGATTCTGGGACACTATTGGACAGGATCTTTTTCGTGTCTTGCGCGAATGCATCGAGGTGGGGGAGCTGCCGTTGAGCTGCCAGCGGGCAGTTCTTCCTCTCCTGCCGAAGAAGGGGGACCTCAGTGAGCTCAGGAACTGGAGACCTGTAGCGATTCTTTCAGCGGATTACAAGTTGGTTGCAAATTCGCCTGTTCGAATCCAGCTCACAGCTCCGGGGTTGTCACCAGCTTGGCTGGACGTTCACACTAATACAATTGGCAGTATTAGAGGGTGGGAGAAGCTGGCGGGGTGGGTCCGGGTCGTTGTAAACAGCGACTCCTACAGTTCGGTCGGGGCGCCTGCTAAGCACGGATGGGACCTGAGTGGGGTAGTGTGATCCTTCCACACGTTACACCCTCTCAGTGAGAATCCGCACTGCCAGGTGAAAAGAAGCGGTTGATTGGCTGGATGTGTGTCGGAGGAAGCACGTGATAGCCTCCACTCTCCCAGATGATCTGACTGTGGGGGGTAAGTGCGGGGCGACCAGGAAGGGGATTGGGAATTGGCATAACGACTAACATGGGAGAAAATCGGTGGAAAATGGAGGGGAAAAAGAATAAAAAAAATAAAAAATAAAATTGGTTGCAAAGTGCCTGGCCAATAGGCTTAACACTATAGGGACCAGCCACGAGTTAACTCGTGTTTCGGTGCCATGCGTTGTGGACCAGTTGTTATTGTTTTATTCCATATTAATAACACTATTAACGTCCCCGATCGACTTGCAGGACCTTGACCCGCATATTTGATTTTCGAAACATGCAATACCGCCCAGATCCGCTTTGGGGGCGCCATCGCTCCACTGCAGTATCATTGAGGGCGATGTTTACTTTAAATGTTTACTGTCTGTGGGCGTTTCATATGAGCCTTGATCCCAGCCGAACATACTCCATCTTTGATCCCGTTACCGAACGCAGATTTCAGCCTGGAATAATGGGATTTATGATCAACCAATGGTCATATCGATCTACCAGATTCCGATGACTAATGACGAAATGCTGCCGGCGATCACATGGGCTGATGGTAGGATACTATTCCCCCAAATTACAGCTGGATTGGACATTGTTTTAAAACGTGATCGATCAGTGAAAATGGCTACTTGAACGCACACTGTATTGCTAATCAATAATAGTAATCGGCATCCCCCGCCGCCCCCATTTCATCCATAGATGCTCTGTAATAGTCCGGATGCTACGCAGTTTGTTTTATTTCATTCGTATATATACAGCAGAAATGGCGTTTGATATAACGTGACTAGCCTTTAGCCTATTATCTAGCTCCCCAGAAAAAAGACTAGGCGAAAACTGCGATAAACCTTATATTCACGGCGCTATAAAATGACAACCAACCGATGGATTTTTATTTTCTTTAAGCCATTATGAAGGCACGGTTTATGCACTCAAGTGACAATGAGAATGGACAGATAGCAATACTATAAAGTGTATAGTATTGTTGACAAAGCGTTGTCCTCCAGCCACATATTACACTGCAAGCCGTGGTCGTCAATGTGTTAACAGGCACCTTGAGTCTGTGGTGCACCAGGACCAGTCATATGGTGTGCCTGGGCGTTCAATGACAGATAATTTATTTTTAATGAGGGACATGTTGGACCTGTCAAGGCAACACAATATGAACTTTGGAGTCATCTCTCTTGATCAAGAGAAGGCGTTTGACAGGGTGGACCATGGGTATCTGTATAATGTTCTTGCCAGGTTTGGGTTTGGGGAGAGTTTTATGTCAATTGTAAAAATGTTATACAATGGGGCCTCCTGTCTGATAAAAGTGGGTGGGGGCCTGAGTAGGCCAGTCCAGGTGGCGTGAATACTTTACCCAAGGCAGTTGTCCTTCCGCGTTCGGTTTGCGTGCCCTGATTGGCCTCTCAGCGCCCAATCGCGTTAGCCCTACTATCGCCGCATGGAGGAATACTATCCTCGAGTTAACCTAATTTATACAAATGGAAGTATTGATTACGCCGTAACGAATCATTAAAAAAATATACCGTTAACTGGAATATGTTGTTTCTTTACACATATGTTGGATTATGTAATTGGTTTGTCATGACAAACCAATAAAAAATCGCGAATTAACCGGTGGTTATCCTATTATATTAACATAGCTACAACAACACACAGTAACGTTAATATAATTACATGCATCATTGTTTACAATGAACGGTGGGGCTAATTGAAAGGACTCGACACGGACAAGTTAAACAGCAATCAATTAATTTAATATAACAGGTAGTTCGAGCTGCATTTTCGTGCCTAAGTTGTAGAATAGCCTCGAGGTGTATGCGAGAGCAGCTTCAGCGAGGGTGAACTGGGGTAAGAGTGAGGCACTGCAGTGTGGGGCATGGAGGGGCCTGACATTACCACAGTTACCAGGGGAGCTACAGTGGGGTGGGAATGGCCTCAGACTTTTGGGGGTATATCTGGGTTCAGAGGGGTGGGTCAGTAAAAACTGGGCACAGTCAATGGTGGCTAGGTTGTCAAGGTGGAAGTGGCTGCTATCGCAGATATCCTATAGAGGGAGGGTGCTCATAGTTAATAACCTGGTGGCTTCATCCCTGTGGCATCGGCTGGCTGTTCTTAACCCCCCCAGAGGCTTCCTGGCAGACATCCAGAGGAAGCTGGTGGACTTTTTCTGGTCCAGACATCACTGGCTGATGGCCGCAGTCCTTTATTTGCCGGTTCAGGAAGGAGGACAAGGCCTTATCGACCTAGAGAGCAGGATGAATGCTTTCAGACTTCAGGCAGCACAGAAGCTGCAATACAGGACAGGAATATGCTGGAGGGGGCCAGCATGTGCATTGCTGCGGAAGGCAGGTGGTTTAGGGCTGGACCTGCAGTTGTTCCTGATGCAGCTGGAGGAGCTGAACACTGTGGGGGTCTCGGATTTCTACCGGTCGGTGCTGAGGGCTTGGCGGCTGCTGAGAAAGACTCGGGTGGAGGATGAGGCACAAGGACCGTGGGTATGGGAGGAGCCTCTTTTCTATAACACTTTGTTCCCCCTGGGGGCGGTGCGTTCTGCCACCCTGAGACAGCGGCTCATGAGAGGGGGCATCAGAAAACTTTCGCATTTACTGTCGCCAGAGAGAGGGGAGTGGAAGACCCCTCAGGAGCTTTCTCTTCAGACTGGAATAACATCTCTGAGACTGCTGGAAGGGTTTATCAGGGAAGTGCTGGGGGTTCTGCCGGACTATGTCAGAGACTGCAGAGTGATGCCACAGGGAGGGGAGGTGCTGGAGTTCCCGGCCTTGCAGGTGTCGGCAGAGAATGGGGTCTGGCAGGAGGGGGGAGGGTTACTGTCCTTTACCACCCTCAGCTTGGGGCAGTTTAGCCTGGCATGTGGCAAGGCTCTGTATAAATTATAACCTGCATTAAGGTCAGAAACATCAGGTCCCTTCAGGACGTCAGGCAGCATCAGTGGCAGGGGGTGCTGGGTGATGGCAGCACTGCTAGCTTTAGGTGGAGGGTCTTTTACAAACAGCCACTGCCTAAGCGGTCAGGGGACCTACAGTGGAGGATAGCGCATGGGGTGTTGGCAACGAATTGGTTCCTGACCTGGGTGGATCCGGGGGTGAGTGATGGGTGCCCCTTTTGCGGAGTATCTGAGACTGTAACCCATGTTTTCCTAAAGTGTCAAAGAATCAATAGGGTGTTGTGGTTCCTAAAAGGGTTGTGTGTGAAGCTGGGGGTGATGTTCTGTGTGGAGAGTTTCATCCTTGGCCATACATATTAATTACGTAACAAGGCTGTGAGCGTTTTACTGAACTGGGCAGGCTAAGTTAGCCATTTGGCTAACCCGTAGGAATAGGATCAGGGCCGTTGGTCCTACGGAATCGGTGCCTATGCTGAGGGGTATGATTTCTGCACGCCTTAGATTAGAGTTCATGTATTTCTCACTGAGACATAATGTTGATGCGTTCGTGAATGCTTGGGGACTGGGGAATGCAATGTGTACTGTGGGGGAGGAGGGGCTGAACATATGCATTTGAATGTCAAGTGTTTTTTTATGTGCTGAAGGAAGTTTTTGGGGTTTGTTGGGGGGTTTGTGGGTGTGTGTGTGCATGTGTGCATGTGTGTGTGTGTGTGTGTGTGTGCGTGCGCGTGTGTGTGTGTGTGTGTGTGTGCATGTGTGTGTGGGTGTGTGTGTGTGTGCGGGTGAGTGGGCGTGTGTGGGTGTGTGTTGTTTTTATGAAGATGCCGTGAGATTTTTGTGTCTCTTACTGACTGTTTTTAGTTGACATGTTTTAATAAAGAACATCAAAAGTCTCTCTCTCCTCTCTCTTTCTCCATCTCTCTCTCTCCATCTTTCTCTCTTTCCTCTCTTTTTCTCCATCTCTCTCTCTCTCTTTCTCCATCTCTCTCTCCTCTCTCTCTCACTCCCTCTCTCTCTCTCTCTCTCTGCAGGGCTGCATATAAAGGAGACTAAGGAGGTCTCTCTCTCTCTCTCTCTCATTCTCTCTCTCTTTATCCATCTCTCTCTCCTCTCTCTCTCTCTATCTCTCTCTCTCTGCAGGGCTGCGTATAAAGGAGACTAAGGAGGTATCTCTCTCTGTCTCTCTCTCTCTCTCTCTGTGCGCATGCGTGTGTTTGGAGACGGAGCAAGTTTGCTGGTGTGAGACTGCGTTGTGAGTGAGTTTCTAACTTTTCTATTTATATGTTGTGTGTCAAGTTGTGAATTAGTCTGTATTTTATTTGACTGGTTGTGTGTTGTTGGTGGGTTTTTAGCGTTGTGTTCGCTTGGTCAGCTGTCTGCTGCCAGTGACATGGATTTCGCCATGCTGACCAGGAAACATGGGTTTAAAGTCTCGCCGTCATTTCCATGCTCAGTTGAGGACTGTAGTCTGGCTGTTGCAAAGGAGGTGGGAGCTCAGAGTGTTAAGTCTGCGGCGAGGATGAACGGCGGTGTCGTATTCTTTGTGGACGATGTGGTGAAAGTAAATAAACTCATCATAAACGGTTTAGTAATACATGTTACGTTTGTATCGGTGATGCCGCCCGCTCACAACACCTGCGAAAAAGGTGACTTTGGCGAATGTTCCCCCGTTGATAGGTGATGAGCTTATCTTGAGAGAACTAGCCAGATATGGGAAAATCGTATCTCCACTAAAGAAAATGTCTTCAGGTTGTAAAGCACCTGAGTTACAACATGTAGTTTCTCATAGAAGGCAGACGTTCATAATCATGAACAAACGCGAGGAAGAGTTAGATTGGAATTTTAAAGTGGTAGTAGACGGTTTTGAGTATCATATTTGCAACAACGCAGAACATGAAATGTTTTGGTTGCGGTAAAGAGGGGCATTTGAGAAAGGCTTGGCCAGCAGAGGGGCCTAGCATGGGGGAAAATGCTGGGAAGAACGCAACAAAGAAAGGAAAAACAGCATGGGGGTTGAATCAAGTTGTTGAGGGTGGTGGAGAACAGGTGAAGAGGGGTGGTGGAGAGGCTCCTGAAAAGGCTATTGTACCAGATAGGAGTGATAAAAACGAGGAAGGCACAGGCAAGGCAGGAGACGCAGTACAAGGAAAAGATGGTGGGGATGAAAATGAGGGGGGGGGGGGGTTGTGGTGGAAAAGAATAAAGAGGATGGAAGTGAAAATGGGGTGGATGGTGAAGATGGAGTTGATCTGCAAGGACAGGGTGGAGGGGCTTGTGTCAGCAAGGACACTATAAGTAACCAGGAGGAAAGTAGACCTGTTGATGGAACAGAGTTAAAGGACACAGGTGGGGGGGTCAGAGTGGAGGAAGTAGTGGTAGAGGATATTGACATGGAGGAGGAGGAGAACAAGCTGAAGGTCGTTCGGCAGAAAAGAAAGTCAGAAGTAGACAAGTTGTCAAGCTCTCAAGCTAAGAAAGCGGGTGTGGACAAAGTAATCAGTAGTACACAGAGTACACAGGAAGGTACAGGGGCGGACTCGGATGGAAGCTCTGGAAATGAGTCTGATGATTGGGGGAGTGATGCATCTTCAGATGGAAAAGCTAAACTTTCCTATGGATTGGCTGAAATGAAAATGTTTTTACAGACAACAAAAAACAGGAAGGATGTAAAAATAGGAAAGTTCTTTCCAGATAAGGAGCTGTATCAGCCAGAAGTAACATGAAGTGAAAACGAGATGGTTGTTTTTCTGACCAAGAAGTATACAGGCTGAGGAAATGTGTACAGAAGGTTAGGCTGGACCTCAACAAAGAAGATGATGATGGGGAGGAATCAGTATAGTTTTGTTGTTTTGGTGACATTGTTCACATGGGTGGTTTATTCTTTATTTTTAATGAGCAGTAGTTTTAGAGTGGCCACTTTAAATTTGAATGTGGCAAGAGACAAAGAAAAGAGCTCTTTTATATGAAATGATCAAAGTGAAAAGCATATTATGTTGATGCAAGAAATGCATAGTGATATGTCAAATGAAACAGACTGGAAGACAGAATGGAAGGGTGAGGTGGTTTTAAACTCCCTGACCTCAGTGGGGGGATTGGCATTTTGTTTTCAAAAAGTTTTGTACCTTTGTCTTTTGATATACAGTCGAAAGTGGAGGGGAGGCTAATGGTGGTAAAAGCCAAGTTTGAAAGGCATACTATGGTTTTTATTAATATTTATGCGCCTGTGGTTGGTTCAGAGAGAGCCTTTTTTTTTTTATAAATGAGCTCAATGACACTCTGATGAGTTGTAATTCTGATGATTTTTCTTTTAATTTCTGGGTGGTGATTTTAATTGCAATAAATTTTTTAGACAGGAATCACACTGAACCTGACAGAGAATCACAGAGGATTTTAAATCAACTCATAGAAACGCATGATCTTGTAGACATTTGGAGAAGGCTACATGACAACAAGAGACAATATACTTGGACTCATGTTAGAGAAAATGTAATTTCTCTAGCTAGGTTGGATAGGTTTTATTGTTTTAAACATCATTGTGGAGTTGTTAAGATGTGTAAAATTATGCCTGTAGGTTTTACTGATCATTCGTTGGTTTTAAGTGATGTTTTTATTTCAAGGGTAAAACCAAAGAGTGCATATTGGCACTTTAACTCCACATTACTGTGTGATGTTAATTTTATGGAGATTTTTTTTTTTTTTTTAAAGGTTTAGGGGTGAAAAACAGGGTTTTATGTCCCTGAGGCAGTGGTGGGACTGTGGGAAAGTTCAGATAAAACAGTTGTGTCAGCAATACACTCTTAATGTCACACGGGACATTACAAGGTCAATGAGGGATCTAGAGGCTGAGATTGAGGGCCTTCAGAATGTGTTTGAGTCCACACGGAATCGAGGACATTTTGAAGTCCTCAAATCCAAAAAAAGTATGCTTAAAGATCTGCTAGGCATAAAAGCACAGGGAGCATTGGTTCGGTTGAGGTTCCAAAGTGCTAATTTGATGGATGCACCTTCCAGGTATGGAAAAGAAAAATGGACATAGCCGATTTCTGCACACTCTGCGTATGGCTGAAGGACGAGAGTTAATAGAGGATGGAGAGATTCGTCAGGAAGCAGTGAAGTTTTATTCACAATTGTATAAAAGTGAATATAAAGAGAATGAACCGCTGTTTGATTCTTTTTGCGAGGGTCTTCCGAAGATCTCTGATGAAGAGAATACCGGTCTCGGGGAACCTCTGGGTCTGAATGAACTGTACACAGCCCTGCAGGGAATGGAGGGGGGGAAAGCCCCTGACCATTGAGTTTTATAAAGCTTTCTGGGAGGAGATGGGTGAAGATCTGCTGGAGGTGCTCAATGAGAGTTTTGAGGACATGTCCTTGCCTTTGAGCTGCAGGGGAGCTGTGATAACTTTGTTACCCAAAAAAGGAGATCTACAAGACATTAAGAACTGGAGGCCTGTTGCGATTCTCTGTTCGGATTACAAGCTCCTGTCGAAAGCCCTGGCCAACAGACTCAGGGAGGTGATGGGGGAAATCGTACATAAAGATCAAACACTGTGTGCCTGGCAGATCTATTACAGACAATGTGTCTCTAATTAGGGATGTTTTGGATGTCTCTAGTTCATTAGGCTTAGATGTTGGTTTTATTTCACTGGACCAAGAAAAAGCATTTGACAGGGTTGAGCACCTCTATCTTTGGAAGATTTTGGAGCGTTTTGGTCTCAGCCCGGGTCTTATAGCGATGATCAAAGTTTTGTACCAAGACATTAAGAGTGTATTGAAGATCAATGGGGGTTTGAGTGCTCCGTTCAGTGTAGAACGTGGGGTCAGGCAAGGGTGTCCATTGTCAGGAATGTTGTACGCTATTTCCATTGAAGATACGGGCTGAAATCTGCGGTCTGTTTTTACCAGGTTTAAAAAATGCACAGATATTATCTGCATATGCTGATGACGTTTTAATCCTGGTCACAAACCAAAAAGATGTTCATGTTCTAGGGGAATGTGTTAGTGATTTTAGTTTTTTAACAATGGCAAGGGTAAATTGGAAAAAGAGCGAGGCATTAGCAGTGGGGAGGTGGTCTGGTGGTTTACCAGTCTTATCAGGTCACCTACGTGATGCAAAATGTAGACCCAGGGTATCTTCCTGTCCTCAATGTCCCTGTGTGCGAAACAAAAGATTAACAAACAAGAAAAACAATCACCATAAGCTGGGTGACGATGAATAAACAAATACACAAAACAGGTTATGGGTAAAACAGAAATGTACAACAGGCAGGGTCACAAAAGGTACAATACTGAGCTCAACCAAGCTTTAACTAGCTCACACCAATAAACATGAGCTCAAAAGAGCTTTAACTAGCTCATACCAACAAACATGGGCTCAACAGAGCTTTAACCAGCTCACACCAACAAGCATGAGCTCAACCAAGCTTTAACTAGCTCACACCAAAAAGCAGAACTCTACCACAACACCACCAGATATAATTACCCACAGACACCGACAGAGATCTAGCTAACACTGCACACACAGGGATATATGAAGGGATGTGGAGGTTAATTGTCTGACGAGCCTCAGCTGCTGCTGCTGCTGATTGACCCTGAGAGAAAGATAGGTTACACAGGAGGGAGACGAAAAAACAACAATACAACCTGCCTACATACATAACACATAATATATATTATTCCCTATACAATACAATATAATATTACAAGGATACATACATAATGATATAAGGACAGAGTCCGTAACACTCTGTCTCTGTCTGTCTGTCTGTCTCTCTCTCTCTCTCTCTCTCTCTCTCTCTCTCTCTCTCTCTCTCTCTCTCTCTCCTCTCTCTCTATCTATCTCTATCTCTCTCTCTCTCTCTCCACCCAGGATCATTAACCAGGGAGCACCATGGACGACGCGCATCGCAGACTACAAAAACAAAGACGCTGTACAGCCAACTTCACCACTTCCCGGCAGCACTGTGTGTGTGTGTGTGTGTGTGTGTGTGTGTGTGTGTGTGTGTGTGTGTGTGTGTGTGCGCCAAAAAGAAACACTGATATTCATGTTAATGGATAGGTTAACCACACTTCAAAAGAAAACACCTCATTTCTGTGCAGTGGTAAGAGTACTGTAGGTAAAACACTTGGGAAGCATTATAGTAGATTCTACTGTGAATTGTTTACAAGCTCCAGCATTACGATGACAAGTTTATTATGTTTTTGTTGAAATGTCTCATAAATCAAACCCCTGTTTCAGTACACTCCTGTGCTGTGGCTCTGCACTGGCCGTGGTGCTGAGCTGGAGGGAGAGGGGGAAAGAGAGAAAGAGAGAGAGGATAGATTTTTCTTATTTTTCAACCCACTTTTATTTACTCATATAATAATAATTTAGGACTCAGAGGTCATGCGATGCATGCATGCGATTCGTATCTGTGATTAACCCATCCCGTCAAGACTTTTGGTTTATTTAATATAAGGATCAGATCTATGTAAAGGGGTCTAAATCAGTTAACAGGTGTTCTGCTTGTGAGCATGCGCAGTTGGCACAGCTGCCTTTTTGAATGGTGGCTGATTGTCATTCTAACCAGAGCTCTGACAGGATCACACCGCCCGTTGGTAAAGTAACCTTAATTAGTCAATTAACTTGGCTATGTCACCTATAAACACACCTAATGCAGCCTGCCGATAATATCTGCATGTACACAGGGTTGTTATATCTACAATATAACTATTAATATTATGCTTAACTAATGTGTATGCTACTGTGCATTTTGTTCTGTTTCACAGGTTTTTGACCTATGGTAAAGCTGTGGAAATTATAACCTATGGACAGTCAAGCTATGGTTATCTAAAGAAAGAAACTATATACAAGCTATGGTCACCTGTGGGAATTATAAGAAGTTGTATTGTGGAAAAACATCTCAACTAGTTTGTTTAAAATAAACAAACTCTAATGACTAACCGTTGAGTCATCCATTGTGTGGTGCCTGTCAGCCCCTTTCGGAGGGATTCAAATGAACATTTTTGAAAGATCCGAACACATATAGCATTCACAATACATCAGAACGCATCACACAAACACAGAACTGCAAACCAATTCAAGAAAAGGAAAAGACAAACTTCACTTCAGAACAGAACCAAAAACCAACTCCAACCCCTCCACAACTGTACACAACACCCACCTGTAACACCACATCATCTCAAACTCTGCTACATTGCTGATCAACCGGTAAACTTTGAGTTATAATGTAATAGAGAAACAGCGGTTTGAACACGGACATAAAATATTTGCTCCTTACTTTTGTGTTGACTTGTTGCCAGACTCCTGTTTTTGGGTTCCAGATGAGAGGTAGGAGCTGGAAAACATAACGGTTCCATAGCCTGAAGTTTTATAGTCCTACAGTCCAAAGTTTATAAAGATCCCACAGGAAAAAACTTCTTCGACACCTTCCCCCACTCTCACCCGCCCGTCTGGGATCGCTTTCAGAGCAGACGCTCCTTGGCTACAACGGTGGTCAATCATTTTCGCCATCAGCGGTGACTGGTCAGTTCAGGACCGTTTACAGTTGGACGGAGCGGTCTGTATATCAAATGACGCTCGCCGTATATTTCGTCTTGTAACTCGAGACCCGAAGCACGCAATAGGCTGAGTGTGGTGTATCGGTTGACGGGCAAAAAATGCAGCCCGGAGCCGACAGACGAGAGAGAAGTGCCGCGACGTGAGCGTGAAGGCCCTTATACGAGTTAGGTTCAGCAGATGAAACGATATATAATGATTGATATGAATGTGTCTAGTTATATGAGCTAGTATAGAGTGTCAAAACTGAAGCCCACCGAACCTACCTATCTGTGTTTGCTGAACAAAGTGAACTAGAGATGGGAATATGTGGTATATTACATACCCTCGGCGGGGTGGAATTATGGCAACATTTTCTGCACCACTCATTGTATATGATTGGCTGCCTGGTAGGTAGACTGGTGTTCAGGGACCACTGGCTGTTCAGGATTACCCATAGTGCTGGCTTTGAAGCTCCGCGCTACCTCATAACTAGAGCTGCATTCATATCTATCGTTATATGTGGAATCCATTTGACAGCTGGAACATTGCAAGGAACAAAACCCCCCGACTAGAGCTGCGCTCAAAGAACAAAAGAAATATTGAATCAATATTTTACCAGCAAGGTCCTCTGTATGCAGGTTATCTCTCCTGCTTTGGGCCCGTCTCTACCTCTGAGCCACGAGAAGATTAAGAGCTGTTTCAGTGTAAATATTGCATTGGATTTTCTCTGTATACCAAAACACAACAGAACAACGTCCGGATGAATCATCTAATGTTTACTCACAACACACGCGGGCCGGGGTCTCACGTTCAGCCCACGGTGTAGTCAACACCCAAGGACGATACACAGGTGCGAGTTTGCATTTTAAAACCGACAGGTTTACTAAGTAGAACTACTAAGGACGTTAAGAAGTTAAGAGAGGCAGGATTGTGACCAAAAGGCCGCCTGTTCAAATCCCTGGACTGACGTGTTGTTCTCCCCCTATCCCCCAACATCTACTGTTGATGTGCCCTTGAGCAAGACACTTTACCCTCAACTGTTCCAACGGTGAAGGACCGGACAGGTCCCCCTTGTGAATGTCTGTAACTGTGTGAGTGTGAAGCAGGGTGTTGCTGAGCAAGAACAAGAACGCAACATGCCATTGGTGCAAAGCAAATGTCTGTAGACGTCTTCAATGTCCGAGGGCTTCAATGTCAGAGGGCTTCAATGTCCGAGGGCTTCAATGTCAGAGGGCTTCAATGTCAGAGGGCTTCAATGTCAGAGGGCTTCAATGTCCGAGGGCTTCAATGTCAGAGGGCTTCAATGTCCGAGGGCTTCAATGTCAGAGGGCTTCAATGTCTATGCCTGAAAACTGAAAACTGCCATTTAGTGGCTGATTGGGTAACTGTGAGCGAGTGAGTGATGAGTGAGTGAGTGAGTGAGCGAGTGAGTGAGTGAGTGAGTGGGTGAATGAGTGAGTGAGTGAGTGAGTGAGTGAGTGAGTGAGTGAGTGAGTGAGTGAGTGAGTGAGTGAGTGAGTGAGTGAGTGAGTGAGTGAGTGAGTGAGCCAGTGAGTGAGTGAGCCAGTGAGTGAGCCAGTGAGTGAGTGAGTGAGTGAGTGAGTGAGTGAGTGAGTGAGTGAGTGAGTGAGTGAGTGAGGTTGTTTTTAATTGAGCCTAATTTCACAAATAGTTGGACTGTTAACACATAATAATAATAATAATAATAATAATAATAATAATAATAATAATAATAATAATAATAATAATAATAATAATAATAATAATAATAAAAATAATTATTTCCTTTATTATTTTGGTGATAATGATGATGATGATGATGATGATGATGATGATGTTCAAACATGTTATCAAGATACAGTATTTGTGATCTTGAAATGTTCCCAATATTTATAATCAGTTATGAATGAGCTTTGAATGTATTCATGAATAGTTTGTCACTCATCGAGAGAATCTCCTCGCAGCCCTCTGTCCAAGGTTGCAGCAAGCTATTTCAAGCTATTTGCTATTAAGCTTTTTGGAAGGATAAATATTTCCAAAACAAACGATATATGACAGTGGTGCTCAGCCTTTTTAGTTTGTGACAACCCTCCCTCTTATATGTTTACTTACTCATAGTATAGATTAAGTGTTATTGACCATATTTATTGTAATGTATAATATAACTGATGGGGCGTACAGACCCTCATCTGCACCTTTGATCACACTGCCCACTTATTCAGAGTTAATTATATTGTTTAAACTGCTTATATTTTACTTTTCTACTGTACAATAATTGTATTACCTATATTTATGTCTTTCTACTATAGTATTACCCTGCCTATACCAGTAAATCCCCTCCCCCATGCTGCTAGCGTTCCAGTACCTCAACCTCCTCCCAGTAGGTCTTCTCGTCATTGTCCAAGATCAGCCCCACCACCACTGTGTCGTCCGCAAACTTCACTATGGAGTTGGAGCTGAACTTGGCCACACAGTCGTGTGTGTATAGTGAGTACAGCAGGGGGCTCAGAACACAGCCCTGGGGGGACCCGATGCTCAGGGTGATGGTGTTGGAGGTCTGACCCCCCACCCTGACCGCCTGGGGCCTTTCACTCAGAAAGTCCAGTACTTAGAAGGGCCATTCAAGGGGGATATCCCTTCTTAGATGTCGGTGATAGTAGTGTTGCAGACTGACAGTGGTAAGCATGCACTCATGTGTGTAGTGAAACACAGATGAGTGCATGCAATAGCAACTGAACATTTTGAAAAATTTAAGATAGAGCTGATAGCGATAGCAACTGAACATTTTGAAAGATTAAAGATAGAGCTGATAGCGAATCTATTTGAGGCACAGGGGCGGCGCAAAGAGGGTTGCGTCCTCCCCGTCTTAATCACGGGACGTTCAACACTCCGGTCATCGCTCCGAGACAGCCGGAGACAGGGAGATAGGGGGCGGCGCAGAGAGGGTCGCAACCTCCCGGTCTTCATCACGGGACGTCCGACACTCCGGTCAACACTCCGGGACAGCAACTCACAGGGAGACGGGACAGGCGTTAGACAGCTTGCGTGATTGTAGTGAGCGGACATAGCAATAGATACAAGTGGTAAGCATATATGTGAATAGAATAGATATATGAAGTAAGCATATTATGTGAATAGAATAGAAGTACTTAACCCAGCAATGAAACCACGTTGACAGACCACTTTGTTGCCTTGTACTCCTCCATATTTCCTGTCTCTCTCCCCAGGTTGTAAGCAGTGGTGCAAGTTTTCAGAGCTGCTCTGATAGTACTGTCCACCCACGGTTTCTGGTTCGGGAACACCCTTGCCTTTTTTGTGGGGATGATACTATCAGCTAAGGTTGCTATGAAGCTAACAACAGTATCTGCGAACTCGCTGACGTCACTGGCACTTCCCTGGAACATTCCCCAGTCTACGTCCTCTAGAGCGTCCTGAAGCGTGGCCTCTGATTGGTCGGACCATCTCTTTACCTCACGTGACACGACGGCGTCACGTGATCTCTGCCTGTAGCCCGGAAATAGGAAAATGGAGTCATGATCGGACGTGCTTGTAGCCCCCGCTAATGGCGGAGCCAGTACCGCTTTATAGCCGGCTCTGAACAGGGTGTTCGAGTGAGCTAGGGGGTTCTGCGCTGTAGCGGCCTGTGTCGAACGGGTGTCTGTGCTAAGTTCGGTATCGATATGGTGCTCCTGGGGGAGCCTCGGACCACCAGGTCGTCTAAGGAGGGGAGAACCGGCCCAGGTCGGAAACGAAGCAGGTCAAATCCCCCGTGCTGTCCAGTAGAGGGATTGCGCCTGTGAACAGACGGTGCAGTGCAGCCTTGGCAATACAGCTGTACCCAATCTTTTCCAGAACTCTTCCTGAAAATATCATATTAAATGCCTGTGTTTTATTAAAAAAGATTATCCTTTTCAAGTCAATGCTGTGTAATTGTTGAGAAAACACTTGATGGACTTACTCCTACTGGAGATATAGCCTACAACAGTATCTTTCAAATCTAGGTAAATTAATAAAACAATATGCTTTAGAAGTCACTGGTAGCCTAGCTCAATGGGCTGGATGTCAAATTGTGGTAATGGTGCAGTCTTATTTCCTCCCCTGGTGGAGCAGGTGAGGTGCGGAAAAAAGGATGGCATCACTTTCTTCAGATTCGCCTGGTTGAAATCGCCAGCTACGATCATGGCTGCGTCCGGGTGCTTGATCTGCTGGATGTTGAGATGCCCCTGTAGCTCCGCCAGGGCCCTGACGGTGTTCGCTTGGGAAGGGATGTACACCGCAGTCATGATGATGGCGGTGAATTCTTGGGGAGATGAAACGGGCGACATTGAATGGCCAGATGTTCCAGGTCCGGGGAGCATGAACTGGAGAGTATCTTAATCTCCTTTGGGCTTACCCAGCCATTGTTCGTAAGGAGACAGACACCCCCGCCAATGCTCTTACCGGAGGCTTCTGTACGGTCCGCTCGGAAGACGGTGAAGGAGTCCGAAGGAGAGACGCTGTGATCCGGAGTCACTGGTTTCAGCCATGTCTCCGTGAAGTACATGATGTTACAGTCTCTCACTTCTCGCTGGAATCGAACCCTCGCCCGTAAATCATCCATCTTGTTCTCCAGCGAACGTGCATTTGCCAGAAAAATGGATGGGATCGCCAGACGGTAAGCAGATCTTTTTAGCCTTATTCTGATTCCGCTCCTTCCCCTGTGTTTCTTCTTTGTCCTGCCGCCGCCTTTGTCCCCTTCTTTGTCTTTGTCCCGCCTGATCTCCGATGGCCAATCTTGGCATAAAGTGTCTCTAAACTCCTCTTTAAGTCCGGAGTTTAGGTCTATAAGTGACTGGCGGTCGTGTGACGTCCCTGCCAGTGTAGTTTCCATAAAAAAAGTAGTAAAAATAAACATAATAACTAAAAGTATGCACAATCTTTGCGGAGCAAAACCGACGGCGACTGACCTGGGTTGCGCCATCACCATTTTTTTCTGACGTTGCTCAGGAGGAATCTGCAGGTTCTGGTTGTCGCTGCGATGTGAGCAGAGAAGTTAAACTGGTCATCGAGGACAACACCAAGGTTCTTGGCGGTCGGGGACGCGGTCACAGCTGCATTCTCGACTGTGATGGAAAGGTCGGTCAGGGGGGAGGAGCAATTCTGTTTTGCTTAGGTTCAGTTTGAGGTGGTTGGTCATCATCAAGGCGGAGATGTCAGACAGACAGGCCGAGATCCGCTCAGAGACGTGGATATCTGAGGGAGGGAAGGAGAGGAAAAGTTGAGTATCATCTGCATAACAATGATACGAGAAGCCATGAGATGTGATAATGTTACCCAGTGATTTAGTGTAGAGGGAGAAGAGAAGGGGTCCTAGGACCGAGC
Organism: Notolepis coatsorum; assembly: GCF_963971535.1. NCBI lineage: Eukaryota > Metazoa > Chordata > Actinopteri > Aulopiformes > Paralepididae > Notolepis > Notolepis coatsorum. The sequence continues at coordinate 105,717,507 of NC_140172.1, read as the reverse complement.
CCTGGGGGACACCCGTCCGCAGGGGGCGGGTGGCCGACAGGGTCCCTCTCCATGACACTTGGTAGGAGCGGTCATTGAGGTATGATGTCAGCCATGTCAGCGCAGAGCCAGCCACTCCCATTCCTGCGAGGGCCGTAAGGAGGATCTGATGGTTGACTGTGTCGAAGGCTGCAGATAGATCTAGGAGAATCAGGACAGAGGAGAGGCCTTTTGCTTTTGCTAAGTGAAGTGCCTCTGTGACCGCAATGCGGGCCGTTGCTGTGGAGTGGCCAGTCCGGAAGCCAGACTGATTAGGGTCTAGGAGGTCGTTCTGTAAGAGATAAGCAGTAAGTTGGTTGGATACAGCACGTTCACATGTTTTAGAAAGGAAGGAGAGAAGAGAGACAGGACGATAGTTGCATATGACGGTGGGGTTCAGGTTTTTTTTATATTTATGAGCGGCGTGACTCTGGCTTGTTTTAGGGAGGTGGGGACAACCCCCGAGTTGAGTGAGGAGTTGATGGTTGCAGTTAGGAATGGGAGGATGTCTGGTGCTATGGTATGGAGGAGTGGGGAGGGTAGCTGGTCCTGCTGGCATGTAGTCGGACGGTTCGACGTTACCAGTGTCAGGGTCTCGACTTCAGTAATGGGAGAGAAAGATGACAGAGTGAAGGATGAGGTTCTCGATTCAGTATTTGGAATGGGTGGGGGTTGGGAGAAGGAGCTGCGGATGTTCTCCACTTTTTCCTCAAAGAAGATCGCAAAGTCTTCGGCAGAGAAAGATGAGGGAGGAGGGGGTGGAGGGGGAGTGAGAAGGGAGGACATGGTAGCATGCAGTTTGCGAAGGTTCTTGGTAGAGGCCTCGATCCTATGGTGAAAGAAAGAAGCTTTGGCACTAGTAATGGTTTTGGAGAATGTTAACAAGAGGTTATGATATGTGTTGAGCAGTGAGGCGTGACTTTCTATACTTCCTCTCAGCCGCTCTCAGGACTTGTCTTTGTTCTGCATCTGTCAGCCATGGACTGGGTGAGGAACGGCGGGTAGGTTTCTCAACGAGGGGACAGAGCTTGTCGAAGGAGCTTGCAAGGGCTGAGAGGAGGGTGGAGGTTGCCATCTCTGTGGGGAGAGCAGAGAAGGTGTCACTCAAAGGTATAGCGGATAGTATGTCAGAGGAGAGGGTGGAGGGGGATAGGGAGAGCAGGTTGCGTCTGAATGAGACGGTTTGAGTTGGGGTGAAGACCTTTCGGTGAAGCATGAGAGTTATATACATGGTCAGATACATGTAGGGGAGTTACCGTGGTGTTAATGATGCTGGAGTTATGGGAAAATATGAGATACAAGGAGTTGCCTGCTTTGTGGGTGGGAGGCATGGCAGTGGGAGTCAGGTCAAAGGATTGTAGGAGGGAGACCACTGTGACCAACTGAGATGAGTCAGGCAGGTTGAAGTCGCCCATTAGACGGAGAGGGGTACCATCTTCCGGTAAGGAGCTTAGAAGCATGTCCAGCTCATCTGAGAAGTGATCGAGCGGACCTGGAGGGCGATAGAATGTATCAATGGTGAGATTGAAAGGATTAGAGACAGATACTGCATGATATTCAAGAGAGGAGAGTGACAGTTCTGGGTGTGGTGTTAAGTGTGTAGCCCATGAAGGAGATGTCATGAGGCCAGTGCCTCCACCCCGTCTGGAAGGTCGAGGTGTGTGAGTGAAGTTATAGTTTGTAGATAAGGCTGCAGGTGTTGATGAGTTATTGGGGGTTATCCAGGTCTCAGTTAGAGCCAGGAGCTGCAGATTTTGACTATGGGCGTAGACAGTAATGAAGTCAGCTTTCTTGACTGCTGATTGACAATTCCATAAGCCTCCCCGTACTGTGACAGGTATATTAGTGGCTGTAGGAGGGTAGGAGAGATTAGCCAGGTTGCTAGCAAACTGCCGTGGTTGGGTTGAATCTGTTCTGGAGGAGCAGATTGTGGATATAGGTATGAGACACATTGTGGTGTCAAGAGTGGCAGGGAGAAAGGTGAAGGGAGTAGGGAGCAAGCGAGGTAGTAGAGAAATAGCAGAGTGGGAGGGAAAGGAACATTTTTCAGAGTGGAGTGAAAGATAGGATTATTGTGTACTTAGCACTAGGTGGATAACTCCAGGACAACTCCTCTTTGTCCCTCTTCTTTCTCGACGCTTCGCTGACGCTAAGCCAGCAAGCCTTTAAATCACTATCACTAATTACTGATGAGTGACACCTGCAGCAAAAGGCCCATGCACAATGACCACGCCTCCAGTCTCTGTCAGCTGGGTGAAACGACTTTACATTTAACGATTTCCACAACACAATTCTTAGTCACACACTTCCAAATGATGTACACAAGTATTATTCAGTTAACTGATCCTACCCTCTCTGCTGTTTGTCATCAGAATGATTTAAACACATAAAAAGCTGGTATTTAACAGAAAAACCTGTCTCAAGCGCCCACTCAACTACACAAAAGCCACATGCACAATGGCCACGCCTCCAGTCTCTGTCAGCTGGGTGAAACTACTTTACATTTAACGATTTCCACAACATAAGTGTGTCTCCTCCTTAGTAGCATAGTTCAATATATAGGTCTCTGGAATTTTTTTTTATAAATACTCATTTCCAGACACACTGTTCCGTAGCAACAATTGAAATGCCTTCATTGTGACATTACCACTGATGCGTTTCAGCTTCAGACAGCCTTCCTCCTTGGAAATAAAATAAAAGCAACCTTCCCCGCCCCTGCAGAGAGGCAGAGAACATCAAAAATGTTAACAATGCTTGAATACTGAAGGACAGCTAGAACCACAAGGTCAGCCCCCCGAGAAATGCAAGAAATGTAATAATGGGGGGATGTATATATATACAGTAGCAGGAATGTTCTTCACAACGACTGCAGTATGTTGACAGCTGTGTCACCTTGAAAGGCCAGCGACACTGACCCTAACAAAAAACACTGTGGTAGAAAGATAACATTCTAGTTACTTTACTAGAGTTACTAATGCAAAAGAGAAAATTCACTTTTAGTGCTAATGAAATAGAGTAACATAGGGCTGAACTTGAGTTGAACTTGAACTTGTTTCTGGAGCAGTTGCAAAAAAATATATATATAAAAGCTGGAAAACACTGCAAATCTATATCTTGAAGTTATATTATCGTATAGCTTACGCTCTGCACTCTAGTAGTGGAACTATCCCTGTAACTGCCCCCCGGCTTGGTCTTGAAATAAAGATGCGGTTATGTTTCGTACAGATGCTTTTATTTATTTTCTCTTTTTTCTCTTGCATTTCAGCTTAGCAGTACTGTAGCTTTTCTTTGGTACTTTGTACAGGTAGTGACGGTTGCCTCATTTGGTCCGTTTGCACCTCGTTTGCACCTCGTTTGCACCTCGTTTGCACCTCGTTTGCACCTCGTTTGCACCGTGAAAACTGCATAGGACAGTCAAACACAAACATACAATTAGTTACATATTTCACATTTCAATATTGTTCACATGTCGTTCATTATTATACCAAAGTGTTCAAACAAACAATTGTATTAAAGATATTTAAAGGGTGAACTCGTCTTCCATAGCAAAGGCACTCAGGGAAAAACAATGATATATAATAACGTTACTTGTCCGGCAGCAGGTGCCTTTGATTAGAATCTGCTTCGTGAGTGCACCACTTTATATGTTTATAAATGTTTGGCGGTTACACACATAAATATACAACAACATATCTTCAACAACAGTAATAATAATAATACATTTGAGTGTTCGACATACCTTATTCCGCTTTACCAAGGGTAGTTAATTTAACTGGAGTAAGGTCCTTCCATCATACAATTCGCTGCCTGCTCCGTCGTTATCTGAGTTACTTCCGCCTTGGTCACACAGAAAGCTGTGACCTTTATACTAAAGAAAGACAAGCTCTGCCCCCATGTGGACACTAAATGAAAGTGCACAAGTGGCTCCGAAATATTATTTTCTTAGATAGATAAATAGAGGGCTCAGTATTCTGAGCCTATACAGAGAAATTGATCATCTAGACCAACGCAAATCAAAGCTTACTGACAGTAAAGATGATAGGCATCTTTACCCTTGGCGGTCAGTTACACTCCCACCAAATCCTGCTATGACGGATAAGCACAAAAACAATTAATTTAGTCATACAGGATTTCCTTTTAGATTTCACATAGCATCAAAATAATATTTTTCAAGCATTTCTATACTAATTACTCTCGAGGAGGAGTACCAATTTCTGGATCGGTCGCTCGAGGACTGAAGGTCTGGTAGAGTGATCTTTTCGCTCCCCAGTCTGTATTTTTACTCGACGTACTAGACCGTCGCTCTCTGGAGTGGCTTCGACGACCCGACATAGTTGCCACTGGCTTCTTGGCAGGTTACTGTCCTTGAGGATGACTATGTCGTTCACCTTGAGGTTACGCCGTGGTACGTGCCACTTCTGGCGTGTAGAAATGTTCAGGAGGTATTCCTTCTTCCAGCGGCTCCAGAATTGTTCGATTAGGTACTGGACTCTGCGCCATCTCTTGGTTGCATACATGTCCTCTTTAACAAATCTCCCAGGGGGTGGACGAGCGATTTTAGACTTCATCATGACGAGATGGTTTGGTGTTAAGGGTTCTAGCGCCATAGGATCGTTGATACCATCTACTGTCAGTGGTCGGCTGTTTACAATAGCTGTAGCTTCATAGAAGAGTGTTCTAAGAGAGGCGTCATCAAGTCTGCCTGGACACAGAGCGATAGTGGCGTTCAGCACATTTCTTACTGTCCTGATTTGACGTTCCCAGACACCACCTGCATGGCTGGCGGATGGAGCGTTGAAGACAAATTCACACCGTTTCTCTGCTAGAAAGATCTCCAGTAAACTGGCGTCACATTGTTTGAGTGCTTCTTTAAACTGGTTTCTAGCTCCCACGAAGTTAGTACCGTGGTCGCAATGAAGTTGCCGAACAGCTCCTCTGAGGCTGATGAAGCATCTCAAGGCGTTAATGAATGAGTCTGTTGATAAGTCTTCAAGCATCTCGATGTGGACCGCTCGTGAAGCTAGGCAAGTTAGTATCAGGCCATACCTTTTGTACTCCTTTCGAGCCTTTTTAATCAGAAAGGGGCCGAAGCAGTCCATGCCACTGTATGAGAAAGGCGGTGAGTCTTCCACACGCTCTTTAGGGAGTTCAGCCATTTGCTGCTCTTCAGTAGGTCGTCGGAGTTTCCTGCATCGTACACAGTTGTGAATCAGCTTGGCTACTAATTTGCTCCCACCAATGACCCAGAATCCATTTGCTCTCAGTTCCATTTGGGTTTGACTTCGGCCTTGGTGACAAACTTGAGCGTGGTGATGAGCCGTAATTAGCTTGGTGATAGGGCTGTCTTTTGGCAAAATGATGGGATGTTTCATTTCTTGACTGAGGGATGAGCGTCTCAATCTTCCACCCACACAGAGAAGTTCTTGATGCAGAATTGGATCAAGGGAATGGAGAGCACTTGAACTTGGGAGAGCATCTCCTTCCTGGCATCTCTTAATTTCCTGAGAGAAGGCTTGCTGCTGGACAAGCTTGATCACTATTTTGGCAGCTCTTTCTCGTTCTTCGACTGTCACCAGTTTGGTGTTGTGTACTTTTCCCGATCCCAGCCTCTTGATTCTTGCGACTACTTTCAGGATCTTTGACCATGAAGAGATCTGATTTAGGCGACTTAGAATGTCTGTACAACTGTTAACTTTGGTTGTGAAAGCTTGGACAGCCTTAACCTCAGGATCGCCTACGAGTAAGTCTGCGAAGGGATTCAGTTTGGGATGTACTTCTTGCTCCCAGAGAAATGTAGGACCTGACATCCAGTTTGTTGAAGGAATGTGAGATGCCTGAAGGCCTCTGGAGGCATGATCTGCCGGGTTCTCTGCTGTTTCGATATAGTGCCATTTACTTGGGTCAGTGTTTTCTCTTATCAGTTGGACTCTGTTCGCGACGAACACATGGAACCTTCTTGCCTCATTATTGATGTAGCCCAGAACTACTTGTGAATCTGTCCAGAAGAATTCTTCATCGATCTTCATCTGCAGTTCTCTTTTCAGCAACACACTTAATTTGGTTGCGACCACTGCCGCTGAGAGCTCTAGTCGTGGGATGCTTGAGACCTTGGTGGGTGCTACTCTTGCTTTGGCCATCACAAGACTGGAGTGTACTGTATTTTTGTCATTTTTGTACCTGAGGTAGGAACAAGCGCCATACCCCATGCTGCTAGCATCGGCAAAGTGATGCAGTTCCATCTTGATGATGTTGCCGAAGTCATGTGGGTGATAGCATCTAGGGATTGTGAATTCCTTTAAGTTATGTAGCCCGATCTTCCATTCCTCCCACCGTGGCTTTAAGTCATCTGGCAGTGGATCGTCCCATCTTATGCCTCTGCGGCATAGTTCTTGGAGTATGCGTTTCCCGCTTAGGGTGAATGGGGCAACAAACCCGAGTGGGTCATAAAGAGAGGCGACGATGGAGAGGATTCCTCGACGGGTTGAAGGCTGGTCTTTCATGTTGACATTGAAGCTGAAGGTGTCGTTGTCTATAGACCACTGAAGGCCAAGTGCATGCTCAGTTGGGGTCGCTTCCAGCTTAAGTTCGAGAGGGTCAGTGATTGTTGCTCTTTCTGAGGGTTTCACACAGTTGAGGACGTCTTTGTGGTTAGAGTTGAATTTGTGGAGGCGCAGGCCTCCTCGTTTGCAAAATTTTTGTGCCTCGATGATCAGTTTCTTGGCCTCTTCGACTGATGAAACGCTGGCTAACCCATCATCAACGTAGAAGTTCTTCTCAATGAAGGCTGAGGCTGCTGGGTAGTCTTCTCTATGTTGGTGTGCCATGTACCTTAGGCCAAAATTGGCACATCCAGGAGACGAAGCAGCTCCAAAGAGGTGAACTGCCATCCTGTATTCCTGTGGTTCCGTTTCCAAATCACCTTCTCTCCACCACAGGAACTTGAGGTATTTTCGAGAGTCAGGGTGGACGAAGAACTGGTGGAACATTCTTTCCACGTCGCAGATTATGGCCACGTCTTCCTTTCTGAAGCGGCATAGAACTCCTATTAGGGAGTTGATTAAGTCGGGACCGGTCAATAGACAGTAATTTAGGGAAACTGCACAGAATTTAGCTGAGCAGTCAAACACGACCCGTAGCCTGCCAGGCTTTTGAGGGTGGTAAATGCCGTGATGAGGAAGGTACCAAGCGGTCTCTCCATATGAAGTGGTATGGTCAAGTTCTGCGTCACCTTTCTCGATGATGTCTTTCATGAAAGCCTTATAGCGTTTGTGATACTCTTTATCCGTCTTTAGCTTCTTCTTTAGAGACTGGAGGCGGACTGTAGCTAGTCTCTTGTTGTTTGGTAGGGATGGTGGGCTGCTACCCTTGAAAGGTAGAGGCATCTCGTAGTGTCCATCTTCTTTCTGTCTGATGTTCTCGCTGAGGAATTGTATGAAGTGAACATCTTCTTGAGACACATACTTGTCCTCGTAGTTCCTTTCAGAGAAGTCCGACTCAAGTACTTTAAGGACATCTGTTGTAGACGGGGCTGGTATTTCTTTTACTGACACTCTATGTACAAAGCTCTGGCTCCCTTGTCGGTCCAGATGAGGGTTAGATGAGCCTATTATGCTCCAGCCAAGCTCTGTCCTCTGTGCGAAAGGTTCGTTTTCACAGCCTGTGATGACTTCGAGTGGAGCTAGCGCTGAGGGACAATCACATCCTATTAACATACCCACTTCACAGTCTAGAAGTGTTGGCAACTTGTTTACGAGATGCTTGAGGTGAGGCCACTGTAGCGCTGTTTTACCAGTAGGAATGTAGGATTTGTCTACTGGGATGAAGCTACAAGTGTAGGCTTGTGGCACTCTGATGTTGTTTGCAGAATGGAGTCCTCTGATTTGTAGGCCGCTGACACTCTTGCTGGTTATAACTGTATTTACAGCAGTCATTGTACTGAGTCTCAGCTTCACAGGTTGACTTTCCACACTTAACTCCTTAAGCAGGTCCTCTAAGATAAACGTTGTATCACTCTGTGTGTCGAGTAGTGCGTAAGTGAGCACCGTTATCTGTGGCTCTTGAACTGAAGACACAAGGACTGGGACAATGCTTGAGGTCGCAGAAGCACATCGGGTTGTAGTGTGAGACACGACTCTGCGGACTTCTTGGCCCCGGTAGTTTGCAGTAGATGTGCCACTCTGGGTTGTCTCTGGTGCTTGTGACCTCTCTTCGTGCAGACACGTTGGATGACGACGGTTGCAGGTGTTGCAGGTATGTCGCCGTTTACAGTCCTTGCTGGAGTGTCCCTTCTTTAGACATCCAAAGCAGAGGTGATTTTGGTAGATGTACGTTCTCTTATCCTCTATAGACCTTGATGCGAAGTTAGTGCATGTAGCAATGCCATGATTCTCATTCTTGCAGATTGGGCAAGGTGGTCTGGCTCTATAGGGTGAATACTGTGTCTCCACGATGTTGCTCTTTATGTGAGTGCTTGTATTCAACACTCTGGCTCTCTTGGAAAACCTCTCGTCTGAGGCTCTGGAGTTCAACAGTAGTGGGGTAGCGATGGGGTTACAAGCTATTCGTGCCTCTTTGTTCAGAAACTTTGAAAAGTGTGCAAGACTTGGATAGCTTCCAGATTTATCTAGCTCTTCTACGATGATCCTGCTCCATCTTCGCACAATCCACTCAGGTAGTTTCTTGAGCAGTTTGTGGTTCTCTTCACAGTCGTTCAAGATGTCCAGCCCTCGGACATGTGGAATTGCCTCTGTGCATCCCTGTAGGAAGTCTGCAAACTCTCGGAGCGCCAGAGGATCGTTTGTGTTTATCTTAGGCCATCTCATTAGCTTGTCTCTGAACGCCCTTTGTATAATGAAGGGGTTTCCATACCTCTCTTCCAACACTCTCCAGGCACCTTTATATGCTTCCTCGGAGTCTCTGTAAAAGAATCCTTCCACAGACTTACGAGCTTCTCCAGTAAGGTACATTTTCAGATAAAACATCTTATCACTTGTTGGGAGAGGCTTTCGATGTATCAGGGTCATGAAGGTCATCTTCCAATCAACAAATTTCATAGGGTCACCGTTGAATATTGTTGGTTCTGGTGTAGGTAGGCGATTCATGCTTAATGCACTTGTGATTGCTTCGGCTAGACTGAAGGCCTCTTGGTTTGCCGTCGCGCTGGGAGATGCTTGACGTTGGGATGCTGTAGGATGTAGCGGAGCACTATATTCAGGATTTTGGTAAGCAGTATTTATTTCATGGTCAGTGACTTCTTCTTCGTTGTCTAGATCACTTCCCGAACTGTATGCCCTCACTCGGGCTGCTGCTACCTGGACTTCCTTCTCTGCTTGTAGCTGCTGTAACTTCATCCTCTCCTCCTCCAGCTTACGTCGACTCTGTACCTTCAACTTCTCCATTTCCATCAGCATGGCTGCCTCTTCCCCCTCTAGTTGGAGGAGACTGGTTTGCTGAGCCTGGATCACTTGCATGGCCTTTACCTCTTCCACTTTAGCCGCGAGTTCAGCTTCCCTCCGCCTGTTTGATGCCTTGGAACGTTGAGAGTGAATTGTTTCAGTATTTGTGTGACCATATACAGATCTGTACTCTTCTTTGTTCAGAGCTATTCTCACCCTCTCCTTCTCAAGTCTTTCATTAAAATCTTCCTCTTTTGTTTCCAGCTGCTTACACACAAGCTCTTGGGTGTCTGTCGTCAGCTGAATACAGGCGTCCATTTTATTTGCGATCTCAGGAGTCGTGGCATGGTTACGTAAAATGGACTCATATAAACTTCTTACTAAGTCACAACTTGCTTGAATGTCTTGTTTTAGTCTTTCAAGTTCTTCTGCTGGACAGAAGGTTCTTAGCTTCCCTCTTGCTTCCTTGGCTATCTTCTTCCACTTCTGATAAGCTTTGTTAAAAGCTTTCTCATTCCTCTTATCCTCCACTTCACGGTTTTCTTTTCCTTTCTCGGTTAGAGTTCTTTGGCGAGCACCCGTTCTGTTCTGTTCCAACTCCAAGAGGTTGCCAGCTTCGTCTTCTTGGGCCGACATTGTGCTTGATCACATACACTCAAAATATCAAATAACTAGATGGTATTTAAGAGTTCCACTTGCTGGGATGGATATCAGACAGCATAATATTCATTAAATATACAGGAGTTGCCACACGTCCGTGGTATTGCTGGGATGGATACCAGACAGCATGAGGGTAATTAAATATACAGAAGTTGCCACACATCCGTGGTATTGCTGGGATGGATACCAGACAGCATAGGGTTAATTAGATATACAGGAGTTGCCACACGTCCGTGGTATTGCTGGGATGGATACCATACAGCATGAGGGTAATTAGATATACAGGAGTTGCCACACATCCGTGGGTTTGCTGGGATGGATACCAGACAGCATAGGGTTAATTTAGATATACAGGAGTTGCCACACGTCCGTGGTTTTGCTGGGATGGATACCAGACAGCATGAGGGTAATTAGATATACAGGAGTTGCCACACGTCCGTGGGTTTGCTGGGATGGATACCAGACAGCATGAGGGTAATTAGTAGGTTCATTCTTCCTTCTCTTCATGCATGTATTTTCTTTAGTGTAGGGTCCTCAACATACATGTGTTCTCTTCGGAGTAAGATCTTCAACATACATGTATTTTCTTCAGAGTGAGGTCTTCATTGTACATGCATTTTCTTCAGAGGATGGTCTTCATTGTACATGCATTTTCTTCGGAGTGAGGTCTTCAACATACATGCATTTTCTTTGGAGTATGGTCTTCATTGTACATTTATCCACTTCAGAATAAAGTCTTCATAATACATCCATCCTCTTCAGAGTAAGGTCTATTTCACATTTATCCACTTCAGAATGAGGTTTCATAATACATTTATCCTCTTCAGAGTATGGGTTTTTACTCACTGTTTATCATCTTCAGAGTATGGGTTTTACTCACTGTTGCTCATCTTCAGAGTATGGGTTTTACTCACTGTTTATCATCTTCAGAGTATGGGTAAGTCTTCGCTCACCACTGGTCGGTAAGTTTTCACTCACCTCTGGTCGGTAAGTTTTCACTCACCTCTGGTCGGTAAGTTTTCACTGTAACTGCCCCCCGGCTTGGTCTTGAAATAAAGATGTGGTTATGTTTCATACAGATGCTTTTATTTATTTTCTCTTTTTTCTCTTGCATTTCAGCTTAGCAGTACTGTAGCTTTTCTTTGGTACTTTGTACAGGTAGTGACGGTTGCCTCATTTGGTCCGTTTGCACCTCGTTTGCACCTCGTTTGCACCTCGTTTGCACCTCGTTTGCACCGTGAAAACTGCATAGGACAGTCAAACACAAACATACAATTAGTTACATATTTCACATTTCAATATTGTTCACATGTCGTTCATTATTATACCAAAGTGTTCAAACAAACAATTGTATTAAAGATATTTAAAGGGTGAACTCGTCTTCCATAGCAAAGGCACTCAGGGAAAAACAATGATATATAATAACGTTACTTGTCCGGCAGCAGGTGCCTTTGATTAGAATCTGCTTCGTGAGTGCACCACTTTATATGTTTATAAATGTTTGGCGGTTACACACATAAATATACAACAACATATCTTCAACAACAGTAATAATAATAATACATTTGAGTGTTCGACATACCTTATTCCGCTTTACCAAGGGTAGTTAATTTAACTGGAGTAAGGTCCTTCCATCATACAATTCGCTGCCTGCTCCGTCGTTATCTGAGTTACTTCCGCCTTGGTCACACAGAAAGCTGTGACCTTTATACTAAAGAAAGACGAGCTCTGCCCCCATGTGGACACTAAATGAAAGTGCACAAGTGGCTCCGAAATATTATTTTCTTAGATAGATAAATAGAGGGCTCAGTATTTTGAGCCTATACAGAGAAATTGATCATCTAGACCAACGCAAATCAAAGCTTACTGACAGTAAAGATGATAGGCATCTTTACCCTTGGCGGTCAGTTACAATCCCTTTATCCAATCTAACACTGAATAATTTTTCTCCACATGTACACACACGTATAGCACATGTATATTGCTCGGGTATAGGATAACCGTATGTTTTATATAGTACAGGTCCAAATTTCATAAAATTCGTTCTTAAATTAGTCTTCTAGAGAGATCCGGGTAAACCGTGTGCCAAGAAAAAAGCTCTCCATTTCCTCATCCACGTCAATTAATTCTGAATTTCTTTCACTTCTGGTTTTCGCTCGTCACCTTTCACCTAGATCCCTTATTCGCACACCCCCAAGTGGGGTATCATTGGAAAGCTACACTCATTGGGTACGACCCTGACCAATAATCTTTGCAATCAGCGTATGATTGGCAGAGTTAGAGCGTCGGGAGTCTGGGGTGGGTAATCGGATGCTCGCATTTTTCATAAATGCAGAAAATGTTGATCAGAATGTTTCCTTTCAAAAGAGACGAGACTCATGGATGTGCTATAAGTATAAAGTATAATCTCTTTGAGTATGTAATCGTCAGGCGTGTAGTGCAAAACTAGCCCCATTTTTGCCCCATGCATATGTGGTTAAGCAGTTGATTGTTATTGAATATGTCAGTTTTGCTAATGACGTGTGTTGAGTTTTCAGTGAGGACGACGCCCGATATGCTTCTTCTTATATATTACCCTCTTTGTTCACAACACACAGGAATATAGTATATAGGAGATTTGTGCTCTACTGAGCACACCTTTCTCGTTTACGTTATGTATTCTCCTGGAAAATGTAATGGAGGGGGTATTTCTAGAACAATTTGTGAAATGTAACTTGAATGCTTCCGGCGATACAGCAGATGGTGTATAATTAGAAAATAAATGGTTTTTAAATAATACATTTTAGAGCGATCATGCTAAATGACTACTATTTTTTCAAGAAATACATTATACCCTCCACTTACCCTTGTTAGCTCATTGCAGTCACAAGGTTCACTAAGTGGGTACCAGAGAAAGAAAAGCAAAATGAGGGGTATATATATATACGGGGGAAAGCCTCTGGGATTTGCATTCAAATGTGCCTTTCCGTGTTCTCAAATTCACATTGTACTGATTGTTCCGGGAAACGTCCGCTACAATAGATTGAGTTTAGATTTATAGAAGCACCTGAATCCATCCGACACACGCAGTGATTCTTTGTTTCATCAGTGACTGGCGAGCGACTAAAACGAGTTACTGCAGGCGCGTCGGGCGCTTCTATAAATTGCATTTGAGGAGTGAAATGTCTTATTATTACCTAAGTGTGATGGCGACCTGTTGTTTTGGCTCGATTGGGCCGAATGTGGTTGTGTTGCCTGTTCAAATGATGCCCCCAACAAACGACTGTTTCCATCTGGGTTGCTTTCAATGACGAAGAACTGTGTCTGTCTCTAGGTTGAGTTCTCGCACCGGGTTGTAAACGTCTCCCTGCTCTCATTCATCAGGTGTTCTCACATGTTTCTCATTGATCAGGTGTTCTCACGTGTTTCTCATTGATCAGGTGTTCTCACATGTTTCTCATTGATCAGGTGTTCTCACATGTTTCTTATTGATCAGGTGTTCTCACATGTTTCTTATTGATCAGGTGTTCTCACGTGTTTCTCATTGATCAGGTGTTCTCACATGTTTCTCATTGATCAGGTGTTCTCACGTGTTTCTCATTGATCAGGTGTTCTCACATGTTTCTTATTGATCAGGTGTTCTCACATGTTTCTCATTGATCAGGTGTTCTCACATGTTTCTTATTGATCAGGTGTTCTCACATGTTTCTCATTGATCAGGTGTTCCCACATGTTTCTTATTGATCAGCTGTTCTCACATGTTTCTTATTGATCAGGTGTTCTCACATGTTTCTTATTGATCAGGTGTTCTCACATGTTTCTTATTGATCAGCTGTTCCCACATGTTTCTTATTGATCAGCTGTTCTCACATGTTTCTTATTGATCAGCTGTTCTCACATGTTTCTTATTGATCAGGTGTTCTCACATTCTGGCACCTGTGTATGACCAAGGGGTTCAAATGGTAAAATCGGCCATTTTGAAATCCAAAATGATGTAGGTTAGAGTTATCCTATCCCACAAATGAACTCATATTTGAATTCCCCATTAAGAAACACATAATTTAGACACCTTGCATGTTAGGATTTCCTTCAGATTCATGTTGGCATCCATGTATGGCCAAGGGGTGAAAAATGTTAAAATCTGCCATTTTGAAATCCAAAATGATGTAGGTTAGAGTTATCCGATCCGAAAAATAATCCCATATTTGAATTCCCCAACAAAAAAACATATTTTAGACACCCCACTCGATTGATTTTCCAAAAAAAAATAAGGTATGGCCCGCCCTACTGGGAGACTTGTGTGACTGGGAGACTTGTGTGACTTGTGTGAATGGGAGACGTTCAACGTTTTGGAGTTGTATTTTAATTGTATTTGGAGTGTGTATTTCGTGACTGTAGGGCACTCGGGTAAATGTCTGACCCACTTCCAGTGATGAAGCTAAGCTAGGCTAACGGTCCAGGCGTTCCCTAAGCCCAATGCATGCAGAGAGACAAAAAATGTATGTATCTTCTTGTCTAACTCCAGGGAAGATGTTAAATAAGCTCATTCCCAAAAATGTTGGAGTCTTCCTTTAAGTCCCCCTAGGTCTGTATTGAGCCTGGAGCCTTTACAGGTTACTGTACATGATGTCATTATCAACATGCTACTACATCAGATAAAATGTCACTGACAATCTATATACGTGAATAAATAAAAGGTAGCATAAATAACGTTTCATTTCTGGAGGGAAAGTTGAAGAGCCCCTCCTCTCATCTGTACTCCCACCGTAACCAGGTGGCCTACTGTATATCCTCGTTCGCTTGCTGTATGTCAGGAACTGGTGTTGTCTCCTTTGCCATTTTATTTATTTTAGTGGAGGGGCTGCCCATTTGTTTACACCTGGATCGTTTATTGGGCCTTTGAGCAACGTATCATAGCCGATTGGGCCTTCAACCCATAAACGTTAAAATAATCTTTATTCTTGGGCCAAGGTGTGACCAGGCCAACTAACTTCATATAAAAACAGATTGAAAAATGAAATTACTTCTATGTCAATAGTTTTTATGCGTATAAGTTAGGACTTTACTTTTTTTCTCCCCCTGATTCCTGTCTTGATACAATACATTTGTGGTAGGGCTGACCCCTATTAGTCGATTAGTCGACTAATCGGTCGAAAGGAGCCGTAGTCGACTGCCAACCTCTTAGTCGAATAAATCATTTAATTTTTCTTTCCAAAAGAAAAGAGGCCTCTAACGCTAATGGCGCGCATACCAGAGGCTAACTGCCTACGAAAACAGGCACAGAGGCACTGAAAGAGGATTTCACCATCTAATGAACACACTAGACTAGACAAATATCAAGATGTATCCATCAGTGGACCAATTGTGTGAGGTTCTCCTCTCCCTGGACCTTTAATTCCTGTTCCCTGTACTTTAATTCCCTGTCTCCTCACTTCACTAGCCCCCACCCTCGCGTTCGTTTGCTCTTCAGCAGCCACACCCTTGGACTACCTGTCATTATGTGTTTGATTGGTCTGGTGCCGAACACACACTTCTAGTTTCAAGTATCAATTACCTTCACGCACCTGACGTGTATTATAATTAGTTCCCCTGTGGGCTTTAAGTACCTCGCTCTCCCCTCAGTTCCTGTCGGGTCGTTCCGTATCATATCCCTATCACCAAGACTCCTTCGGGAGGTTCTCTGTCTAAAGGCTCCTACGGGAGTTTCGGTTTCTGTCTGTTATGCTGTTTTCATCTCCGGCGTGAGATGCGCTCAAGCCTCCGCCTCCTGTCTCCGTTTCCCTGGAAGGAGACACTGGACTGCGCTCTCTAAACTTCCACGGGAGGTATTCCAGTGTTCCACTTCAGACCTCCGCGCAGCAGACGTCCAGACGCGCATCCAGACCTCCGCGCAGCAGACGCCCAGACGTGCATTCAGACCTCCGCGCAGCAGACGCCCAGACGCGCATCCAGACCTCCGCGCAGCAGACGCGCTCTTCACTCCAGACGCGCATCGCTTCCTAATACTCTACGGGAGGATGCGTCTCTCCGAGCCGGCGCGCTCTTCCGCGCAGACGCGCTCTTCACTCCAGACGCGCATTCAGACGCACTCCAGATGCGTCCTCCGTACCGGCGCGTACTCCAAGCAGACGCGCACCACTCAGACCTCCGCGCCAGATGCGCCCTCCGTACCGGCGCGTACTCCAAGCAGTCGCGCACCACTCAGACCTCCGCGCCAGATGTGCCCTTCGTACCGGCGCGTACTCCAAGCAGTCGCGCACCACTCAGACCACCGCTTGGACAAGCCGTTCCCCGTGGCGACGCGCTCGCCCTGTTTGATCCTGCTCTCTTTACGCACAGCGCCTGGAGCTGCCGAGAGGATTCTGCAGAGCGGCTCTGACGTCACTGTCAGATTCCTCAGACGAACCTTCCCGGGAGAAGCTGCAGAGCAGCAACATTCTTCTAATGCTTGTATCCCAGGCTTTGTCTGTTTTCTCTGTCCCTGTAAGCAGCTCCAGCCTTCGCCCTGTTCCAGTCCTCCCTGTCTAGTCCTTCCAGTCCTCCCTGTCCCCAGCCCGCCTCCGCGGGCCTCTGTCCCTGTTTCCCCTCTCTAGTCCTCCTAGTCCTCCCTGTCCAGTCCTCCTAGTCATCCTAGTCCTCCCTGTCCAGTCCTCCTAGTCCTCCTAGTCATCCCTGTCCAGTCCTCCTAGTCCTCCCAGTTCCTGCCCTTGTCCCTTGCCCTGTCCTGTTTCCCTTAGCCTTCCCCTTAGCCAGCTCGCCTCTTAAAGGCACTGTGCCTTTTCCCATTTCTTGTTTTCCGGTAATTTGTGTTCTCCCTTAAAGGGACAGTGCCGTTTTCTGTGTGTTTCAATAAATGCCCAGTTCTTGGCTTACTCTCATACCTGTCTTGTGTTGTGCGGTTGGGGTCGGTTACAAACCATAACAGTACGACCCGACCAATCGACGACCCCAGCCAGCACAGACGGTGTATGTTGAGTTTGCCTTTTTTTTTTTTTTCCTCTAGTAGCCCTGTTAGCTCCCCTGTTAGCTTGTTTGTCTCCCCTGTTAGCTTCCCTGTTAGCCCTGTTAGCTTCCCTGTTAGCCCTGTTAGCTCCCCTGTTAGCCTGTTGACTCCCCTGTTTGCTTCCCTGTTAGCCTCGTTAGCTCCCCTGCAGCTTGTTAGGCCTCTACTACCAGCATGGCCCCAGTCTGCTAGCTTTGCCCCGGCTGCTAGCACAGCCTCTATGTTAATGCAGCCTTGCTGCTGGCATAGGCCCTGTAGCTAGCCATGCCCAGGCAGCTAACCCAGTCCCTCTGCATGGCCCCAGTCTGCTAGCTTAGCCCCGGCTGCTAGCACAGCCTCTATGTTAATGCAGCCCTTGCAGCTGGCATAGGCCCTGTAGCTAGCCATGCCCAGGCAGCTAACCCGGTCCCTCTGCATGGCCTCCACTTTTTGTGTAGTTTTCCCACTGCTAGGACTGCCCTTTCAGCTAGCAAGGTCAGTTTTCTCCCACTGCTAGGACTGCCCTTTCAGCTAGCAAGGTCAGTTTTTTCCTACTGCTAGGACTGCCCTTTCAGCTAGCAAGGTCAGTTTTTCCCACTGCTAGGACTGCCCTTTCAGCTAGCAAGGTCAGTTTTCTCCCCCTGCTAGGACTGCCCTTTCAGCTAGCAAGGTCAGTTTTCCCACTGCTAGGACTGCCCTTTCAGCTAGCAAGGTCAGTTTTTCCCACTGCTAGGACTGCCCTTTCAGCTAGCAAGGTCAGTTTTCTCCCTCTGCTAGGACTGCCCTTTCAGCTAGCAAGGTCAGTTTTCTCCCACTGCTAGGACTGCCCTTTCAGCTAGCAAGGTCAGTTTTTTCCCACTGCTAGGACTGCCCTTTCAGCTAGCAAGGTCAGTTTTCCCACTGCTAGGACTGCCCTTTCAGCTAGCAGGGTCAGTTTTCTCTCACTGCTAGGACTGCCCCTTCAGCTAGCAAGGTCAGTTCCCCACAGCTAGGACTGTCCTTCCAGCTAGCTTGTTCTCTCATGCTGGTCCAGCCCTGTCTGCCAGCCTTGCTCCGGCAGCTAGCGCAGCCTCTATGTTAATGTAGCAGTACAGCTAGCATGGGCCCTGTAGCTATCAGTGCCCTGGCAGCTACCCTTTCCCTCTGCTAGCCCCTTCCCTGTTCCCCTCTCCAGTGCCCCTGTTCCAGCCCTGTCTGCCAGCCTAGCTCCGGCAGCTAGCGCAGCCCCTATGTTATTGTAGCAGTACAGCTAGCATAGGCCCTGTAGCTATCAGTGCCCTGGCAGCTACCTTTCACTCTAGTTACCCCTCAGCTCCTCTAGTTACCCCTCGGCTCCTCTGGTTACCCCTCAGCTCCTCCAGCTGCCCCTCGGCTACCATGGTTACCCCTCAGCTACTCTAGTTACCCCTCAGCTACCATGGTTACCCCTCTGCTCCTCTGGTTACCCCTCAGCTCCTCTAGTTACCCCTCAGCTACCCTGTTCCTTTGCTAGCCCCACTTTTGTTGTAGCTTCCCCTGCTAGCATGGCCCAGTACTTTTTGTTTTGTTGCCTTGTTTTTTTCCCATGCCCCTCTGTCTGTGTTTTTGTGTCGCCCGGTGGCTCCCGTGGAGGGGGGGGGTACTGTGAGGTTCTCCCCTCCCTGGACCTTTAATTCCTGTTCCCTGTACTTTAATTCCCTGTCTCCTCACTTCACTAGCCCCCACCCTCGCGTTCGTTTGCTCTTCAGCAGCCACACCCTTGGACTACCTGTCATTATGTGTTTGATTGGTCTGGTGCCGAACACACACTTCTAGTTTCAAGTATCAATTACCTTCACGCACCTGACGTGTATTCTAATTAGTTCCCCTGTGGGCTTTAAGTACCTCGCTCTCCCCTCAGTTCCTGTCGGGTCGTTCCGTATCATATCCCTATCACCAAGACTCCTTCGGGAGGTTCTCTGTCTAAAGGCTCCTACGGGAGTTTCGGTTTCTGTCTGTTATGCTGTTTTCATCTCCGGCGTGAGATGCGCTCAAGCCTTCGCCTCCTGTCTCCGTTTGCCTGGAAGGAGACACTGGACTGCGCTCTCTAAACTTCCACGGGAGGTATTCCAGTGTTCCACTTCAGACCTCCGCGCAGCAGACGTCCAGACGCGCATCCAGACCTCCGCGCAGCAGACGCCCAGACGCGCATTCAGACCTCCGCGCAGCAGACGCCCAGACGCGCATCCAGACCTCCGCGCAGCAGACGCGCTCTTCACTCCAGACGCGCATCGCTTCCTAATACTCTACGGGAGGATGCGTCTCTCCGAGCCGGCGCGCTCTTCCGCGCAGACGCGCTCTTCACTCCAGACGCGCATTCAGACGCACTCCAGATGCGTCCTCCGTACCGCCGCGTACTCCAAGCAGACGCGCACCACTCAGACCTCCGCGCCAGATGCGCCCTCCGTACCGGCGCGTACTCCAAGCAGTCGCGCACCACTCAGACCTCCGCGCCAGATGCGCCCTTCGTACCGGCGCGTACTCCAAGCAGTCGCGCACCACTCAGACCACCGCTTGGACAACCCGTTCCCCGTGGCGACGCGCTCGCCCTGTTTGATCCTGCTCTCTTTACGCACAGCGCCTGGAGCTGCCGAGAGGATTCTGCAGAGCGGCTCTGACGTCACTGTCAGATTCCTCAGACGAACCTTCCCGGGAGAAGCTGCAGAGCAGCAACATTCTTCTAATGCTTGTATCCCAGGCTTTGTCTGTTTTCTCTGTCCCTGTAAGCAGCTCCAGCCTTCGCCCTGTTCCAGTCCTCCCTGTCTAGTCCTTCCAGTCCTCCCTGTCCCCAGCCCGCCTCCGCGGGCCTCTGTCCCTGTTTCCCCTCTCTAGTCCTCCTAGTCCTCCCTGTCCAGTCCTCCTAGTCATCCTAGTCCTCCCTGTCCAGTCCTCCTAGTCCTCCTAGTTATCCCTGTCCAGTCTTCCTAGTCCTCCCAGTTCCTGCCCTTGTCCCTTGCCCTGTCCTGTTTCCCTTAGCCTTCCCCTTAGCCAGCTCGCCTCTTAAAGGCACTGTGCCTTTTCCCATTTCTTGTTTTCCGGTAATTTGTGTTCTCCCTTAAAGGGACAGTGCCGTTTTCTGTGTGTTTCAATAAATGCCCAGTTATTGGCTTACTCTCATACCTGTCTTGTGTTGTGCGATTGGGGTCGGTTACAAACCATAACAAATTGCATGCTTTTGCAGAGGACAAGAAGCCTTCAGTCGACTCCTTCAGACATTAAGCACCCCCCACAGCCCAAATGGAATGATACAAAAAAAAATTATATTATACTTTATTTATAATTTTTTTTTTTTAATTTTACTAATAGTCGACTAACGGCTAATTTTGGCCAATCATAGTCGACTATCCAAATCCTTAGTCGGGGACAGCCCTAATTTGTGGAGACAAATATCTAGCTCATTATTGTTCTTTTGTGTTTTTTTTAAATACAATTCTTTGATATATATTTATATATAGTGGTATAACTATATGTGTATAACACGCATTATTACACAATTAAATCAGGCAAACCTACAATATCACAAAATAGCATAGACTATAAGCAACATAATACCGTAGCTGAAGAAATTATTTGACACCTGGGGATTCCTTTCGATCATTCCTGGAACCTAGGTGTTTGTGCTGACTCAGACTCTGGACATCATCGCTGTGCCACACGTACAGATGGAGAGCAGCAGGACATCCGCACCCAGCTGTGAGCATAATGGTACTGAGGTCAGGGGCTGAGGTCCACTAGCTACTGTAGCTGGAGGTATCCAGGCCCACCGCTCTGCCTGAGACCCCACACAGTATCACATTACAAGAGAGATCACAGGGTTCATATATCTTAACTCTATATAGCCATATAACCTCTAGGAGTCGGTAGGTAATTTAACAGCATGTTGGATTGTGGTATTCTTCTATACAGTGATTAGTCAAGTCAAGTCAAGTCAAGAGTTTGAATGAACAATGAAATGCGGGTGGTCTTGCCCGCAACGATGTGCAATACAGTGGTACAACATATAATAGAATCAAAAATGAAAAAACAACATTGTGCAGTAAACAGGTAACAGGTAACATGGAGTGACATCTCGGTATCTGTACATAGTTATTTACAGAGCATATGGGACATGCTAGTTAGCTTTGGTAGTGCAATACACTGTTCTGTGCCGTTAGAGGCTCTGCTTGGCATCACACTGCACTATCTCGCGTACGTGCACGCGTACTGAATAAATTCCACAAATGTACCTCTAATACCAGTATTAGTCTGACCACACCCCTCATCAGCTTACCTTCATAAGCAGGTGTGTGGTCACCTGCTCTCCTCCTTCTCGCTTTCACCACAAGGAATAAGTGCCTCGGTAGATCCCCACACTTGACACCATGATGGAAGAAATTGGATTAGGAACAGCTTTGGGAAACAAGGATACGTTGACATCATATCTTTATTTTCTCTCTCACTATTTTTCGAGAAAATACGGCGATATTGTCTTCGTACTGGAGTGTCTAGAAGATGATGATCATTCTAAAAACCCTCCACCGGTTTTTCGTATTGGGAGCACGCCGCTGCATGCTTCTCAACTGCAGTTCCTTGCTGTGTTTGTTGGGGTGAAACCTGTCAGGCCACAGCTGAACTGTCGGACATGCCGCTGTTGTGAGAAGCGGTGCGTTCCAGGTTGGGTGAGTAGTGTTTGCTGGCAGGCTCCACTTGTCTGTTAGTGCTATGGGGGCTACTTGTGGAAACCGGCCCCAGGCTAGGGTCCTTTGTTCAGCCACCTAGGCGACAGGAGACCTTGGTCTGAAGACCATTATAGTTTTAACTAGTGGGCCGCGACCATTGACACTGGTGATCCCTGTGTGTTTTGGACGAGTGGATTCTCTCTGTCACCGTGTTAAGGCCCCATCTTTCATATCCAAATGAGAGTATTCCTTCACGAGGGGATATGTGCATGAATGTGCGGTAGCGGCAGATTCATGTTCAAAGTCAGCTACACAGGCCAGTTGGTATTGTGCTGATTCCGTCGGGTGTGGTAAAATCACCGTTGTGAAGCGGTGTTGACATCTTGTTTTCTCTTTTCTCTTAAAAAGTGAGGAGAGGTTCAGAACGGCGGCCTGTCTGGGTGAGTGTTATGTCATTGTTTACATGTTCATAGCTTGCGGTTAGCCAGTCAGCTGTTAACTGCTGCGTTAGCCTGCTGGATCGCTGCATGGCCTGCTTAGGTTGGGCCTACTATTAGCCAGTCAGCTGTTAGCTGCGGGGCTAGCATGTCGTGGTCGCTAGGTAACGTTGGCTTGCTGCTATAGGCCATGGCCTGGCGCGGGGTAGCTTAGCTTCTCGCGCGCCGCCGTGAGCTCGCTTCTGATCGCGTGCGTTGTTAGCTCGGCGTCTCGCGAGCAGAAGCAGTAGCACCCGAACGGTTGGAGCGGCCGTTAGCTTGATGCTATTCTGTTGAACGTGCTTTGATTTTAACATGTTTTACACTCTTGACCACGACGTCATCCTTGACAGGGGATGTTTCGTCGACCCTGCCCTGAGCCAGGACGGCAAGGTTGCATCAACAGGGGACTGTAGTGCGGGTTGGGGCGGTGACGCTGCCCAGTTCGGACAACACAGGAGCGGCTGTGTTCCTACGGTGTCTGTGACTGCACTTCGCTGATCTGCGTTCCGGGTAGGAACGGGGTTGACCAGACCTCATAACACGTCTTCTGGTTTTACTTTGCTAAATGTATTGTGAATAACGGTGTTTTTCCCAAAACGTGTGTTGCTACAATGCATTTAGGATACGTTGCGGGTTATGTGTGAGCTGTTTTTGTCACTGGCAGTTAGCTTCTCCGTGCAAATCGGGATGTAATGATCTGGTTGTTGTGTGAGAAACATCATGGTGTTTATATGTACCGTGTACTCACAACTAAGGTAACTAACCTATGAAGCTATGCTTGGTGACAAGTGAGTAAAAGAATGTTCTTTCTCAGACTGTGATGACAATGAACAGTGTGTTCACATATTAACAGGTTTTCCTGTTTTAACTGGCCGTATTGAGGGTAAAATAGGAGGATTGTGTTTTCCCCCCCGGTTCCCTGGGGACTTTTTCATCCTCCTATCAGACATGTTTGTGCACTATTTGTGTCTTTTGTGTGGTAGGGATGCGATGTAACTCTTAGCTTGATTGCTGAGGTTGTGCTAAATCTGCTGGAGAGACTTATTTTCCTAAAAAAAGAAAATGGTTTGGTTGCTGTCATGTGTGCTTAGCAAGGCCTGTGGCCGATACTAATCGAGAATGATGTATTCTCTCATTGTGAAAAAAACGGTGTTCCTCTGTTGAGTGTTTTTGCCATTTTTTGTAGGTGATGATGGGTTGTGTGTGTCATGTGACCTACAACTGGGTTGGACTGGCCACAGAAGCACATGTGTATGTTGGACCGGGGCTCTTAGAGCCCTCTCTATTCTGTGTTTTTCCTTAGTAAAAATCAGATAGCAGGTTAGCTCATGCGCTGTGTGGAGCTGTAAAACGCTTCATAGAGTTGACTATGACTGTCATATTCTCTTTTTGTCATTACATCGTATCATGGGTGTGGGGTCGTAAAGGGGTGAACTGGTAACCTTTCCTCTCCCCATTGTTTCTGTCGGTCAGGGGTACACCCCCTGTCCTTCAAGGTTCCCGTCACGTGGCGGTTCGGCACGTTACGGGGGGGGGGGGGGGGGGGGGGGGAGTTCCTGGTCCCACGGCCTGGTATATTGGGCGTGTGCACCGCAGGAATTCCCCCGCCATAGAGTACGTCACCGTGCGCGTCTCTGTTGGTAGGACTTCCGTGTGCTGTTCAGGTCCATGTGATGGATCTGTTTTCAGGGGGGGTGGTCAGGGCTCCTCCTCACCAAGCGCCTATTCAGGCCTTCTGTGAGTTCGGACTCCTTCTTCCATGTGAGGAAGCCTCCATCAGAGTACAGAGCCTTCCTCCTCAGATTGTCAAAGTGAGTGGACCCTCTGGAAGGGTCCTTTTCTATTGTGTGTGTATTCGATTCAATTCGTTTATTGAGTGTGTATGGGTTCAGTGCCTCTTCCCCGGAGAGCCCTAAAACCAGTTTTTTACATGGCTCAAGGTGCAATATATTCTTTTCAATCTGTACAGCTCGCGTGGGAAGTCTCTCTGGGGATCCCCGTCTCCTTCCTATGGGAGGGTGGTGGGATGTAAAAATGTGAAAAATGTTTACCCCGGCTGTGTAGACTGGGATACATACTGTTGATGCTTCCTTCTTTTCTATTCCAGAAGTGTTGGAGTTAGGGAGTGTCACACCCCTCTTGTCGTTCCCCTGGGCGCCTTGGGGATTCAATGACAGGTCTAAATAGCCTGTTCATTGATGGGGGTGTGTCCCGACGCACGTATAGTGCTAGCTCGCTGTAAACAGGCGATTGACTGGCACGCCTTGGTTGCTTGTGGTTGAAACAGCGTTTTTATAAAGCAACTGAGATGGGGGGTTTTCCTCTTCCGACGACCACATCCCATGACCTGGGTGGGTTGTCGACGGATTCTCGTTCATGTCTGGGGGATGATGACGGAATGGATCTGAACATATGTGGAGGGGTCTCACGCCCTTGGGGTGGGCCACCAGGCGCGGTTCGCCCGAACGTCTGGGTGGCGCCTTCTTTTCATGTTAAGATCGACACGCATATCTGCCCTTCTCCTGGAGTAGGCATGTCGGCGTGGTTAGGGCACGGGATTGGTTCTGGTCACGCTGGTCCAGGTCAGTTGAACCCGTTGTCCGCCGGGGATGCAGATCTGCTGTTCTGGTACCCTGAGGGACTTGGGCTTTTTTCAGGGGGAAAAATGCCAGGTCGGTCTGGGTGTCACAGGGTTAAGCGCTATGGAGACCCTGGTTGGGTATGTTTTTACTCAGCACTGTCGTAATGGCTTACAGCCATGCCATTCTGTACACGCTCGATCTCGTCGGATCTCGGCCGCTACACAGGTTGGTCCTGGTTAGTACTTGGTTGGGAGACCGCCTGGGAATACCAAGTACGGTGTGCTTAGGGGCTGGTTCTCTATTATTTTTCGCTCCTCTCTCACGCATGGCGAAGAGGGGCCTGTGGGGGTGGTTTTTTGACCTCCTCTGGTGACCCTGTGCTTCCCGTACCGCCAGGCCCGGTCCGAAGTGATGTTTGCGACCCGTAGGCCTGGGTTAACCCTTTTTTGAAAACTGAAACACTTGTACTGCGGTATAGCCGGTGTATACCCGCAGGTGTGTTTTGGAGTTTTTTCTTGAGGGGTTATAGGAACAACCACCGCATTGGGTAACACCGAGGTGGTTGATTCCCTGGTGTGTTGGAGCAGTGTCAACTCCCGGGTTCACCGGTTGAGGGTGCCCCTGCACGTTCATGACGTCTGCCAATCGTGTCAGCCTTCTCTGCCTCGACCCCTCTGGGTGGGGGTTTTTAAATGGAGGCTTGGTCATGCAACAACGCCAGCATACGCCCCTTCCGCCGGGGCAGCTGTGTTCAGCTGTCCCCTCTGGCGCCTGTCTCGTCCGCAGTCTCCAGGCTAGGGTTAACAGCCTGTTGCCTGGTTTTTCCCCGGTGCGCTGCCTGCTTCCGTTGGTTAACCTTTTTTGTGTGCTTACGGCCATGCTGACTGCCTGTTCTGCAGGGTCAGTGTGCCAGGCGGTGTACTATTGGGGGGACGGGGCCCGCTCGGCTTACGGCCATACCGACCTGAACACGCCCGATCTCGTCCGATCTCGGTAGCTAAGCAGGTTCTGGCCTGGTTAGTACTTGGTTGGGATACCGCCTGGGATTACCAGGTGCAGTAACTGGGGGGCCTTTGTCCGAATACGCTGGCGATGTGGGGGGCGGGGCACTACGTGCCCACCTGGTGGGGTCTTGATGCTGGCATCATGGACTTCTCCGGGCCCCCATTCCAGGGAGTCCAGTCCTTTTGGTGGGTCTGGGTCTTCCTTCGCGCTCCGCTGCTACGGCCTTGCCACGGGGTTGGGTTTGCCCTTGACCCCGTGATTCTGGGGGCGGTAACGAGGTTGTTCCTCCGTTCGTTCCCGGGTGGCATGCGGGTTGTGCGTGTGTGTAGTCGTGGGGTCAAGCCACGGTCTGCTCACCCTGTGCGTTGAGTTGCTTGAGTGCCTCTTCGCACGGTCGGGTCCGTCGCCTTCCCGTGAAGCCCCTAATAGGGGGGATACCCTCCATTAGGGGGGGTCGGGGGGCTCGGCCCTCCCTGTTCTGATGGTTTTGGGGGGCTGTCAGCGGGGTGTATTTGTCAGCCAGCGGCTCCGCTTGGCCTCCCATTGTGCAGTGTGATGCCAAGCAGAGCCTCTAACGGCACAGAACGCTAGGTTATGACTATAACCAAGTTCTGTTAGTTAGAGGTGACGCTTGGCATCAGACGGCCGCTGCAGCCCTTGACCTCACCTTGTGGTGAAAGCTTGGGAAGGAGGAGAGCAGGTGACCACACACCTGCTTATGAAGGTAAGCTGATGAGGGGTGTGGTCAGACTAATACTGGTATTAGAGGTACATTTGTGGAATTTATTCAGTATGCGTGCACGTACGCGAGATAGTGCAGTGTGATGCCAAGCGTCACCTCTAACTAACAGAACTTGGTTATAGTCATAACCTAGCGTTCCTGTTATTCTTTTTTTTTTTTTTTTTTGGTCTTTTTCCCCCTCCATTTTCCTCCGATTTTCTCCCATCCCAATGTTAGTCGTATGCCAATTCCCAGTCCCTTCCTGGTCGCTGCGCACTTACCCCCCACAGTCAGATCATCTGGGAGAGTGGAGGCTACCACGTGCTTCCTCCGACACACGTCCAGCCAATCACCGCTTCTTTTCACCTGGCAGCGCGGATTCTCATTGAGAGGGCGTAGCGTGTGGGAGGACCACACTATCCCCCTCACGTCCAATCCGCGCTTAGCAGGCGCCCCGACCGAACTGTAGGAGTCGCTGTTTACAACGACCCGGACCCACCCCGCCAGCTTCTCCCACCCTCTGATACAGCCAATTGTATCAGTGCAGACGGCCAGCCAAGCTGGTGACAACCCCGGAGCTGTGAGCTGGATTCGAACAGGCAAATCCAGCTCAGCTCCGGGGCTGGTGACGAACGCAATCTCCGCTCGGCCACCTAACCGCCCTCTGTTCCTGTTATTCTAATTTAAAGTGTCCTTTCCTTTGGCCATAAGTGTGCGTGTGTGCGACATGAGTGTGTGCCCGCTCATGTTAAAGTGTTAAGTGGCTGCTCGTGTGTGAGCGTGCACAGCGTGCGTGTCGTGTGTGTGTTCATGTGTGCTTGTGTGTGGATAGTTCAATGTTCTGAGCACTCAATGTTCATTGTTCATGGCTCTGATGGCCTGGGGGAAGAAGCTGAGCCTCAGCCGCTCTGTCCTAGTAGCTGGGGTTCGCAGGCGTCTGCCTGACCTCAGCAGCTGGAACAGGCTGTTATTGGGGTGGTGAGGGTCTTTCATTATCCTGCAGGCTCTGGATTTGCACCTCTTGTTGTATAGAACCTGCAGGGGGGGTAGTGCAATACCCGTGGTACGCTCGGCTGAGCGCACCACTCTCTGTAGGGCCTTCTTGTCCTGTGCCGTGCTGTTTCCATACCAGGCAGTGATGTTTCCGGTCAGGATGCTCTCTACAGCTCCTGAGTAGAAGGACTGGAGTATCTTCCCCGATACTCTGAACTTCCTTAACTGTCTCAGGTGGTAGAGGCGCTGTTTCGCCTTCTTTACTACTGTGTCTATGTGTGTTGACCATGTCAGGTCCTCTGAGATGTGGACACCCAGGTACTTAAAGCTGCTCACCCTGTCCACGGTAGCCCCGTTAATCATCAGTGGTGTGTGCGTCTCCTGCTGTCCTCTCCTATAATCCACGATCAGCTCCTTGGTTTTACCAATGTTCAGGAGCAGGCTGTTGTTCTGGCACCAGCGTTCCATTACCTCAACCTCCTCCCGGTAGGCCTTCTCGTCGTTGTCCGAGATCAGCCCCACCACCACGTGTCGTCTGCGAACTTCACTATGGAGTTAGAGCTGAACTTGGCCACACAGTAGTGTGTGTAGAGTGAGTACAGCAGGGGGCTCAGAACACAGCCCTGGGGGGACCCGATTATGAGTATAATAAGCAATTAATACACAACACTATTGTGTTTTTAATACATTAAATGCTTATATTTTGATCAAAATGAATACATTATGTAAACATGATTATTGTATACATATTCATTACTGTCCCGCAATTTCAACAAATGTCCCGCAAAATCGACACGCTGTCCTGCATTTGGATCATATGGATTTGGATCATATGGATTTGGTCACCCTACTTCTAGCTGTGAGGTAACAGTACTAACCACTGAACCAGGACCTTCTTGTTGTGAGGCAACGGTGCTAACCACTGCACCGCACCCTATGTATTCTGTTTCCCACTCTTGCGTTTACGTCTCTTGGAAAGCTAAATAAAAATGCTACAACTGTCCCCTTGTGGTTGTCCTATAGCCTATTATGCTAATTGGTGTATTTTATTTTATGTCTATTTTACTGCTGTGTTGAAGCACTTTGTTTTTACCATTTTCTTATCAACGTATTGTGTCAGGATTGGAGAATCATTAAAGTAACAGTAACATTACGTTACTTAGTATGTTAGTAAATGTAGAGCCATCATTCGGTTGCACTTTCTGCCAATTTCATGATTCTATTTTATGTGTATCAGTGACAATCAAACCGTACCCAAAGAGGCCTATTAAGATGTTCCTAATTATGAAAAACAATGTGATTTAATGTTCTATGCTCTATGTTCTAACATTTAGACTTTGTCTATTTTATGCCTAATTCTATGTCTGTACTAATACTATGCATTGCTCTTTATCTGCCAATGTTGTGCTCATTCTATGCCTATGTCCTTTTACTGCTGTGAAACGCTTTGAGCTGCAATTCTTGTATGAAAGGGGCTATATAGATAATGTTTATTATTATTATTATTATTATTATTATTATTATTATTATTATTATTATTATTATTATTATTATTATTATTATTATTATTATTATATTCTTGGGTAAACATGGCACTGTTTGTCTCCCCTCATTCTAACGTGGAGGTAGTATGATAGCTGTCAGACATTGTGTGTTTGTGTGTATGTGTGCGTGCGTACGTGCATGTGTGTGTGCTTGTAATTAACTCTTTCTCTGCCACGCAATAGCCTCATCCTTAGCAGCTGACGCCAGCACTGTAAATGGTGGGAATTGCTCACCTTGTTTGCAGGGCTATAACTATTTAAATATTATAGCTATATATGCAATACTATGGCCCATTTGACATCGAGTATCTATCGTTCAAGATGTGAAAAAGGAATATTTTTTCCATCCATACATTATCGTTTTATACCGTGGTGAATATAAGTATAGTTTTAGAGTGGTCTAGGATAATTCCTGGAACGCTGTAATAGGCCGCGACGCATATTATACTTAATCCATTGGCATTTCGTCCCTATACACGCTACAATAAAAAATTCAAATGCATATGATTGGTATATTATGTTCAATCATGCATGCATGAAAGGGGGGGGGGTCGTTTATGATTAATTGATTGTCAATAATGGCATTCTATAGTACAACAGCATACGTTGATCAGAGCGATGGCTATGAGAACAATGGACGACCAAGCTGAAATTAACGTTAGATTGCTCTTACATGTGGCCGATGAGACTGCAAAAAGAATATTCCAACTATTTGATTGCCATCTGCTAGATCGTATGTCCATTTGGCCCACGCCATAACACCCAACAGCATAATGAATCTGGCGTCCCGAAGGCGATTCAATGCGATCGAGTGTATATATTGATCCACGTTACAAGATAACTCCGCCCGGAAGACATTCAATGACGCACAGAGTCACATTTCCTTCAGAAAGTAAGTGCAACATCGGCCGCATACCACCAGGCGGCGGTATCGGACCGTTGCGATCTCAGACACAGTGCCACACATTTCCACAGCACAGCAGGATGAATTATGAATGGAAATAGCTAATAAAAGAAATAACGATCATAATAACGTATATATACGCGGTTGGCGTTCAACGATTGGCGGGCTAACACTAACACTTCACCAAATTTATAAAATGCCTGATTTCCCTCTTTTCTTTTCTTTTTTACTTTGTTGTTACCTTGTTCCTCTGATCTCATTCCCTTTAGCTGCCCCCCCCCACTGTTAAGCGCCTTGGGTTTCCCATGAGCCTCTTTGCGCTGTTGTATCCATGGGCTTGCTTTTGTTTCACACAGACTTTTTGCAGAGCGAATTCTTGGCTTCTCGGCCATTGTTGCAAAATAAATACCCCCACGTTCTGTACAAAAAGAAACTATCGGTTTGTTTGAGGCGCACTTCTGGTATCGCGAGAAGGCTTGACTCACGGCCCACGCACACCAGCCGTGCGCAGGCACTTGTGGGTTCCGCGCGAGAACAGCGCGCCTCGCCGGGCAGCGTGTAGTCTTATACCAATGGAGTTGCAGTTCCGCGTTCGGGTTCCGCGATCTGATTGGCCACTGACGTTTCTCTCTGCGCCAATCGCGTTACGCCTAGTTCTGCCTCTACTATCCTCGAGTTAACGTAATTTATACAAATGGAAGTATTGATTTCGCCGTAACGAATCATTAAAAAAATATACCGTTAACTGGAATATGTTAGTTTCTTACACATATGTTGGATTATGTAATTGGTTTGTCATGACAAACCAATAAAAAATCGCGAATTAACCGGTGGTTATCCTATAGCCCTAGTTATGTACATTTCAACAAAGTGGAGCCGCAGGGGACTTCCATAGCATACGCCTTCAAATCCAGCTAGCGTTGATGCTATTCAATGCTATCATACCCAACTAACGTTAATGCCATTTAGAATTTATTAACATAGCTACAACAACACACAGTAACGTTAATATAATTCCATGCATCATTGTTTACAATGAACGGTGGGGCTAATCGAAAGGACTGGACACGGACAAGTTAAACAGCAATCAATTAACCGGACACACAAGCAGAAGGCGAAGCATCATTTTTACTTCCGGTCGGGGGGAAAAGTTAGTTTAGGTTCGTGTTAACGTTAGATAATGTACAAAATAAACGTATTTCCGGTGCTTTAGACGTCGCTCTTTTATTTTGAAACCCCCCGACCGGGCACACCAGGGAGGACTTCAGTGCGGGCGGAATCGCACGGATTTACATTGGAACAGCTGTGAATGCCTAGTCTATATGTAACGGATGCTCTAGATGTGCTTGTCTAGATCTTGCGTTGTGTTCTTTGGTGCCCCCTGGGCGTGATGTGTGGTATCACAGTAACAGAGGAGATGTTCGGTTGTCGGCATGAAACGGCCATTTATCGCTGGTTCTCCACCTGTACAGAATAGTTGGCAAGAATACCACAAGAGATATCGTCACGTACAATTCCCACTGCTGTCGACATTAGTCAGTCTCTTAGGTTGAGCGCCGGGCGCAGACTGAATCCAAACCGGAAAGGATCACATTTAGCAGAAGGCAAAGCTCTTGACCGTGAACTTTCTCAAAGTGACGGTTCATATAAAAGCATCAGTATAAATAAATCATAATAAACATTTGTAAACATAGGATTTTGGTGACATTTCAAACCTACAAAATAATAAACAATGTACATTTAACACTTGTTACATATATGCGAAGTCAGTCCCCGTTTGAAGATATTTTTAATGTTCTATGAAAAAAAAACTTTGTAGTCTACAAAAGGCATCTGCAATAATTAAGTCAATCCAGGTGATACTATATAATACTACAACTCCCACGAGGACTGGGTGCGCACAGTGTGCTCATTCCATTGGCCCATCCACTTCGCCCTATCTCGTGCGTCGTGTTGCCTCCGTGTGTGACAGCTCTGTTAACGTTAATAGCTCAACTGGTTAGTGCAACCGACTCATCCATAGTTTACTTTACAGACAGTTAGCTAACGTAATATTGTGGGTGTGAAAAGACCGGGTGAACCGTTACCAAACCATCAACAAACACAAAGGAGAAAAGAGAATGAGACCGAGACCGAAAACACGAACAAAGTACAAGACGAGGCGAGGCGAATAAAAAAAACGGTTGTTCATTGAAAAGTGGCGCTCAGGTCGCGAGTGGCTAGGATATGATCCACAGCAGAAGTTCATGTTCTGCATTGATTCTCGTATGTATGGCACTGACAAGTCCAAAACTAAGCTTGTCGTTTGTTATTGGCACAACCAATTTCAAATTAGAAACGGTAAAGGATCATGAAATATCAAACGGCCACATACATACTCTAGCTACCAAGCGGGCGAAGACTGGTCTGTTAGAGGAGAGTGTTGCGGTGAGAAGTATTAAACAAACTAACATGTATTATGTAACGTGTATTATTAAACTAATATTACAGTGTTTGTTAGCTAGCTAGCCACATTCATTTAACATTAAGAAGCATAAGAGCTTGAGACTAACACAGTCCTCTCAGTCAAGAGCACTCGCAAATATTCAGCACCATGGACAGCTGCCCCAGATCTCTCTCTCTCTCTCTCTCTCTCTCTCTCTCTCTCTCTCTCTCTCTCTCTCTCTCTCTCTCTCTCTCTCTCATTCATCACGGTGGTGAAAAAAGTTAGTCTGGAGCCCATTTTCACATGGCCATTTTAATAATAATAAATAATCATTTTGGCTGGTGAAAATGCTGAGTGGCTAGTGACTTTGGAAAACCACTAGCCACAGTGGCTAGTGAGCCAAAGAGTTAATGTCAAGCCCTGCCTGACACTATTGCATTCATTGAGGCAACCGAAAGCAGCGTGGATTATCTGTTTCGAGGTTTAACGTTGGATCAATAAACGTGATTTTGGAATGGCGATCAGGAATTGGAATAATCTTTTTGCAGAACATCTGATATGAGGTAAGGAATCTATTTTACCAGTATTGGGTTAATCTGACCAGGTCATGGATAATCGATTTCTCAGCCCGCTTCTCTAGCGTGCATAAGTACACATATACTATCGATACTCAAGCGTTTATTTGAAAACTATTCATAAATAGGCTGAAAAATGACAACGTGTTTTGTGTATTCCACTAAATAAAAGAGCTATTATCGCGGATTTTTCTGGAATCACTAGAAATCTTCAAAACTATACTCGTGTTCAAAACGGTATAAAACGGAAATGTACTGATGAAAAAACAATCGTTTCATACATGTTGACTGCAAGCAAGTCATTGATAAGCGACGGGTGTATTAGACACATAAAGCCATAATTTAAAGATATAGTTTATGCGTTCGCAAATATCCCCGTCCTCTCATTGACTAAAGCGCTGGCACTCAAGCGATAAATAGCGCACCCCCTGCCGGCACACAATGTGTTAACATGGGAGCGAAAGTGAAGCGCTGGCCGCCCACCCGAGGCTGGTGTGTCTGGGCCGTAAGTGTGTCTCGCCAGACCGTCTGAGGCTACGGAGCGGCGAAGCTGAAGTGTCGGTGTGTGGTCTCAAATTGCTTTGCACACGCTCCAGAAACTCAATTATTTAAGGAAGGAATTACACATGGTTGGTGATTAAATGTATTGTAATAACAATAATTAAAGCTCAACCAATTACAGGCACACACAAGCACACAATTATGCATACACACAAACACAGTCCCACACACATACCCCCCTCCCTCCCCATGGCGATGTCTGCATGAGTTTTTCAGAGAGAGAGAGAGAGAGAGAGAGAGAGAGAGAGAGAGAGAGAGAGAGAGAGCATTGGGGCCAACAGTGCAATTAGCAGCCGTTTACTGTTGGCGCCGCGGCAACACGACAGCTGTGTAAACCTCAGCACTGGCTTCTGTACAGAACTTCATTGGTTCCCAAAGTTTCCTCTCTCCTGAGGGACCCACGCTTTCAACAGAACTTTTCTCGACAGATCAAACCAGTCGGGGGGCTATTGCATTGTTTGATCCAGCCGAACTTTGCGGTACTACTGACTTACTACCCTGCAGCGTTTTATTATTTTCTTCTTGCTCAGCCTCAGTTGAAGAGACTCTGGGAAAACCGAAAGCTGCCTCATACAAAATGTATGTTTTCACAGTAATGATTGTTAGCGGTGTGGAAATTAAGAATGTCAGTGTTATTTCTACGGTTTGGGGAAAGGTTAAATCGATATTTGTGGACACGAGCTACTCACCCACAAAACCAGAAGCCTTAGAAGTAACAAAAGGTTATTCTATTTGCGGTAAAAAAAAAATCTATATATTGCCATGCAAACTCCTCACAGAAAAGGCCCGGGAGATACCCGGCAACCTGGTCCCCAAGCGGGAATCGAACTCAGGACCTTCTTGATATTGTATCAGAAAATGTGTCTTAACCACACCTTGAAAGTCTGACTAAAACACCATGCTAAAATAATCCTTTCTATATACTGTATATATATATTCATATTTACCATATATATGTATCCACATCTGTCTGTATATACCTGCATATAATAATTTTTACAGTATCTGTAGATACTATATCTATCTATACATTACCCTTACCTACTCGTACTAGTTATACCACTGGCTTAGAACATTCCCCTGTTCGTTCCTTCGCAATTAATCTGTGCTTCACTACACATATGAGTGCATGATTACCAACTGTTTGCCTGTTTTACTGCAACACTACTATCACCGACATCTAAGAAGGGAGATCTCCCCTTGAATGGCCCTTCTAAGGTTTCTCTCCTCCACACTGCCTGTGGTACATGTTTTCCTATTGCTAGGTTTTTGTGAGTTTTTCCTTACCTTCACGTGGGGCATGTCTGGGAGTGTTGCATTTATATTAAATGTTTTGGACTTTATGGTGTTTTTGTTTTGTTCTTGATTTATTGTGATGTTTCTTGTACTCTTTTAGTGCCACTCATGAGATTTCTCGTGTTTTTTTATAGGTGGTTGCTAGCCACTCACGAGATTTCTCGTGTTTTTTTTATAGGTGGTTGCTAGCCACTCACGAGATTTCTCGGATTTTTTTTTTTTTTTTTTTTTTGCGATCTGAAAAATTATTGCATCACCCGAGCCTACCCGAGTATAGCCGAGGGGCGCCGACGATCACTGTGGAAAAAAGCGCCCCCTGTCGTCTCCCAGATGACATAAGTGATTTTGGAATGGACTCAATGAAAATGAATGGGGAAAAAAATCCGGTACTCCACATTTTCCAGTTCACTGATCCAGCCGTGGGTTACCACAGTTCATTCTGGAGCCTCAGATCCCCGCGGATCATAGAGATCTACTGTGTCGCGTTGGATCCATACACTTATCGATTTTTCCGAATGGTGATCAGGAATTGGAATATACCAGTTGGATACCATCTGATGTCAGGTAAGGACTCTGTGTTATCAGTGTTAGGATAATCAGAGTAAGTTTGATGAAGTTATAAGCTGTTTTGTGAAATGTCTTCTTTCGGTTTCACTGTAAAAGTCAGAGAGGAAATCAACGGGGCGATTATCAGTGCGCGGCCGTAATGTGCGTGCGTGCACGTATAATATTGATCATCTAGCGTTTATTTGAAAACGATTCATAAAAAGGCCGACGAATATCAACGTTGTGGAATATTCCACTAAAAGACGATTTTCATAGAATGCTCCAGAATGAGCTGTTTTTTATATCAAAACGGGGGCTTTTCTAACTGCTCTG
The DNA here is from genome assembly GCF_963971535.1 of Notolepis coatsorum. Lineage (NCBI taxonomy): Eukaryota > Metazoa > Chordata > Actinopteri > Aulopiformes > Paralepididae > Notolepis > Notolepis coatsorum. The sequence goes on along the minus strand of NC_140172.1, from coordinate 105,681,833 downwards.
AAACGGCAACGACGCGATAAAAAAACAATCTGTCTTCACAGCACTGACTGGAAAATAGTCTTTGATAATGCGATGGGCAGATTAGACACATAGCCATAATTTAAAACATAGATTAGGCGATATTAACGTTAACATTGGCGCCGATGGTGGCATTCAAGCGGTAAAACGGAAAACCAGGCGTGGCACTGAAAGAGTTAAAGGGGAACTATCTTATAAATGGCCTTTTTGAGTGTTTAGCATTGTTTCCTAGCTATGTGAACTTATATTAATATGATCTATGTCTCTAATTCTCATATTGGCGCATTCTTCCAATTCTCCTCTCACAATATTCACCCTCACTGAACTGAGTCATCTGAAAATGTGATGATTTGTGATGTCAGAGAGACACCGCTGCATGATAATGTGGCTGTGTGGCATCAGGTACATGATGAGCTGCACACAGTGGTTGGTGCCCAGGCTCAACATGATAATGTGGCTGTGTGGCATCAGGCACATGATGAGCTGCACACAGTGGTTGGAGCCCAGCCTCAACATGATAATGTGGCTGTGTGGCACCAGGTACATGATGAGCTGCACACAGTGGTTGGTGCCCAGCCTCAACATGATAATGTGGCTGTGTGGCATCAGGTACATGATGAGCTGCACACAGTGGTTGGTGCCCAGGCTCAACATGATAATGTGGCTGTGTGGCATCAGGTACATGATGAGCTGCACACAGTGGTTGGTGCCCAGCCTCAACATGATAATGTGGCTGTGTGGCACCAGGCTCATGATGAGCTGCACACAGTGGTTGGTGCCCAGGCTCAACATGATAATGTGGCTGTGTGGCATCAGGTACATGATGAGCTGCACACAGTGGTTGGTGCCCAGGCTCAACATGATAATGTGGCTGTGTGGCATCAGGTACATGATGAGCTGCACACAGTGGTTGGTGCCCAGGCTCAACATGATAATGTGGCTGTGTGGCATCAGGTACATGATGAGCTGCACACAGTGGTTGGTGCCCAGGCTCAACATGATAATGTGGCTGTGTGGCATCAGGTACATGATGAGCTGCACACAGTGGTTGGTGCCCAGGCTCAACATGATAATGTGGCTGTGTGGCATCAGGCACATGATGAGCTGCACACAGTGGTTGGAGCCCAGCCTCAACATGATAATGTGGCTGTGTGGCACCAGGTACATGATGAGCTGCACACAGTGGTTGGTGCCCAGCCTCAACATGATAATGTGGCTGTGTGGCATCAGGTACATGATGAGCTGCACACAGTGGTTGGTGCCCAGGCTCAACATGATAATGTGGCTGTGTGGCATCAGGTACATGATGAGCTGCACACAGTGGTTGGTGCCCAGCCTCAACATGATAATGTGGCTGTGTGGCACCAGGCTCATGATGAGCTGCACACAGTGGTTGGTGCCCAGGCTCAACATGATAATGTGGCTGTGTGGCATCAGGTACATGATGAGCTGCACACAGTGGTTGGTGCCCAGGCTCAACATGATAATGTGGCTGTGTGGCATCAGGTACATGATGAGCTGCACACAGTGGTTGGTGCCCAGGCTCAACATGATAATGTGGCTGTGTGGCATCAGGTACATGATGAGCTGCACACAGTGGTTGGTGCCCAGGCTCAACATGATAATGTGGCTGTGTGGCATCAGGTACATGATGAGCTGCACACAGTGGTTGGTGCCCAGGCTCAACATGATAATGTGGTTGTGTGGCATCAGGTACATGATGAGCTGCACACAGTGGTTGGTGCCCAGCCTCAACATGATAATGTGGCTGTGTGGCATCAGGTACATGATGAGCTGCACACAGTGGTTGGTGCCCAGGCTCAACATGATAATGTGGCTGTGTGGCATCAGGTACATGATGAGCTGCACACAGTGGTTGGTGCCCAGGCTCAACATGATAATGTGGCTGTGTGGCATCAGGTACATGATGAGCTGCACACAGTGGTTGGTGCCCAGCCTCAACATGATAATGTGGCTGTGTGGCATCAGGTACATGATGAGCTGCACACAGTGGTTGGTGCCCAGGCTCAACATGATAATGTGGCTGTGTGGCATCAGGTACATGATGAGCTGCACACAGTGGTTGGTGCCCAGCCTCAACATGATAATGTGGCTGTGTGGCATCAGGTACATGATGAGCTGCACACAGTGGTTGGTGCCCAGGCTCAACATGATAATGTGGCTGTGTGGCATCAGGTACATGATGAGCTGCACACAGTGGTTGGTGCCCAGGCTCAACATGATAATGTGGCTGTGTGGCATCAGGTACATGATGAGCTGCACACAGTGGTTGGTGCCCAGCCTCAACATGATAATGTGGCTGTGTGGCACCAGGTACATGATGAGATGCACACAGTGGTTGGTGCCCAGCCTCAACATGATAATGTGGCTGTGTGGCATCAGGTACATGATGAGCTGCACACAGTGGTTGGTGCCCAGGCTCAACATGATAATGTGGCTGTGTGGCATCAGGTACATGATGAGCTGCACACAGTGGTTGGTGCCCAGCCTCAACATGATAATGTGGCTGTGTGGCATCAGGTACATGATGAGCTGCACACAGTGGTTGGTGCCCAGGCTCAACATGATAATGTGGCTGTGTGGCATCAGGTACATGATGAGCTGCACACAGTGGTTGGTGCCCAGGCTCAACATGATAATGTGGCTGTGTGGCATCAGGTACATGATGAGCTGCACACAGTGGTTGGTGCCCAGGCTCAACATGATAATGTGGCTGTGTGGCATCAGGTACATGATGAGCTGCACACAGTGGTTGGTGCCCAGCCTCAACATGATAATGTGGCTGTGTGGCATCAGGTACATGATGAGCTGCACACAGTGGTTGGTGCCCAGGCTCAACATGATAATGTGGCTGTGTGGCATCAGGTACATGATGAGCTGCACACAGTGGTTGGTGCCCAGGCTCAACATGATAATGTGGCTGTGTGGCATCAGGTACATGATGAGCTGCACACAGTGGTTGGTGCCCAGGCTCAACATGATAATGTGGCTGTGTGGCATCAGGCTCATGATGAGCTGCACACAGTGGTTGGTGCCCAGGCTCAACATGATAATGTGGCTGTGTGGCACCAGGTACATGATGAGCTGCACACAGTGGTTGGTGCCCAGCCTCAACATGATAATGTGGCTGTGTGGCATCAGGTACATGATGAGCTGCACACAGTGGTTGGTGCCCAGGCTCAACATGATAATGTGGCTGTGTGGCATCAGGTACATGATGAGCTGCACACAGTGGTTGGAGCCCAGCCTCAACATGATAATGTGGCTGTGTGGCATCAGGTACATGATGAGCTGCACACAGTGGTTGGTGCCCAGCCTCAACATGATAATGTGGCTGTGTGGCACCAGGTACATGATGAGCTGCACACAGTGGTTGGTGCCCAGCCTCAACATGATAATGTGGCTGTGTGGCACCAGGTACATGATGAGCTGCACACAGTGGTTGGTGCCCAGGCTCAACATGATAATGTGGCTGTGTGGCATCAGGTACATGATGAGCTGCACACAGTGGTTGGTGCCCAGGCTCAACATGATAATGTGGCTGTGTGGCATCAGGTACATGATGAGCTGCACACAGTGGTTGGTGCCCAGGCTCAACATGTTAATGTGGCTGTGTGGCATCAGGTACATGATGAGCTGCACACAGTGGTTGGTGCCCAGGCTCAACATGATAATGTGGCTGTGTGGCATCAGGTACATGATGAGCTGCACACAGTGGTTGGTGCCCAGGCTCAACATGATAATGTGGCTGTGTGGCATCAGGTACATGATGAGCTGCACACAGTGGTTGGTGCCCAGGCTCAACATGATAATGTGGCTGTGTGGCATCAGGCTCATGATGAGCTGCACACAGTGGTTGGTGCCCAGGCTCAACATGATAATGTGGCTGTGTGGCATCAGGTACATGATGAGCTGCACACAGTGGTTGGTGCCCAGGCTCAACATGATAATGTGGCTGTGTGGCATCAGGTACATGATGAGCTGCACACAGTGGTTGGTGCCCAGGCTCAACATGATAATGTGGCTGTGTGGCATCAGGTACATGATGAGCTGCACACAGTGGTTGGTGCCCAGGCTCAACATGATAATGTGGCTGTGTGGCACCAGGTACATGATGAGCTGCACACAGTGGTTGGTGCCCAGGCTCAACATGATAATGTGGCTGTGTGGCATCAGGTACATGATGAGCTGCACACAGTGGTTGGTGCCCAGGCTCAACATGATAATGTGGCTGTGTGGCATCAGGCTCATGATGAGCTGCACACAGTGGTTGGTGCCCAGGCTCAACATGATAATGTGGCTGTGTGGCATCAGGTACATGATGAGCTGCACACAGTGGTTGGTGCCCAGGCTCAACATGATAATGTGGCTGTGTGGCATCAGGTACATGATGAGCTGCACACAGTGGTTGGTGCCCAGGCTCAACATGATAATGTGGCTGTGTGGCATCAGGTACATGATGAGCTGCACACAGTGGTTGGTGCCCAGGCTCAACATGATAATGTGGCTGTGTGGCATCAGGTACATGATGAGCTGCACACAGTGGTTGGTGCCCAGGCTCAACATGATAATGTGGCTGTGTGGCATCAGGCTCATGATGAGCTGCACACAGTGGTTGTTGCCCAGGCTCAACATGATAATGTGGCTGTGTGGCATCAGGTACATGATGAGCTGCACACAGTGGTTGGTGCCCAGGCTCAACATGATAATGTGGCTGTGTGGCATCAGGTACATGATGAGCTGCACACAGTGGTTGGTGCCCAGGCTCAACATGATAATGTGGCTGTGTGGCATCAGGTACATGATGAGCTGCACACAGTGGTTGGTGCCCAGCCTCAACATGATAATGTGGCTGTGTGGCATCAGGTACATGATGAGCTGCACACAGTGGTTGGTGCCCAGCCTCAACATGATAATGTGGCTGTGTGGCATCAGGTACATGATGAGCTGCACACAGTGGTTGGTGCCCAGGCTCAAAACGGCTCGAGATCTTGAGGTAGAAAAATGCTGTTTTTGAGGACTGGATTAGAAATACAAAACAATGAATAAAAAAAATCAAAATATTACAGAGGTGTTCCATAGACTCACAGGAATTGTGTAAAAGTGCCCAAATAGTGAAAGAAATAGTAAAATAGTTATCCTTTAAAGAAGGATAAGTCCGGCCCATGGGGACATTAATGTGTGTTGTCGGGCCTTACAAATACATTTGATTTACAAATAAATTTTATCTGTCTGTGGAGCAACGTCGGACTTTATGCCCTTTGTGACATCACAGATTAGAGTTTTGGAATATGGGAGAGAGTTGCTCATTTTCACGAATATGTTTGCAGAGTCCACGAGGGAAGCGGGACTATCACAGTGATACTCAACGTGTTCATTCATCATATCACCAAAAGAAAACCTTTCATTTAAATCATCTGAAGATGAGGTTTGATTTGAGACATGCCATGCTACGTTCATGAAATCACACGCTACAAATTTGTGACATTTTGACGAGGAAAGAAAACCGGTAAGCTAAAATATGCACACCCAAGCCACTAGAGGTCGCCTAAGTGCCGGTGGGCAAATCGTCCTCAAGAGGGCCCACATGTGGTTAAGAAGAGGTTAAGTGTGTGTGTGTGTGTGTGTGTGTGTGTGTGTGTGTGTGTGTGTGTGTGTGTGTGTGTGTGTGTGTGTGTGTGTGTGTGTGTGTGTGTGTGTGTGTGTGTGTGTGTGTGTGTGTGTGTGTGTGTGTGCGTGCGTGTGTGTGTGTGCATGTGTTCACAGGTAGGTCCACAGGGGCGACAGTGGCTCAGGAGGTAGAGAGCGGTCATCTGGTAATCCGTAGGTTCCCGGTTTGATTCCCACTCATTCCGGGCAGCGTGTCGAAGTGTCCTTGAGCAAGACACTTAACCCCTAACTGCTCCCGATGAGCAGGTCGGCACCTTGCATGGTCGCCTCTGCCGTTGGTGTGTGAATGAACAGGTGAATGTGAGGAACTAAAATTGTAAAGTGCTTTGGATAAAAAGCTGTTATATATAAATGCACCATTTAGAAGTCTCTGTGAAGACAGACAAAGAAACACACTGTGGTCTGTCTCTCTCTCTCTCTCTCTCTCTCTCTCTCCTCTCTCCTCTCTCTGTCTCTCTCTCTCTCTCTCTCTCTCTCTCTCTCGTCCAGCCAGGGCTCAGCCCAAAAAGGTCAAAATGCTCTCTCTTCGTCTGTGTCAATGTGTGCCTGTGTCTAACAGCCCGGCCCCTTAACCACTGATGGAGGGGGTAGAGAAAAGAGAATGTGATAGGCAGCCTCAAAGAAAGAAAGAAAGAAAGAAAGAAAGAAAGAAAGAAAGAAAGAAAGAAAGAAAGAAAGAAAGAAAGAAAGAAAGAAAGAAAGAAAGAAAGAAAGAAAGAAAGAAAGAAAGAAAGAAAGAAAGAAAGAAGGCTAATAGGAATTGGTTTAGGGGGCAGACACCACGTTCCTCTCTTCTTATCACCAGGGGAACTCTTTAGTGATGGGCATTACGGCTGTTTGAAGGGAGCCGTTCAAAAGAGCGGCTCATCATTATTAATTTTTTTTTGGGGTTACTTGGTTTATCCACGGAATAATCACTAGGATAGGATTTGGATCGGATACAAACTTAGATACTCAAAGCCTGAAATCGTTAGAATGTATGTAGAATCAAGAATCAAGAGGTTTATTTGTCACATACATACCAGGGCATACAGTGAAATGTGGGTGGTCATGCCCGCATTGATTGTGCAAAATACAATAATAAAATAGGCATCGAAAAAATAAAATAGATAAGACACAAGATATGCATGGTAAAAAAAGACATGCTAGGTTCCTGAGAAACTGGTTCTTATATACACTACTATGCAATATACAATTTACAATGTTAACTCTGACTGTATCTAAACTATACAGTACCTCCTCCTTTTAAAGTGTTTCTAAAGATTACATTTTTTAAAGTGACATTTTGTTTAAAGTGATTTATTTTTTTTGCGGTTGCCGCATGAGTGTGTGTGTGTGTGCTCATGTGAACTTGTGAGTGGAGAGATCAGTGTTTCAGTGTTCTGATGGCCTGGGGGAAGAAGCTGAGCCGTAGTATCTCTGTTCTCGCAGCGTGTGACCGTAGGCGTTTGCCTGACCGCAGCAGCTTAAACATGCTGTTGTTGGGGTGGTGAGGGTCTGTCATTATTCTGCAGGCTCTGGATTTGCACCTCTTGTTGTATAAGTCCTGCAGGGTTGGTAGTGCAATACCCGTAGTACGCTCAGCTGAGCGCACCACTCTCTGGAGTGCCTTCCTGTCCTGTGCCGTGCTGTTTCCAAACCAGACAGTGATACTGTATGATACCCAACATCAGTGTGATATCAAGGCCACACACGATTGTGTGGCCAAGTTCAGCTCCAACTCCATAGTGAAGTTTGCGGACGACACAGTGGTGGTGGGGCTGATCTCGGACAACGACGAGAAGGCCTACCGGGAGGAGGTTGAGGTACTGGAACGCTGGTGCCAGGACAACAGCCTGCTCCTGAACATTGGTAAAACCAAGGAGCTGATCGTGGATTATAGGAGAGGACAGCAGGAGACACACACACCACTGAGGATTAACGGGGCTACCGTGGACAGGGTGAGCAGCTTTAAGTACCTGGGGGTCCACATCTCAGAGGACCTGACATGGTCAACACACATAGACACAGTAGTAAAGAAGGCGAAGCAGCGCCTCTACCACCTGAGACAGTTAAGGAAGTTCAGAGTATCGGGGAAGATACTCCAGTCCTTCTACTCAGGAGCTGTAGAGAGCATCTTGACTGGAAACATCACTGCCTGGTATGGAAACAGCACGGCACAGGACAAGAAGGCCCTACAGAGAGTGGTGCGCTCAGCCGAGCGTACCACAGGTATTGCACTACCTCCCATGCAGGTTCTATACAACAAGAGGTGCAAATCCAGAGCCTGCAGAATAATGAAAGACCCTCACCACCCCAATAACAGCCTGTTCCAGCTGCTGAGGTCAGGCAGACGCCTGCGAACCCCAGCTACTAGGACAGAGAGGCTTTGGCTCAGCTTCTTCCCCCAGGCCATCAGAGCCTTGAACAATGAACACTGAGTGCCACAGAGCACTGAACTATCCACACACAAGCACACATGAGCACACACACGACACGCTCACACACTAGCAGCCACTTTAACACTTTAACATGAGCGGGCACACACTCATGCCGCACTCACCCACACTTATTGCCAAAAGGAAAGGCCACTTTAAATGAGTATAGAAACAGTAACAGTGTATTGCACTACCAAAGCTATCTAGCATGTCCTATATGCTCTGTAAATAACTATGTACAGATACCGAGATGTCACACCATGTTACCTGTTACCTGTTATTGCACAATGTTGTTTTTATTGGATTATATTATATGTTGTACCACTGTATTGCACATCGTTGCGGGCAAGACCACCCGCATTTCATTGTATACTTGTATGCCGTGACAAATAAAACTCTTGACTTGACTTGACTTGACTTGAAGGGCTTCATTTTAGAAGCATTCACGTCGATACTACAGACATCCTCGGATTTAAATAATTATAATAATAATAAATAAATAAACAATATTTGTATCATTTAAAATGACGTTTTACACTTATAGTCATGACAAGGCATCGTGATGTACAAAAATAAATATAAGCACTACACGAACACGGCAAATAAATAAATAAATAAATAAATAAATAAATAAATAAATAAATAAATAAATAAATAAGAACTAAACTCAATCGCGCGGATATACTGTCGATATATTGGAATAGGATGGACACATCTACATTCTGCTCTCAGCACACCCCATTCCTTTCGTGTAGGCTATATATTTAATAATATATTATAAATCTATCGTTTATTAGCAACGACGCACTAACGTATGTTGTATTGTACTTGTGCTGTATAATGACAATAGATTTGAATCTAATCTAATCTAATTTTGATCAGTCGCAAATCGCTTCCGCACTACCTGTTGAATACGGGGGGGGGGGGGGGGGGGGGCGGTCAGCACAACCCAGATGCAATTAGCCTCTCCCTTCCGGTGTAAGGAGCGGCTGAATCCGTTTGCACACAGCCCTGGCGGGGCGTTTCTGTATGCAAATTCAGGTGTACGAGAACGCGCTTTCAGTTTAAGAATGAGTGACATTCTTCATTCATTCGTTGCGATCATTTTGGCAACTTACGACCACCTCTCCACGCATTCCGTCCGCCCGTCCGCCTGCCTGTCTGCCTGCCTGCCTGCCTGCCTGCCTGCCTGCCTGCCTGCCTGTCTGTCTGTCTGTCTGTCTGTCTGTCTGTCTGTCTGTCTGTCTGTCTGCCTGCCTGTCTGTCTGTCTGACTGTCTGTCTGTCTGTCTGTATGTCTGTCTGTCTGTCTGCCTGCCTGCCTGCTGTCGTCTGTCTGTATGTCTGCCTGCCTGCCTGCCTGCCTGCCTGCCTGCCTGCCTGTCTGTCTGTCTGTCTGTCTGCCTGTCTGTCTGTCTGCCTGTGTCTGTCTGTCTGCCTGCCTGCCTGTCTGCCTGCCTGTTTTGGGAGCAGCTGGTTGTTACTCAGCACAGACATCTGTTCCATTCCTAATGAGTCTGTGATCATCTCACCATCAGCACCCAACGCTGATGTGGTGAGAGGGAGAGAGAGAGACGAAGAAGAAAGGAGCACGAGGGATAGAGAGAGGGAGAGGGAGGGATAGAGAGGGAAAGAGAGGGAGGGAGAGAGCGAGAGAGAGAGAGAGAGGGATGGATAGAGAAGGAGAGATAGAGAAGGAGAGATAGAGAGAGGGGGAGAAAGAGAGAGGGGGAGAGAGATAGAGGAAGAGAGAGTAATAGATAACGGAGCTGGACAACTTATGTAGTGAATGGTGGGACCATTGAAGGAGAGAGAGATAGAGGGAGAAAAAGAGATAGAGAAAGAGAGGAAATAGAATAACAGAGAAAGACAACTTACGTAGTGAAGGCTAAACTGAATTTGTTTGAAAATAACTGACAGTCCATTGGCAGCAGCAGGCGAATAGCCCATATCTCTCTCTCTCTCTCTCTCTCTCTCTCTCTCTCTCTCTGCTCTCTCCTCTCTCTCTCTCTCTGTCTCTCTCTCTGTCTCTCTCTCTTCTCTGTCTCTCTCTCTGTCTTTCTCTCTCTCTGTCTCTCTCTCTCTATCTCTCTCTGTCTCTCTCTCTGTCTCTCTCTCTGTCTCTGTCTCTCTCTCTCTCTCTCTTCTCTCTCTCTCTCTCTGCTCTCTCTCTCTCTCTCTCTCTCTCTCTCTCTCTCTCTCTCTCTCTCTCTCTCTCTCTCTCTTCTCTCTGTCTCTCTCTCTCTGTCTCTCTCTCTGTCTCTGTCTCTCTATCTCTCTCTCTTTCTCTGTCTCTCTCTCTCTCTCTCTCTCTCTCTCTCTCTATCTCTTCTCTCTCTCTCTCTCTCTCTCTCTCTCTCTCTCTCTCTCTCTGGTTCTCTCTCTCACTCTGTCCCTCAACCCACCCCCCCACCATCCTGTAGTTCTTTAAGTTAACAAGTTGTCTATTACAGTTGTAGTGGCCAAAATCCTAACAGGTTTGTCTTATAACCTATTTGAATCTTCCACTTGTAGGTTGGGAAGCAGTGTCAGACTCGCAGTCGCAGAACAGAAACCACTGCACGCTTTTGTTGTTCCTTTTGCTCTTTTAATGGTCCAGCAACTGGCGACAAGAACAAAATACGAAAACAATACCGTACATTCAAATAAAACAAGAGATCCCAATAATCTCAATAACAAAACAAGAGATCCTAATAATCTTAGTAACAAGAAGGTTGCGTCTGCGCTGCGTGTCAATGACAGTATTACTGCTGCCTGCTGCTCAGCCGTCACACGCCGCACCTGTGGCTTATAGCGTCAGCCCCGCCCCATTCACCTGAGCAAAGCACCCCACTCACTGCAACAGAGAAAAGTATTAATACAGGTTCACAATTAATCAAAACAAATAAGCTTGAATGCGGCTCTTACACCGGCCCCTAATTGTTCTCTAGGAATCAATTACTCAAACAAAATAAAGAGCCGTAAAACTATCAACAAATTAATTTAGAAAATATAGTATATACATTACATCCCTTGTTGATGTTGAAAGAAGAACTGTTATTCTTCATTTTTAACCGTATCCTAGGGCCAGAGGTTACTAGCACATAGCCTTAAGGAGGGATCTTTATGATCGCTAGGTCAGTCAAATCAGAAAAAGCTAAAAACTGGAATCCAAAGTGGCAAAGAGTGTATATCTCCATGTATCAGTCTATGCGTGTATGTCTATGTATTAGTCTATGGGTGTATATATATGTATCATGGGTGTATGTATATGTATTAGTCTATGGGTGTATATCTATGCGTCAGTCTATGGGTTCTCTAGGAATCAATTACTCAAACTAAATAAAGAGAGCCGTATAACTATCAACAAATGAATTTAGAAAAATAAAGTATATACATTACATCCCTTTTTGATGTTGATTGATGAAGAACTGTTATTCCTCATTCTCCAGAAGGCGGCACAGCTTAGCTATGGGCCTATCAATAATGGACGTTTTCGTCTGGAGCTTCACTGCACGGGTCAGACCTCTTGCATCAGGCTTGGTCTCCAGTACTCTGCCTAGCGGCCACGACCCCCGTGGAGCAGTTGGGTCAACTACCAGGACGACATCTCCTGGTGAGTTTTTTCTCACGGTGTTCCATTTCTGTCTCTCTTGGAGTAGCAGAAGGTATTCTTGTGTCCATCTATGCCAGAACAGATCCGCCATGTATTGGACCTGCTTCCAGCGGCGCCTGGCGTAGAGGTCAGACCTCTGAAACGTTCCCGGAGGTATGATGGGTTGCGTTTTTAGCAGGAGGATGTGATTGGGAGTCAATGGTTCCAGGTCTTGTGGATCCGAGGACACGGTGGAGAGAGGACGGTTATTGAGGATGGCCTCTACCTCGCAGAAGATGGTTTGTAGGCCTTCATCGTCGAGGGTCTGCTGATTGAGAGTGGAGGTCAGCACCTGACGGACAGATCTTATGAGTCTCTCCCAGACTCCACCATAATGTGAGGCCGCTGGTGGATTGAAACTCCACTGGATTCCTTCGGGGTGCAAAGCGCCTTGGATTTTTCCTTCGTTTAGTGAACTCATGGCCTTTTTGAGCTCAGCTTGGGCACCCACCAGGTTTGTACCGTTGTCCGATCTGATATGCTTAACCCAGTGGCGGCTCTACCACTAGGGGCGCTAGGGCGCCGACCCACCTGCTGGCCAGCTGCTGTTAAATCAGAGAAGAAGACAATACAACTTTTTCGTTTTTGTGTTTTATAGCCCTATAAATAATATAAACATGTTTAAAATTAATAATATTTACTCATTTTAAGTATGTTTGTATTTCCAATGCACAATATAACGTTATTATCTAAATAAAAAAAACATCGTTTTCCAGAGCAGGAAGTCACGTTTTTTTTTTTTTTTTTTTTTTGTATTTCTCGGCCCGGGCTATACGCGATAGCGCTCTGAGTGCGCGTCACAGTTTGATCGCTGTCTCCGTCACAGCCAATCAGTGCATACGGCGTTGTGCGTTGAAATATGACTATTATGTTGGAATCCGAGCGCGATTTGAAGCGGCCTAGAAAGCAGCGTGAACTTCCGTGAGAATTTCCATAGCCGCATTTCGCGGAGACGCTCTCTGATTGGCCGACGCCAGTATTTTTTTCCATGGCAGAATTTCACAGAGACGATCTCTGATTGGCCGAATCCAATTTCTAATGTTCCAATTCTAGCTTCTCGCTTGGTTCCTGGTACTAGGACTGTTGTTTGTCTTAGAACGTGCCGTGCCGTGACTGCAAGTTCTTTCTTTAGACTGTTAAGCTTAGGCACTCTTTCAAAGTTGGTTAAGGTTAGAGTTTGTCTTAGAGCATGGCGATAGAACGCCAGGTAGTTTGCAGTCTGTTCGAGCGGAAATGGACAAAGGAATGTACTTGTTGAGTGTTGTGCTAACGTCGACGAGCTCAGCTGAGCTAACACTTGGCTAACAAGCTATATGGCGGATATCAAGCTCTCCTGCCCTGGACCTGGACGTTTCAACTAAACAGTGAGTCTCTCTCTCTCTCTCTCTCTAACGTTAGTACTAGTACTAGGCTGGTGCGGGCTAACTGGCTATCGTTCTGGGAGCTAACGTTAGTACTAGTACTAGGCTGGTGCGGGCTAACTGGCTATCGTTCTGGCAGCTAACGTTAGTACTAGTACTAGGCTGGTGCGGGCTAACTGGCTATCGTTCTGGGAGCTAACGTTAGTACTAGTACTAGGCTGGTGCGGGCTAACTGGCTATCGTTCTGGCAGCTAACGTTAGTACTAGTACTAGGCTGGTGCGGGCTAACTGGCTATCGTTCTGGGAGCTAACGTTTGTCTTGTTTACATCAGGGTCCCAGATTTTCGATTCATATCGATAGTTTAATAGCTAGCCTTGGCTCGTTTAACAATATGCAAAATATGTGTACAGCCCTGTACTCATACTGAAGTTATTCTTGGTATATAATAGGTCTGATTGTGTAACGAATCGATTCCACGTCGCGCTGTGTGTGAGAGAGAGAAGGAGAGAGGGAGAGATCTGCCTGTGTTTGTAGACGGGCGAGTTTTGTTTCTAACTTTTCTATTTATATATTGTGTTTCAAGTTGTGAATTAGAGTCTAGAGACTATACTTTATTTGACTGGTTGTGTGTTGTTGTAGTAACAGCTGAGCGACTCGTTCATAAGAGCCGATTCATTGCAGTGAGCGTGTCGAATCGCTCACGTCTTGCCATGAGTGTTGCGTGGTACTGTACTGTACAAAATATTTGGTATAGCGCCCCTAGTGGCGAAGTACCCAGCGGCCGCTACTGGCTTAACCTGACCTCTCCTGCAAACAAATCTTCTCAGAGCATGAATACATGAGTCCGTGTCTAATGAGTAAGCCACCTCCAGATGTACAGCTCTGCTACTCATGCAGGTAAACAGGGTTCCATACCGTTTAACAATACTCCTTCCTCGCTTTACTTTAAGCGGTCCAAAGTAGTCCAATCCGACGTTGGTGAAAGGAGGGAGGTCAGGTAAGACTCTTTCTTGTGGCAAATCGGCCATTTTCTGCTCACCTGTCTTGCCTCTCACACGCCGACACACAACACACTTTGAGACTATTTTCCTTGCTGCCGAGTTTCCCTTTAAAACCCAATACTTTTTACGGAGCTCTGAAAGCATGTAGTTTCTCCCGCTGTGTCCAGAGCGTTCGTGGATGTGTCGTAGTAGGAGATCTGAAGTGTGAGCATCTTTGGGCAGAATATAAGGATGTTTGGTCTCATCAGGCATTGCAGATCTGTGTAGGCGGCCGCCTACTCTCATGATGCCTCCATCCAGTATAGGATCGAGCCTGTAGATCCTACTGCTCTTCTGCACTCTGAATGGAGCGGTTTCCAGCGCTGCCATTTCCACTGGGAAGGATTGCTTTTGAACGTAGGTGATGACGGACCTCTCTGCCTGTGAGAGGTCTTCCACTGTGAGGAGTTGTCCACCAAGTGTGGTCCTGAAAGCGCTTAGCTCGGTGCTCATCCTTTGGCTGCTCGAGCGTGTGTGGCTGTGACCTGGGGAAAGCTCTTTGCGCTTTTTGGCGGTCAACATCAGAGCCTTCTTCACCTTGAGATACCATGCCACTGCTTTAAGTAGCCTCATCCAATCAGAGAAGTATGAAATAAGATGGTCTGTGGGAGTTTCAATGCTTGCTACTGTTGTGAATACAGCAGCGTTTTTCCTGACCTCTGGGTCATTTTGCGACAGTGGCTCAGAGGTCAATGATTTTTCCACGGGCCAGCTTTTCTTTGGCTTCCATAGGAACTCTGGGGCATGTATCCATCTTCTTTGCTGCATGAATTTGACTGCACTCATTCCTCTCGAGGCGTCATCAGCAGGATTTTCCTTGCTGCTTACATATCTCCATTGAGACCGCTCACTATTGTCACGAATCAGTGACACTCTGTTGGCAACATAGGTCTTAAACCTAGTGTAGTCATTACCAATGTACTTGAGTACTGTTTGGCTATCCGTCCAGAAGACTGAGGGGTTTAGGTCCATGTGTAGTTCTTTCCTCAGCATTTTGTCCACCTTCACCAACAGTGTTGCAGCTGCCAACTCCAGTCGCGGTACTGTGATGTGCTTTAAAGGAAGGACTCTGGATTTTCCTAGGACAAAGGCAACATGAACAACATCTTGAATGTTAACCTGTCTAATGTAGCTTACTGAGCCATAGCCATTCTCGCTGGCGTCGGAGAAGTGATGCAGCTGTGCAAACTGTTGAGTTCCATAGGTATTTGGCTTCAGACAGCGAGGCACTTGGAAGTGCTTTATCCCCTCCAGACTAGTTATCCATCCGATCCATTTATCCGATATAGTCTGGGGCAAAGGTTCGTCCCACCCAAAACCTCTCTGACAGAGCTCTTGTAGCAACTGCTTGGCTGGGAGAATCAGAGGAGCCAGAAAGCCGAGTGGATCAAAGATGGAACTTACAACTGAAAGTATTCCTCTTCGTGTATGTGGCTTCTGGTTGAGATGGATGTTAAACTGGAAATGGTCAGAGTCCACACCCCACTGCAAACCCAATGTTCTTTCAATGGGGAGACTGTCTTTGTCGATATCCAAAGTCCTAACATCCTTTGCCCTTTGCTCTGGGGGAATAGAGGCTAGAACTGCTCTGCTGTTACTAACCCACTGGGTCAGCTGAAACCCGCCTTGTCTGCATAATGCAGTGAGGTCCTTTACCAGCTGGATGGCTTCAGTTTCTTTTGCGACTGACTTTACACAGTCGTCGACATAAAAGTTGCGCCGGATGGTTTCAGCTACTTGAGGTGAGAACCCGTGTTCGTTGTCTTTAGCTGTTTTTTGTAATGCAAAAATTGCACAGCTTGGGGAGGACACAGCACCAAAAATGTGCACCAGCATGCGGTATTCTTTTGGGGGCTTACTGGTGTCACCTTGTGGCCACCACAGGAATCGCAAGTAATCCACATGCGATTTATCCATTCTGACCTGATGGAACATTGATTTTATGTCGGCCATAAATCCAATTGGCTCTTTGCAAAATCTCAAAATGACTCCTACAAGAGAATTATTCAGATCAGGTCCCTGCAAGAGCTCTGTGTTCAGGGACGTGCCTTGGTAAGAGGCTGCACAGTCAAAAACCACTCTAAGCCTTTTCTTTCTGCGGTGGTACACCCCATGGTGTGGTATGTACCATTTGTGTCCAGGTGACTGTGTCAGCTCTTCCTGTGGGACTTCCTCTGCGTAGTTGTTCTCTAACATGTCGTTGAGGAATGCAACGTATTCTTGCTTGTAGTGCTGGTCCCGGTCCATCTTCCTCTTTAAGCCCTGCAGGCGCTGTTCTGCAATATGGCGGTTATTAGGCATGCTGACATTGGCTTTCCTGAAAGGCAACTTTAGACTGTAGTGTCCGTGTTGTAGGGTAGCCTCACTGGCTACTTTCAAAAACATTTTGTCCTCAACTGACATCTCTGGCTTTTCCTCAGATGACACTTCGTTGAAGTCCTGGTTGTACTGTGACATTAGGAGCCCTTCCAAATTTGTGGCTGATATCTTATTTACAGTCACTCTCTCCGTATTGTCCTCACCGCCGTTTCTGAGTGGCCCATTTACAACCCACCCCAATAGAGTTTTTACTGCGTAGGGGCCCTCCCCTTGGCTATTGATAACCTCCCATGGCTCCAAGAGCTTTGGTGCATTGGTGCCAACTAACAATTCCACTCCAGCACTGATACTGGGAAGCTTGACTTCATTCAGGTACGCCCACTGTGCTAAGTCACTCTGAATGGGAATGCTACTTGAGGTGACTGGCATTTCTGGCTGGGTAAAAACGTCAGGAAGAGGTAGGAAGTTGTCGCTGTCCAGTGCTGAAACCTCAATTCCAGGTATAACGTAAGATGGCACCAGTTTTTTCTGATTCATGGTGCTTAACATAATATGGGTTTTTCTGCCTTTCAGATTGAGTTTAGACATCAGTGCTTCGGAGCAGAAAGTAGCGGTGGAACCAGGGTCCAGGAGCGCATAGACCTGCAATACCCGACTGCCTTTTGCTGCCTTGACCTGCACTGGGACAATGGACAGCACATTCCTTTGTTCTCCGGCCCCTATGTGACCACATAACTCTGCTGTGGTTCTGCCTGCTACACCAGAGGGCTGTTCAGTCTGATTAGCTGGACCATGTCTCATATAGATGTGCAGGGCACTTGGGTGGGCCTGCTCGCACACTCTACAGGTGAGGCGTTGTTCACAGTCTCTACTTATGTGGCCTGTGGAGAGACAGCTAAAGCATAAGCCCTTAAACTTTGCAAAGTTCAGTCTGCTCCTATATGTCCCCTCCACAAACTGTTTACACACTTCCAATGTGTGCTTGCACCTACAGAAGGGACAGGAGGGTTCACGCTCTTCTTCTTTTGGGGAAATAGTGACACCTGTGGCAAAACTACTGTCATACACCCTTGGGATCTGTGGTTTAACAGGAAATCTAGTATTTACAGCCACCTTTCCTTTGGCAGCTGACTGGTCTTGAAGATCGCCAAAAACTGGGTCTGCCAGTATGCGAGCTTGTCTTTCAATGAAACAGACAAGGTCTAAAATCCTTATTCTCCGACTGCGCCCCTCTTGCAGTGCGTAGGCTGTGCTGCGCCATCTCTCCCTGAGCTTGTACGGTAGCTTAAGCACAATGCCTCTCATGTTGGACACTGTGTCTAGTTCCTCCAAGTACTCCATTTCCTCCATAGCATTGCAGCAACTCCTTAGAAACATGGCGTAATCCTGCAGCGACCTTGAATCTTCAGTTTTAACTAGGGGCCAGGATAGAGCCTTTTCCAGGTAAGCACAAAAGAGCTTGTATTCATTCCCAAAGTTTTCCTTTAGTAGATCCTTTGCTTTCTGATAGCCTCTGTCTGGAGACATGTATTCACAGCTTTTGACTAGCCGTTGAGCTTGGCCTCTTGTAAACTGTATAAGGAACTGCAACCTGTCTCTGTTGTTGTCTGTTTTGCTCTCAATACAATGCTCAAAAGAGTAAATAAAGGACTTGTATTCCAGAATGTGTCCATCAAAGGGTGGAATATTTCCTTGCGGCAGCGTCGAGAGAAGTTGTTGTTTTACAAGAATCCTCGTCAAGCTGCTTTGATTTTCCAGTATTTTAATCAAGTGGTCATCCTTTGCTGTGCTGGACGTAGGGGGGCTTTGTCTTTGTGTCAGAGTTGGCTGTGTGTTTTGGGGCATGACAGGTCGAATATTGTGCACTGGTTGGGGCTGGTGCTGTTCGTAAATGTCATCTTCTGGCTGAGCATCGGGCCAACTGTGAGCATTACCATCATTAACATTGAAAAGGGGCAAGTGATGTGCTCCTGCCTTGCTCCTAACAGCTGGAGCGCCTATGTCATATGGATTAATTGAAACATCTGGCTTTGAATATACCAGCGCGGTAGCTGCTGCTTCAGCCCGTGCAGGGCGGCACCTTCGTAATTCAATGTCTTTAAGATAGTCAATTTTGACTGTGCTGGCTGCTATTTCACCTTGTAATTCTAATGTTTCTCTCTTTTTTTTTAACATTTGTTCCTGTTCTTCAATAGCATGTTTTTCTTGTAACATAGAAAATTTAGCCAATAAAGATAATCTCTCTGCCTCCGCGTTGATGCGTAAATTTGAGGAAGAGGAGGAGTGGTGGGATGAAGAGTGAGACCTCGTTGAGCGTGTATCTGCCATCCTATTTGGATCGCAGTCTTCATTTCGGGCTGCGGCACTGCAGATATACCCCACTCCTTCATCTCCACCTTCGCCAGCTGGCGGACCTTCCACTTGAATCAGGTTGGCTGAATCAGTATTTTCTACGTCGGATATCCACTTTGTAACTTTGGCAAGGAATGAGATTATTTGTGTGGCTCTCGGCTGGTACCATTTCTCATCATCCTCTTGTCTGGCGCTCTTATCCTCTGGCGCTCTTATCCAACGTTTGCGCATATGAGACATGCAAGGCTTTAAAATCATCCGAAAGTCCGTGAAACTTTATCATGTTCCCTTTGACTTCATCCAGGCATTCTTTATCAGACATTAGGCTGTTAACAATGTTAATTCTCCGTGTCAAATGGGAAGCCTTTCCTTGTCTCGATGCGCGCAGCTGCGCCTCATCCATGTCATTAACGGCGGGCAGGTCTGCCTCATCTGAACTCGCCATTTTAATTCAGAATAAACAAATAAATAAATCCAAAAGGTTTTCAACGTGTTTAGAAACAGTGGCTGGTTATTTCATTATCATTGTCTTTCTCAATTGCCAGGGCGGCGTTTCCTTGGCTGCTCTTTATCCATGGCATGATATGTCACCAGCACAAAATAAAATATTCACTGTCCATAAACATCGTTATCAGAGGCGAAGTTTGCCTAGTAATAATCCATGCATTTATTCCAAACGAATAATTATTCATGTGGCGTTGGGTTTTGCAAACACATACCTCAATTATTTGTTTGTTTGCTTGTTTACAGCCGTCAGACCGGCGTTTCCTCTGTTTGTAGCCGCGCGTCGGGCCAGCGCTTGTCGTTCCTTTGGATCCGTTTGATCCTTGCTCTTCAATCGCAGCTTGTCATTGACTTGATGTAGTGGCCAAAAACAGGTTTGTCTTATAACCTATTTGAATCTTCCACTTGTAGGTTGGGAAGCAGTGTCAGACTCGCAGTCGCAGAACAGAAACCACTGCACGCTTTTGTTGTTCCTTTTGCTCTTTTAATGGTCCAGCAACTGGCGACAAGAACAAAATACGAAAACAATACCGTACATTCAAATAAAACAAGAGATCCCAATAATCTCAATAACAAAACAAGAGATCCTTATAATCTTAGTAACAAGAAGGTTGCGTCTGCGCTGCGTGTCAATGACAGTATTGCTGCTGCCTGCTGCTCAGCCGTCACACGCCGCACCTGTGGCTTATAGCGTCAGCCCCGCCCCATTCACCTGAGCAAAGCACCCCACTCACTGCAACAGAGAAAAGTATTAATACAGGTTCACAATTAATCAATTAATCAATTAAGTAATTCCCTGGGGCAGTAGAACAACAAAACAACAGCTGGCTCGGTGCCTTTGAGACAGATGTCGTACAGTACGTACAGTACATACAGTAACCTTTGGATCACTTTGCACATAGTGACTCATTTCATTTAGCTCGTCGGCTACTGCTGTGTCCTTGTCCGAAGGGAAGATAGCACCTGTAAGTCCAGTTGCAAGTTGTTGTTTTTGATTAAAGGGTAAGTTCAGAATGTTGTAACCCTTGCCTTATTTCCTAATTAACAATGATGCTGTCAATCTGTAATATAATAATAATAATAATAATAATAATAATAATAATAATAATAATAATAATAATAATAATAATAATAATAATAATAATAATAATAATAATAATAATAATAATACACTTTATTTGTGTAGCACCTTTCATACAAGAATCGCAGCTCAAGTTTTACAGCAGTAAAAAAAGAAAGACATAAAAAGAGCACAACACTGGCCAAGGGCAATGCATAAAGTGCAGACATAAAATTAGGCATACAATAAGCATAACATGAGCATAAAATAGACAACAGCAAAATAGACAAAGTCAAGGTAAGCATTAAATCACATGGTTTTTCATATTAGGACCTAACATCTTAATAGGCCTCTTTGTTAACGGTTTGATTATCACCGATACACATAAAATAGACATATAGAATTGTGAAATTGACAGATACACAAAAAAGAAAAAGTGCTTCAGCGGAGTCCATGCTGTTGTTCGTACTGGATACCTGCAGCTCTGGCTAGATAGCCACACAGCCGAAGTAAAGTAATGGGGCTTTGTTGCAGTCTGTTGAAGCACTCTCCAGAGTGCAAGAGTATGGTGCTGTGCTTTTTATAGTTGCCCCATTAAAGACATAATGAGTAGAATTATGCAAAAAGGAAAATAATACAACTCATAGAGTACACTCATATAAACACAATCCCTCTCAATCATCATGGATGACCCATTATAAGTGTGGTGGT
This sequence comes from Notolepis coatsorum, assembly GCF_963971535.1. Lineage (NCBI taxonomy): Eukaryota > Metazoa > Chordata > Actinopteri > Aulopiformes > Paralepididae > Notolepis > Notolepis coatsorum. The sequence continues at coordinate 105,660,726 of NC_140172.1, read as the reverse complement.
GTCTTTATGACCCACTTAGAAGTGTGTGGTGGTGTCTTTATGAGCCACTAGAAGTGTGGTGGTGTCTTTATGAGCCACTAGAAGTGTGTGGTGTCTTTATGAGCCACTAGAAGTGTGTGGTGTCTTTATGAGCCACTAGAAGTGTGTGGTGGTGTCTTTATGAGCCACTAGAAGTGTGTGGTGGTGTCTTTATGAGCCACTAGAAGTGTGTAGTGTCTTTATGAGCCACTAGAAGTGTGTGGTGGTGTCTTTATGAGCCACTAGAAGTGTGTGGTGTCTTTATGAGCCACTAGAAGTGTGTGGTGTCTTTATGAGCCACTAGAAGTGTGTGGTGGTGTCTTTATGAGCCACTAGAAGTGTGTGTGGTGTCTTTATGAGCCACTAGAAGTGTGTGGTGGTGTCTTTATGAGCCACTAGAAGTGTGTGGTGTCTTTATGAGCCACTAGAAGTGTGTGGTGTCTTTATGAGCCACTAGAAGTGTGTGGTGGTGTCTTTATGAGCCACTAGAAGTGTGTGGTGGTGTCTTTATGAGCCACTAGAAGTGTGTGGTGGTGTCTTTATGAGCCACTAGAAGTGTGTGGTGGTGTCTTTATGAGCCACTAGAAGTGTGTGGTGGTGTCTTTATGAGCCACTAGTAGTGTGTGGTGTCTTTATGAGCCACTAGAAGTGTGTGTGGTGTCTTTATGAGCCACTAGAAGTGTGTGGTGGTGTCTTTATGAGCCACTAGAAGTGTGTGGTGTCTTTATGAGCCACTAGAAGTGTGTGGTGGTGTCTTTATGAGCCACTAGAAGTGTGTGGTGGTGTCTTTATGAGCCACTAGAAGTGTGTGGTGGTGTCTTTATGAGCCACTAGAAGTGTGTGGTGTCTTTATGAGCCACTAGAAGTGTGTGGTGGTGTCTTTATGAGCCACTAGAAGTGTGTGGTGTCTTTATGAGCCACTAGAAGTGTGTGGTGTCTTTATGAGCTACTAGAAGTGTGTGGTGGTGTCTTTATGAGCCACTAGAAGTGTGTGGTGGTGTCTTTATGAGCCACTAGAAGTGTGTGGTGGTGTCTTTATGAGCCACTAGAAGTGTGTGGTGTCTTTATGAGCCACTAGAAGTGTGTGGTGGTGTCTTTATGAGCTACTAGAAGTGTGTGGTGGTGTCTTTATGAGCCACTAGAAGTGTGTGGTGGTGTCTTTATGAGCCACTAGAAGTGTGTGGTGGTGTCTTTATGAGCCACTAGAAGTGTGTGGTGTCTTTATGAGCCACTAGAAGTGTGTGGTGGTGTCTTTATGAGCCACTAGACGTGTGGTGGTGTCTTTATGAGCCACTAGAAGTGTGTGGTGGTGTCTTTATGAGCCACTAGAAGTGTGGTGGTGTCTTTATGAGCCACTAGAAGTGTGTGGTGTCTTTATGAGCCACTAGAAGTGTGTGGTGGTGTCTTTATGAGCCACTAGAAGTGTGTGGTGTCTTTATGAGCCGCTAGAAGTGTGTTGTGTCTTTATGAGCCACTAGAAGTGTGTGGTGTCTTTATGAGCCACTAGAAGTGTGTGGTGGTGTCTTTAGGAGCCACTAGAAGTGTGTGGTGTCTTTATGAGCTACTAGAAGTGTGTGGTGTCTTTATGAGCTACTAGAAGTGTGTGGTGTCTTTATGAGCCACTAGAAGTGTGTGGTGGTGTCTTTATGAGCCACTAGAAGTGTGTGGTGGTGTCTTTATGAGCCACTAGAAGTGTGTGGTGGTGTCTTTATGAGCCACTAGAAGTGTGTGGTGTCTTTATGAGCCACTAGAAGTGTGTGGTGGTGTCTTTATGAGCCACTAGAAGTGTGTGGTGTCTTTATGAGCTACTAGAAGTGTGTGGTGGTGTCTTTATGAGCCACTAGAAGTGTGTGGTGTCTTTATGAGCTACTAGAAGTGTGTGGTGTCTTTATGAGCCACTAGAAGTGTGTGGTGGTGTCTTTATGAGCCACTAGAAGTGTGTGGTGGTGTCTTTATGAGCCACTAGAAGTGTGTGGTGTCTTTATGAGCCACTAGAAGTGTGTGGTGTCTTTATGAGCCACTAGAAGTGTGTGGTGTCTTTATGAGCCACTAGAAGTGTGTGGTGGTGTCTTTATGAGCCACTAGAAGTGTGTGGTGTCTTTATGAGCCACTATAAGTGTGGTGGTGTCTTTATGAGCTACTAGAAGTGTGTGGTGTCTTTATGAGCCACTAGAAGTGTGTGGTGGTGTCTTTATGAGCCACTAGAAGTGTGTGGTGGTGTCTTTATGAGCCACTAGAAGTGTGTGGTGGTGTCTTTATGAGCCACTAGAAGTGTGTGGTGTCTTTATGAGCCACTAGAAGTGTGTGGTGGTGTCTTTATGAGCCACTAGAAGTGTGTGGTGTCTTTATGAGCTACTAGAAGTGTGTGGTGGTGTCTTTATGAGCCACTAGAAGTGTGTGGTGTCTTTATGAGCTACTAGAAGTGTGTGGTGTCTTTATGAGCCACTAGAAGTGTGTGGTGGTGTCTTTATGAGCCACTAGAAGTGTGTGGTGGTGTCTTTATGAGCCACTAGAAGTGTGTGGTGTCTTTATGAGCCACTAGAAGTGTGTGGTGTCTTTATGAGCCACTAGAAGTGTGTGGTGTCTTTATGAGCCACTAGAAGTGTGTGGTGGTGTCTTTATGAGCCACTAGAAGTGTGTGGTGTCTTTATGAGCCACTATAAGTGTGGTGGTGTCTTTATGAGCTACTAGAAGTGTGTGGTGGTGTCTTTATGAGCCACTAGAAGTGTGGTGGTGTCTTTATGAGCCACTAGAAGTGTGTGGTGTCTTTATGAGCCACTAGAAGTGTGTGGTGTCTTTATGAGCTACTAGAAGTGTGTGGTGTCTTTATGAGCTACTAGAAGTGTGTGGTGTCTTTATGAGCCACTAGAAGTGTGTGGTGTCTTTATGAGCCACTAGAAGTGTGTGGTGTCTTTATGAGCTACTAGAAGTGTGTGGTGTCTTTATGAGCTACTAGAAGTGTGTGGTGTCTTTATGAGCCACTAGAAGTGTGTGGTGTCTTTATGAGCTACTAGAAGTGTGTGGTGTCTTTATGAGCCACTAGAAGTGTGGTGGTGTCTTTATGAGCCACTAGAAGTGTGTGGTGGTGTCTTTATGAGCCACTAGAAGTGTGTGGTGTCTTTATGAGCCACTAGAAGTGTGTGGTGGTGTCTTTATGAGCCACTAGAAGTGTGTGTGGTGTCTTTATGAGCTACTAGAAGTGTGTGGTGTCTTTATCGCAGAGACTCTTCTCTCTCCCTGTGTTTTATTATTCTGCTGCTCTGGACGTTCCTCTGCGTTATATAGCCTACTTCACATTTCCTCAAGTGGAATGCACCAGATTGGATAAAGGCGCTGCTAGAGGGCGGTCCTGTGCTCCCCTCCCGTTTTCAAAAAGAAAATGGTGGCTTGTTCCGTGTGTCAGCTTTCTCTTTTTCTACCTAGAGATGAACCTAAAGTGTTTCTGCCAAAAATGTTAGTGGTACATTTGATACGATATTGCCGGATCATGAGTCATATTTGATCTGCAATGTGTAATTTTGAGACAGTTTGAGCTGACGGTGTCTGTGTAAACGCCAACACTGTTTCGGTGGTGCTCTAGTGACACCTAGTGGCTGAAACGACTTGCCTTTCATCATAGTTTGGCAATTAACTAAGGATGAGCTGGATACCCAGTATGAAGCACAGCATGGATTGTGCTGAGAACGGACTCTACTCTTCGACTGCAACAGTACAAAATAGGGCTATGGGTCCAACATTCTGAATTTAAAGTTGGGATCATTTATCTTCTACAACCTAGGGCCCAGATATCAGAGATCTAGTTGCATCCTCGGACCTCTGTCTAGTAGAACATACGTCATGTGTTCCAACACACTGGTTTAAAGAGGTCATATTATGCTTTTTATTAGGGATGTCCGATATTATCGGCCTACCGATATTATCGGCCGATATTGGCATTAAAATGTGATATCGGAAAATATCGGTATCGGTTTTCAAATATTTTTTCTTTTCTTTTCTTTTTTTTTTTTTTTTACATTTCTATAACCTTTATTTACCCAGGCAAGCAAGTAAGAACAAATTCTGATTTTATTTATTGTCAAAAGTATGCATAATGTTGTGTTAATTCCACAACAAGAGATATGTAATGTTAATTACCTGAAATTATTCCATTTTTTGGGGGGGGGTAACCCTGCATATATCGGTATCGGTTGATATCGGTTGATATCGGTATCGGAAATTAAGAGTTGGACAATATCGGTATATCGGTATCGGTAAAAAAGCCAATATCGAGCATCCCTACTTTTTATATTTTCCTCTCGCCTATAGTATGTCACATAGCTGGAGGTGTATCATGTAGAACGTCTGCAGTTACAAAATCCAAAATGCACGCCAAAGAGAGTTATTCTCTCTCACGGTTTCTATGTTCCTTGAACTACATGAAATGCCTGGGCCCTCATTCATCAACGTGTTCTACGCACAGATCTGTGCTTACCCTGTGCGTACGATCATTTCTAAGCAAAGAGTGGGATTCATCAATTTCGATTTGAACTTGACTCCGTGCTTACATCTACGCACAGGTCAGACCAGGCGTACCTGGCGCCCAGTGGTAGAATATATTATTACAACAAGGAAATGAGCTTCTGTGCATAATAACACTGGCATGTTCTGTACGAACCGTAGTTCATTATAGTTCATTGTAAAATAGCAACAGTAGTGTAATTATGGTCAAAACCCTATAAATAGCATTTGGAATAATAGATCTTTCTCTCAGAATGAATGCAGCATGGTTTATATAGCGTTATCGGAATATACGGGGTGTAGGCTACTGACTGACTGCGCTCCGCGTAGCTTGATTGATTGATTGATTGAAAAGTTTATTAACAGATTGCAGAATGGGTACAGTACAGCTCAGTACATACAATTGTTAATTGGGGATGCAGACCAACTTTCGTCTTGTTTACATCAGGGTCCCCCATTTTCAATTCATCATAAATCATAAAGCTCAACTCGTTATTATTTTGCGCAGACCGCAGAAACACGGGAACGTTTTGATTATATTTAAAAGGCTTTACGTTAAACGAAACAAGTGGAATTTCGAAGCTGTAAGCAGAATACAAGTCATATGAATATAGTGTTCTTCCCCCTTTTTACTGTATAAGAAAGAATAGAAAACGCATTGCAATGACACCAGATAGTGGACAGACTATGTATATGATGGGATTCAAGTTCGCGTTTTTGTTGATCATAGGCATGCTGTCAGAGTATGATATCTTCAAACATTCTAGAACATTTGTCGTCACAGATCATGTCCTAATAGAACATAGGCTATGGCATGGATCGTGATATTGTGTGGACTGTAATTATTACTGTACCGGTACCACCCATTGTGACAACAGCCTTGTGAGTCCCGCACACAAACATGATGGAATTCAAGTTCATGTATTGAAAGGCAGGCTACATCATACATGCAGTGAGATTCATTGTTCTTGTATATGCTCTCTATTATTGTTTATATAGGCTACCCAATACTGACATCAAAATAGATTGTAGTATGCCTCTAGAAATCATATGCAGCAGGTAGAAAATTTACGGGAGATCCATCGCGATTTGGAATAAAATTGAGGAGAACTTTAATCCCTGGGTATTAATCAAACAACACGGGAAAAGGCAGTCATATTCCAGCGCGGTATTTATTAGTGTTTGCGCTGCCCAGGCAGCAATGGTTAATAGATATCATATCCGACATCACCGTAAGTGTACACGTCTGTCAGCCTGTCTCATGACACGCTTCCCTCGGCTTAGTCCATTTTTCCACATTTCATGGGTGTATTCCATTACCGTATATGGTTAATCGGGGCGTTTCTGGTATGCAAATACGTGAAAGGGTGCACGAGCCTCGGTGCAGAGCCAAGGTGGGATTCATCATGACAGGTGTGCGTAGAGCCTGCGTACGCACGTGTGATGAATCCCGACTTCCCTGTGCGTACAGTTCTACATTCCGTGCTTACGTGTGGAAATAGAACATGTTCTACGCACACATTGATGAATGAGGGCCCTGGTTTGTAGTCCAGTCTTTCTTAGTAGAATGCCTCATTAGTCCAGTCTTTCTGGGTAGAATGCCTCGTTAGTCCAGTCTTTCTGGGTAGAATGCCTCATTAGTCCAGTCTATCTTGGTAGAATACCTCATTAGTCCAGCCTTTCTTGGTAGAATACCTCATTAGTCCCGTCTTTCTTGGTAGAATGCCTAGTTAGTTCAGCCTTTCTTGGTAGAATGCCTAGTTAGTTCAGCCTTTCTTGGTAGAATGCCTAGTTAGTTCAGCCTTTCTTGGTAGAATGCCTAGTTAGTTCAGCCTTTCTTGGTAGAATGCCTAGTTAGTTCAGCCTTTCTTGGTAGAATGCCTAGTTAGTTCAGCCTTTCTTGGTAGAATGCATAGTTAGTTCAGCCTTTCTTGGTAGAATGCCTAGTTAGTTCAGCCTTTCTTGGTAGAATGCATAGTTAGTTCAGCCTTTCTTGGTAGAATGCCTCGTGGTGTTATTCACCGCCAAAGATGAAAAAAAAAGATGAAGAATGTAGAAGTGGAGCAATCTTCCATTTACTTGGGTATGTACTTTTAGGCGAATTTTCGGAAAATATGGCTAGGGCTTAACTCCCAAATTTGGCATAAAACGCCTATCGATTGTATACCCAAAGTGACCACCAGATGTGGTCACTCCTCGGAACGGCTTGTCAAATGACGCTCGCCGGATATTTCGTCTTGTAACTCGAGATCCGAAGCACGCAATAGTGTGGTGACGCAGCCTGGAGCCGACGGACGAGAGCAAAGTGCGTATGAGGGCCGTCAAACGTTAAGAAGTTAAGAGGTTATAGGAATAATGTGTGCCTTCGTGGTATATTGAAGGGCTTTCTGACATATCTGCTTTCATGTTGTACGTGTGATATGATGCTTTCATTGTGAAACTGAGAGGAATACCTATGAGAATGCTGTTTGTCAACTTCAGCTCAGCATTCAACACCATCATCGCCTGTAAACTCATCTCCAAACATGACCTTGTGGACCTCAACCCTCTGCCTGTGACTGGATGCTAGACTTACTAACTAACTTTTTTTTTTAATTATTATTATTATGTTTTTGGTAGATCTTTTATTGGTTTTTGCTACCGGGCAGTCCGGTAGAGAGAGAGAGGAAGTATGGGAGATAGACGGGGGAAGACATTTGGCAAAGGTCGCCGGTCCGGGAGTCGAACCCGAAACCCTGGCGCCCCAATTATGTACAACTCTGTACATACATCTGATTAGCACTACACCCAGTAGTACTAATTTATATATGTTATACGCAGTTTAAATAAACAGTACATTGTGTATGACTATTTCACTTTACTGTTACATTTGCACTCTGGTTGGATACCAAATGTCTTTTTGTTGTACTTGTAATTTTTACATATTTACAATCTTTATTTTCTATGTGAATCAAATCAAATCAAATTAATTTGTAAGGCCCGACAACACACGTTAATGTCCCCATGGGCCGGACACGTCTTCTTTAAACAAGTCAAGAAGAAACATCACAATAAGTCAAGAACAAAACAAGAACACCATAAAGTCCAAAAATCTTTAAATAAATGCAAAATAAGTGGCGGCTACGTGGCGCAGTGGGCAAGGCGCTCGCAACGAATTTTAGTTTAGCTGGTCGTCCACAGTAATACACATTGGCCGTATTACGGGGAGGGAAACTGAAGGGTGGGGATCGGGCGTTGTGGACAGCGACTCCTACAGGTCGGTTGGTGCGCCTGCGCAGTAGAATCAAGAAGCGACGGGGGCGGGGCCCCTCCAAAGCCCAGACCCCCGACGCTGAAAGATCGAGCCGCGCAGGTGAAAAGATGCGATGGCTGTTACCTCGAGTATCGGAGGGGACTCGTGCTATGTATGACTTAGTCCACATTGCAGCCGGCTTGTGGGAGGCAAGAAACAACGTTCGAAGACAGGGGAGGGTTGAATTGGACAATATGAAAATTGGGATGGGAGAAAAATAGAAAATGGGAGAAAAAGTGGATAAAAAAAAAATAATGCTAAATAAATGCAACACTCCCAGACATACCGCACGAGAAGGTAAGGAAAAAACTCACTAAAACCTAGCAATAGGAAAAAATGCACCACAGGCAATGTGGAGGAGAGAAACCTTAAAAGGGCCAATTCAAGGGGGGATCTCCCTTCTTAGATGTCGGTGATAGTAGTGTTGCAGTAAAACAGGCAAACAGTTGGTAAGCATGCACTCATATGTGTAGTGAAACACAGATAAGTGCATGCGATAGCAACTGAACATTTTGAAAGATTAAAGATAGAGCTGATAGCGATAGCAACTGAACATTTTGAAAGATTAAAGATAGAGCTGATAGCGGATCTATTTGAGGCAAAGGTGCGGCACAAAGAGGGTCGCATCCTCCCAGTCTTTATCACAGGACGTCCAACACTCCGGTCATTGCTCCGAGACAGCCACTCACAGGGAGACAGGGAGACGGGACAGGCGTTAGACAGTTCGCGTAATTGTGATGGGTGGACATAGCAATAGATGCAAGTGGTAAGCATATTATGTGAATAGAATAGATATATGTAGTAAGCATATTATGTGAATAGAATAGAAGTACTTAACCCAGCAATGAACTCCACGTCTGAACCACGTTGACAGACCACGGACAGAAGACGGTAAGAAGCTGGTCCATGGCCTCATGGTGCACGTAGAACAGTCACTGCAATCTTGGCCAAGACCCCGAGACATCCACCACCTTGGTCAGCACTACGAGACAACCACTCAGAGAGATGGGGGGGGATTGGGGACAGGGGTTAGAGAGTTCCCATGTTTGTAGTGGGTGGAGATGGAGCAATAAATACATGTAGTGAGCATATGCATACATGGTAACAGTAGAATCATAGTATATAAGAAAATTGTGAAATTGAGTAATAGAAAGAACTACTGCAAGCGTATGGATACAGGATGAGATACAAGACAATAGCTCAGGGCCGTATGCCCCGGGGGGCAGGAGAAGCCACTCAGAAGGTTCAGCGCTGCAGGCCAGACAGAAGACGGTATGAAGCTGTTCCATGGGACCGGTTGAGACAGAGACAGAGGTTAAAAAGGTTCTCCCATGTCTGCAGAAAAGCAGACATGGGAGCAAATAGACATCCTAACTAAACTAGACAGATTAATCTAAGGGTCAGTCCCCGACCAGGTGAGATCAGGGTAGGTTGAAGGAGAGAGAGAAAAGAATCACATGTGAATTAAAGCATGTGTATTTTGAATATCCAAGGAGTCTCTTGGATTTCTTTTTTAAAATGCTCTCTGTGACTGGGATATAGTGACCAATAGCACCACTGCAGCCCCACCATGTGGACTGAGGAGGAGGAGGAGGAGGAGGAGGAGGAGGAGGAGGAGGAGGAGGAGGAGGAGGAGAAGGAGGAGGAGGAGGAGGAGGAGGAGGAGGAGGAGGAGGAGGAAGAGGAGGGCAGAAGAGATGGAATGGAGGGGAGGAACAAATATATAATATCAGGAGGGTAAAAGAGATGGAAGGGTGGAATAACGGGAGGATGAGAAAAAATGGAGGGAATAGATTAATAAGGAACACGAGCATGAATGAACAAATTAATTCATGAATGAACAACTTAATTCATGAATGAACAAATGTATTCATGAATGAACAAATGTATTCATGAATGAACAAATTAATGAATGAATGAACGAACGAACGAACAAATGAATGAATGAATGAACGAACGAATGAACGAATGAATGAATGAATGAATGAATGAATGAACGAATGAATGAACTCGGCAGCAAGGCTCTAGACTCGCACCAAAAGGAGGGAACACATCCCCCCCGGTCTGGCCTCCCTCCATTGGCTCCCTGTCACCCTGAGAATAGATTTTAAAATCCTCCTATTTGTTTTTAAGGCAATGACTGGCGTAGCCCCCCTGTCTATATCAGACCTCCTAACCCCCTACTCAGCCCCTTAGATCCTCCAACATGGCCCTCCTGACTGTCCCTCGCACTAAGTCTAAAACTTGAGGTGGCCGCTTGTTTGCAGCAGTGGCGAAGGCTATTCTCCACCTGCACAAGGTGGGGCCGTCATATCTGGTTTTGTCACTTGCCCGGTAGAATTTGCAGAGTTGGCGCCAGAACGAAGTTAACGGGGAGGCATATGGTAATTTCGGGGGGGCATAAAATATAGGCTTCAGAAAACGAATTTCCCGACAAACCAACATGCATTTCAAAACATGAGTGCGCATAAGAGATAAGAGAGTCTCTCTCTCTCTCTCTCTCTTTCTCACTCTCACGTCACAACAAACACACTGTACTGTATTGTACCCATTCTGCAATCTGTTAATAAAGTTTTCAATCAATCAATCAATCAATCGCGTCTTGCGCACACACACACAAATTAAACAGTATGAAATAAGCCAGAGGCTGGTCTTTACATTCATTAATAAGTGAAAGTAACTGTTAACGGTGCTCCTGGTTGAGAACACATTACTCACTGTCTGCATATGCCTTGTTATGTCTGTGCCAGTACTGTACAGCGGGGCAGGTCCATGGATCCTCCTACAACCACTACGCAACTCTCTGACTCTAAACCCGATCTCCGATTGACCCCCACCCCCTCCCCTCGCATATAATAATCAATAACTACACGCAAGCTTTTCATGCAACGAAATAAGATTGGAGAGGGCGAGACTGTTTGCTGTTTTTTATAAACTGGTCAACGCCGCTCAAAACGGCATTATTTCCGTACTTGACTGCCTGGTGCGCCTGCGCTGTGATCACAGCGCATGCGCATCATGCACCCAACGCCGGAAATAATGCGGTTTTGACCAGTTTATAAAAGATATTTAAAATGTTTATTAGCAACGCAGAGCTTTCTAACCGTCCCGTATCTCTGTCCAAGACCCTCGTGCAACTTTGAGTATCTTTGAAACGTCTCTGTGATACTTGTATAACGAATGGTTCGGCCAGAACCAGTCCTTCATGGTAAATCTAGGTTGGTGTCCTATTGAGGAGCAAGTGACTGTGGATCCACTCGGTGCATCAGTCACGAAAGGGGCTACGTGCGATCAAACATACACTTCTTTTAAGACTTTTTTTTGTTTAATTTCGTTTAATAATAGTCTAAATAGCCTATTTATAAAGGAACACATCTGACTTTTACTATAATACAAATAATTAAATGTTTAATTATTAGATTTTTTTATAATTATTGCCTATGACGTTTTAGAGGGGCACAGTGCGTCATCTGGGGGGGCATGGCCCGCGAATACCCCCCCATGGCGCCGACACTGAGAATTTGTCTGGTCCCATCACAATAAATAGACTTTAGCAACTTTTCTCCCATCAATTAAACAACTTTATTGTAACTTTTTTCTTTTTTAAAGGGGAACTATCTTATAAATGGCCTTTTTCAGTGTTTAGCATTGTTTCCTAGCTATGTGGACTTATATTAATATGATCTATGTCTCTAATTATCATATTGGCGCATTCTTCCAATTCTCCTCTCACAATATTCACCCTCACTGAACTGAGTCATCTGAAAATGTGATGATTTGTGATGTCAGAAAGACACCGCTGCATGATAATGTTCAGGCGAGTCAGTAACTTACCATTGTGGTTGGAGCCCAGCCTCAAAACGGCTTAGGATCTTGAGGTAGAAAAATGCTGTTTTTGAGGACTTGATTAGAAATACAAAACAATGAATTAAAAAAAAATTTAAATTACAGAGGTGTTCCATAAACTCACAGGAATTGTGTAAAAGTGCCCAAATAGTGAAAGAAATAGTAAAATAGTTCCCCTTTAATTACTTTAAACAATTATATTTGTTTGGCGGCTGAGTGGCGCAGTGGCCAAGACATAACAGGTATAATGTACATAAAGTTTACAAAAAGCATGGTAAGACATGCTAAGGTCCTGCGATAGTGCAATACACTGTTAGCTACGGATGAGGCACTGGGTCTTATGTACACTACTATACAATGCTATACTATACAATCTACATTTATACTATGTGTCCTTATGCTAACTTGCTATATCCATCTATTTACTATACAAGAACCACTCCCGTTGTCTTACATTTTTTTATGTGACCTTTTCATTGTGTAAAGTGACCGTTGAGTGTGAGTGTGTGCAGCATGTGTTTTTTTTTTTCACTTTTTCTCCTATTTTTCTCCCATCCCAATTCCACTGTGCCAATTCTCCCCTCCCCTGTCTTGAACGTTGCTCGCATATGCCCCCCACTGGCCGGTTGTAGGGAGGATAGAAGCCTTGCATCACGTGTCCCCTCCGGTACACGAGGAGGCAGCCTGTCACATCTTTTCACCTGCCAGCGCGGACTCTCATTGGCGAGGTGTAACGCGTGGGAGGCTCACACTACCCCCGCCATTTCCTGTCTCTGCTGTGCAGGTGTCCCCAACCGACCTGTAGGAGTCGCTGTCCACAACGTCCAGATTACCACCCATCGACTTCCACCCGCTAACTCTGCCAATTGAGTTAGTATGACGGCTGGCCCAAGCCGGAGGCAACGCCGACAGCCGGAGTCGAACCCGGTGTCTCTTGCGTTGGTGACGAGCTCAATGTCCGCTGCGCCACCCAGACGCCCTCGTGTGCAGCATGTGTGTGTGTGTGTTCATGCTAAAGTGACTGTTAGTGTGTGAGCGTATACAGTGTGTGTTGTGTGTGTTGTGTGTGTGCTCATGTGTGCTTGTGTGTGGAGAGTTCAGTGTTCAAGGCTCTGATGGCCTGGGGGAAGAAGCTGAGCCGGAGTCTCTCTGTCCTAGTTGCTGGTGTTCGCAGGCGTTTGCCTGACCGCAGCAGCTTGAACAGGCTGTTGTTGGGGTGGTGAGGGTCTTTCATTATTCTGCAGGCTCTGGATTTGCACCTCTTGTTATATAAGACCTGCAGGGCTGGTAGTGCAATACCCATAGTATGCTCAGCTGAGCATACCACTCTCTGTAGGGCCTTCTTGTCCTGTGCCGTGCTGTTTCCATACCAGGCAGTGATGTTTCCAGTCAAGATGCTCTCTACAGCTCCGGAATAGAAGGACTGGAGTATCTTCCCTGATACTCTGAACTTCCACAACTGTCTCAGGTGGTAGAGGCGCTGCTTCGCCTTCTTTACGACTGAGGGCTAAATCCACAAAGAATGGATTGCACGGAGCAAGTTGCACCCTTACTTACAATGCATTATGAATTGAAAATGGGGGACCCTGATGTAAACAAGACGAAAGTCTTTCTCTTGTCTGCATCCCCTTAACAATTGTGTGTATTGAGCCGTACTGTATCTATCTAGGTCGTCCTCGGACGGGCCCTCCATCGGTGCTTCCAGTCATCCCGATCCTCCATGCATCTGGCTAGCTCACCGGTGCTTTCTGTTCCCGCATCTCTCCTGAGTACGTCCACGTAGGTTAGTGTGGGACGTCCTCGTGATCGATGCCCGTGTGTTGGTTCCCACAGCACAAGTTTGCTGGTTGGCATCTCATGGTGTCTCTGGCAGTGACCTGCCAGCCTCATTCTCCTGACTGCCACTTTATCGCTCACCTTTAGCACCCCCCCATACAAGTTTGCATTAGTGACATGCTCATCCCTGTTGATGTTGAGCACCACATCCATGTTGTCTGCATCCCCTTAACAATTGTGTGTATTGAGCCGTACTGTATTGTACCCATTCTTCAATCTGTTAATAAAACGTTCATTCAATCAATCAATCTGCACGGTAATTGATTGAATGAAAATTGTATTAACAGATTGCAGAATGGGTACAATACAGTACGGCTCAATACACACAAGTGTTATGGGGATGCAGACAAGAGAAAGACTTTCGTCTTGTTTACATCAGGGTCCCCCATTTTCAATTCATAATGCATCGTAAGTAAGGGTGCAACTTGCTCCGTGCAATCCATGCTTTGTGGTCAGGTCCTCTGAGATGTGGACCCCCAGGTACTTGAAGCTGCTCACCCTGTCCACGGTAGCCCCGTTTATCCTCAGTGGTGTGTGTGTCTCCTGCTGTCCTCTCCTATAATCCACGATCAGCTCCTTGGTTTTACCAATGTTCAGGAGCAGGCTGTTGTCCTGGCACCAGCGTTCCAGTACCTCAACCTCCTCCCGGTAGGCCTTCTCGTCGTTGTCCGAGATCAGCCCCACCACCACTGTGTCGTCCGCAAACTTCACTATGGAGTTGGAGCTGAACTTGGCCACACAGTCATGTGTGTATAGTGAGTACAGCAGGGGGCTCAGAACACAGCCCTGGGGGACCTGATGCTCAGGGTGATGGTGTTGGAGGTCTGACCCCCCACCCTGACCGCCTGGGGTCTTTCACTCAGAAAGTCCAGTACCCAGGCGCTCAGAGCGGAGCTCAGACCCAGCTCGATCAGCTTGTCCACCAGTCTGGTGGGGACTATGGTGTTGAACGCTGAGCTGTAGTCAATGAACAACAGTCTCACATAGCCGCCCTTCTGGCGGTCCAGGTGAGAGAGGGTGCTGTGCAGTACTTGGGAGACCGCATCATCAGTGAACCAGTTTGGCCTGTATGCAAATTGCATAGGGTCCATATCACTGGGGAGGGAGGCACAAATGTAATCCTTAACCAGCCTCTCAAAACATTTCATGACCACAGAGGTGAGTGCCACCGGTCTGTAGTCATTGAGACATGTTGCGGAGGATTTCTTTGGTACCGGTATTATAGTGGACACCTTGAAGCAGGCAGGGACCACTGACTCAGCCAGGGATAGATTAAATATGATGGTGAACACAGGGGCTAGCTGGTTGGCACAGGACTTAAGTATACGTCCTGTTATCCCATCTGGGCCAGCTGCCTTTCTGGTGTTTGTATACTCCCACTAGTGTCTTGTGGTCCTACTGTATCATCTGTTGTATACTCCCACTAGTGTCTTGTGGTCCTACTGTATCATCTGTTGTATACTCTCACTAGTGTCTTGTGGTCCTACTGTATCATCTGTTGTATACTCTCACTAGTGTCTTGTGGTCCTACTGTATCATCTGTTGTATACTCTCACTAGTGTCTTGTGGTCCTACTGTATCATCTGTTGTATACTCTCACTAGTGTCTTGTGGTCCTACTGTATCATCTGTTGTATACTCTCACTAGTGTCTTGTGGTCCTACTGTATCATCTGTTGTATACTCTCACTAGTGTCTTGTGATCCTACTGTATCATCTGTTGTATAAAAAATTCTTTTTTTTCGTTAGTTTTTTTGTGTTCGTTTTCGTTTTCGTTTGTAAATTTTTTTGCGTTCTTTTTTGCGTTCGTTTTTTTGCGTTTTCGTTTTAGTTAATTTATTTTTTTGCGTTTTCGTTTTAGTTTGTTCGTTTTTTTGCGTTCTTTTTTTCGTTCGTTTTTTTGTGTTCTTTTTTTTGCATAATTTTTTTGCGTTCTTTTTCGTTTTAGTTCGTTAATTTTTTTGCGTTCTTTTTTTGTGTTAGTTTTTTTGCGTTTTCGTTTTAGTTTGTTCTTTTTTTTCTTACTTTCTTTTGCATTTTTGTTTTAGTTTGTTAGTTTTTTTGCGTTTTCGTTTAAGTTAGTTAATTTTTTTGCTTTTTTTTTTGTTCGTTTTTTTGTGTTCTTTTTTTGCGTTTTCGTTTTAGTTTGTTCTTTTTTTTCTTACTTTTTTGCGTTTTTGTTTTAGTTTGTTAGTTTTTTAGCGTTTTCGTTTAAGTTAGTTAATTTTTTTGCTTTTTTTTTGTTCGTTTTTTTGTGTTCTTTTTTTGCGTTTTCGTTTTAGTTTGTTCTTTTTTTTTTTCATTTTTTTGCGTTTTTTTTTTGTTTTGTTTTCGTTTTAGTTTGTTACTCTCACTAGTGTCTTGTGGTCCTACTGTATCGTCTGTTGTATACTCTCACTAGTGTCTAGTGGTCCTACTGTATATCTGTTGTATACTCTCACTAGTGTCTTGTGGTCCTACTGTATCATCTGTTGTATACTCTCACTAGTGTCTTGTGGTCCTACTGTATCATCTGTTGTATACTCTCACTAGTGTGTTGTGGTCCTACTGTATCGTCTGTTGTATACTCTCACTAGTGTGTTGTGGTCCTACTGTATCATCTGTTGTATACTCTCACTAGTGTGTTGTGGTCCTACTGTATCGTCTGTTGTATACTCTCACTAGTGTCTTGTGGTCCTACACTGTATTGACTGTCCATCCTGTCTTCTGTCATGTTGTATTGTCCTCTGTTACACTGTGTGACTATGTATATACTTTTTAATTCTGTAGTTACTGTACAGCACTTTGGTCGGCTCTCTGAGCTTTTAAATGCGCTATATAAATAAATGACTTGACTTGACATGAACGAAGGAGAGAGTGAATGGGGAGGGGGGGGGTGAAGGAGAGCAGGTCCCACGGGGAGAGGAGGAGGAGGAGGAAGAGGAGGAGGAGGAGGAAGATGGGAGATCAGACAGGAGCGGAGAAGGTCAGTGGAAGAACGCCGGGGGAGATAAAGGGGAGGTAACCTAACACATCACAGAACGAGGGGAACAGCATGGAGCCAGAAGCATCAAACACTCTTCTGGGCCGTACACATAGGAGAGAGGGGGGGGGGGGGTCTGTGTGTGTGGGGGGGGGGGGTGTTTGTAGTGCATATCAGAATCGTAATCACCTTTTATTTTTTGGTCAAGGACATTACATACACATGGAATCTGCAGGGCTGATGGGTGGGTGGCGGTGATGATGATGATGATGATGATGATGATGATGATGATGATGATGATGATGAAGTCACAAGCATAAAACAGCCACATGAAGGCGAGGAAGGGGAGGGGAAGAGGGTATACTTGTAGGACATTATGGTGTTCACAATCCCCAGCCTTCTATGGTGGCTCAGCGGGAAAGCGAGCGCTTCCTATACTAACGCTGTGGGTTCTAGGTCAAGACCCTGAGGCACGCCCTGCAGTGGGCGTCATCCCTCCCTGCCGTGTACTGTACGATATACAAGAAGAAATACAACGTCAATTCATTTGAAAGGTTATTGTAGTTAAGTAAAACAAAAAATTTAAACTAGGTGCGAGGAGAAAAAAAAGTTTTAGTTAACTGAAATAAAAAATAAAGACTAAAACTATTATTGTGTAAAACAAACTAAACTAAAATATAACATGTCTTTAGCTTTAATTTGTCAAACCAGCTAGCTTGAAGAGGCATTGGAGCATAATGTTTATTGAGACTGTGACGTCAACATGACTGTTGGACAATTACAGGTATTACATACAATACCTCTTCTGCACTCTTGCCCTGACATGCCTCCCATATTATAATGAAGAAAAGAAATAAACAAATAAAGACAAAAAAAACTGTCAAACTGAAACTAGCAAATCCACTCTGGAAACTAAACTAAATTGAAAACAAATATTCTAAAATAAAATATTTAAACAAATACAAAACTAGAATAACCCTGACACACAGGCACACACGTGTTTACAATCCCCCCATATGCTTTGTGCAGTAATCTAGTATAATTCATGAATAATAGAATGAAAAGAATTAATTCATAAATGAATACATGAATACAAAATAAAGGTCCTTGAAAGAATGCTTGAAAGGCAAGCCTTGAATTGTATCTAACGTTTGATTCATGGTTGCATGTCTCAAAGCTTCAAAAGCCCTTTGGAGACACATGAAGGAGTGGAAGGAGGAGGAGGAGGAGGAGGAGGAGGAAGGATAGACGAGGAAGAGGATTAGGAGCAGGATACTTGCTGGGCATCAAAATAAGCTTCATTTGCAAAGGAATTTGTAAAATTCCTACAAAAGGGATCATGGAAAACAGTAATGCGTAGTACACACTTAATGCTACATGTATATACAGTAATAGTACACTTAATGCTACATGTATGTATATACAGTAATAGTACACTTAATGCTACATGTATGTATATACAGTAATAGTACACTTAATGCTACATGTATGTATATACAGTAATAGTACACTTAATGCTACATGTATGTATATACAGTAATAGTACACTTAATGCTACATATATGTATATACAGTAATAGTACACTTAATGCTACATGTATGTATATACAGTAATAGTACACTTAATGCTACATATGTAACGGTTGTGACAACGTCACCTCAAACTTCGATGCCCCGAGTGGCAGTTGAACCCCGGTCTCCCACACTGCAGGCAGCAACACAGACCGCTATACCAAGAGGTGAATTCACTACTTCGCAACGTGTCTATCTGTCTTTGAGGATGTGAGAGTGAGTTTAACCCATAGCACCGCTACTCACCCCAGCCCTTCTTGACTGCGCTTCACGATACCATCCGTTACACATATATGTATATACAGTAATAGTACACACTTAATGCTACATGTATGTATATAGTAGGGATGTCCGATATTATCGGTGATATCGGAAAATATCGGTATCGGTTTTCAAAAAAAAAGAATAAAAAACTTTTATTTAATTTTTTACATTTCTATAACCTTTATTTACCCAGGCAAGCAAGTAAGAAGACATTCTGATTTTATTTATTGTCAAAAGTATGCATAATGTTGTGTTAATTCCACAACAAGAGATATG
Organism: Notolepis coatsorum; assembly: GCF_963971535.1. Classification (NCBI taxonomy): domain Eukaryota; kingdom Metazoa; phylum Chordata; class Actinopteri; order Aulopiformes; family Paralepididae; genus Notolepis; species Notolepis coatsorum. Next base: position 105,642,165 of record NC_140172.1, on the reverse strand, counting down.
TAATGTTAATTACCTGAAATTATTCAGTTTTTGGGGGGGAACCCTGCATATATTGGTATCGGTTGATATCGGTATCGGAAATTAAGAGTTGGACAATATCGGTATATCGGTATCAGTAAAAAAGCCAATATCGAGCATCCCTAGTATATAGTAATAGTACACACTTAAAACATTCTTTAAACTGAGCTGAACAGACTAAACAGACCTGATGCGAGGTATACAAAAGGTCTCACACCGTTGAAGTAACAGCAGTAGACGTCTTTCCAGAGATACCAATATTATTATTATTATAGAACCAGAGATATGCCATTTTACATTATTGAATGTCACAATGATGTTGAAAAAAGGTATCAGTACATTTTGAGACATATGGCATATCTGGCATATCTCTGGTTCTATTTGGACTAGAACAATAACATTGGTATCACTGGAAAAGCAACATTCTCTCCTCTGTCTTTTCATAATGGCTGATATGAAATTTCGTCGGGGGGGGGGGGGGGGGGGGGGCAAGGGGCTACAGCCCAATATCCAGATGTCTTCTAAATACATTAAGCTGCATGTGTACCAAATTAGGTGCTTTTATCACAAAATGCACAATTCTGTTGAAAATTGGAGCTAAGCTGTGTGAGTGAAGGAAGTGGAAGGGAGATTGTACGCCCTGCCCTGCTTACTGTAAATAGAAATGTACCAGTTCAGCAACCTCCTGGTGGCTGATGAGTTACAGAGGAGTTCTGATAGAGGACACAGTGGTGAGTTAGTGGTGCAAGGTTAGGTTAGTGATAAAAACATAAAGCTGAGTAGTAAAGTGAATCGGAGTGTGCATATTGTGGTAGATATCATATCATCCCCATGGCTACGTGAAGGATGGGAGATACTACTGCCACGGGAGGAGGAGAAGCAATTAGGCAGCTGATTAGGACTGATAGAACACACACCCACATACCACACACACACACACACACACCAGACACACATAACATAAAACACTAGGACAGACAGAGTATTATTATAAACAATGTTTTATAGTATTGTCAATGTTCACAACACTCACTCCCTGGACACGAAAATGGTCATCAGGCAGCCTTGGGCGGGGGAAAAACATAAAAAAATGTCCTGTCAACCTGTGACAAAAGCAGTGCAGCTTCTCCAATCTGGCAATACAGACGTACTGTAGCTCTATGTTACACATGAATCCAATTGTATCGCCTCTCATCTTCCCGCTGTGACTGCATGAAATCACGCCACATATGTTTGGGCCATGTGTCCGAGATAACACTGACAACAACACTGATTCTACATGCTTCCTGTCGAAGCCCCTCTCTGTACAATAACACCCTCTCTGTCTCTCTCAAGGAAGAGGTGTAATAAACCTCTTAAGCTGCAAGGGCCCACATGTGGGCCTTTTTTTTAGGACGATTTGCCCACCGGCACTTTGGCGACCCCTAGTGGCTTGGGTGTGCATATTTTGTAATACAATATATATATATCGAATTGAAGGCTTATTTGTTGCGTGTCGATAGCGACAGAATCTGACAAAATCCGTTCAGCGGTTCTCGAGTTACATGCCGGTATTTGAGGCTTGTGCAAAGTACACGGTATTGCGCAAAATACCACTCCAGACTCTTCAGGCTTTAAGCCTGTAAGCAGCTCTGGCCCTCGCCCTGTCCAAGGCCTTAACCCTGTTCTCTGTCCCTGTCTCCAGCCCGCCTCTCCGGGCCTCTGTCCCTGTCCCCCTCTCCAGTGCCCCTGGTCCTGGCCCTGACACTTAGCCCTGGCTCTTAGCCCTGGCCCTTAGCCTTAGTCCCTTAGCCTGTTCGCCTCTTAAAGGCACAGTGCCGCATTTTCCAGATTTCCTTGACTCTGTTTTTGTGTTTTCCCTTAAAGGGACTGTGCCGCTTTTTGTTATGTAATAAATAATTGCCCTGTTTTGGCTTACTCTCATACCTGTCTTGTGTTGTGCGATTGGGGTCAGTTACAAACCATAACATCTACTCTACCCTGAGGGAGCTTTATAATCTACTCTACCCTGAGGGAGCTTTATAATCTACTCTACTCTGAGGGAGCTGTATAATCTACTCTACCCTGAGGGAGCTGTATAATCTACTCTACCCTGAGGGAGCTGTATAATCTACTCTACCCTGAGGGAGCTGTATAATCTACTCTACCCTGAGGGAGCTGTATAATCTACTCTACCCTGAGGGAGCTGTATAATCTACTCTACCCTGAGGGAGCTGTATAATCTACTCTACTCTGAGGGAGCTGTATAATCTACTCTACTCTGAGGGAGCTGTATAATCTACTCTACTCTGAGGCAGCTGTATAATCTACTCTACCCTGAGGGAGCTGTATAATCTACTCTACCCTGAGGGAGCTGTATAATCTACTCTACCCTGAGGCAGCTGTATAATCTACTCTACCCTGAGGCAGCTGTATAATCTACTCTACCCTGAGGGAGCTGTATAATCTACTCTACCCTGAGGGAGCTGTATAATCTACTCTACCCTGAGGCAGCTGTATAATCTACTCTACTCTGAGGCAGCTGTATAATCTACTCTACCCTGAGGGAGCAGTATAATCTACTCTACCCTGAGGCAGCTGTATAATCTACTCTACTCTGAGGCAGCTGT
>NC_140172.1:105607038-105634538 GCF_963971535.1 Notolepis coatsorum | reverse complement strand
TTTAATGTTTTTTGTGTGTGTGTATTGTTTTTATTGACCTATAGTCCATTCATGCTGAGTGAATCAGTTCCCCCAGCCACATTTGTGTATTCAAATTTTTTAGGGGAATTAACTGATAGAAAATGTATCGAAAATTCATCGAATCGAATCGTGGTCAAATGAAGAGATTTCATGATGCATTGAATCGTTGCCTGAAGAATCGAATCGAATCGTTACAACCTGATCATGATATAAGAGCAAAATTGAGCTGGGTGGAGGGAGGGGTGAATGGAAGAGGGAGAGAGAGAGAGGGAGGGTGAATGGAAGAGAGAGAGAGAGAGGGAGGGGTGAATGGAAGAGAGAGAGAGAGAGAGAGGGAGGGGTGAATGGAAGAGAGAGAGAGAGAGAGGGAGGGGTGAATGGAAGAGAGAGAGAGAGAGGGAGGGGTGAATGGAAGAGAGAGAGAGAGAGAGAGGGAGGGGTGAATGGAAGAGAGAGAGAGAGGGAGGGAGGGTGAATGGAAGAGAGAGAGAGAGAGAGAGAGAGAGAGAGAGAGAGAGAGAGAGAGAGAGAGAGGGGTGAATGGAAGAGAGAGAGAGAGGGAGGGGTGAATGGAAGAGAGAGAGAGAGAGAGAGAGAGAGAGAGAGAGAGAGAGAGAGAGAGAGAGAGAGAGAGGGGTGAATGGAAGAGAGAGAGAGAGGGATGGAGGGGTGAATGGAAGAGAGAGAGAGAGAGAGAGAGAGAGAGAGAGAGAGAGAGAGAGAGATGGAGGGGTGAATGGAAGAGAGAGAGAGAGAGAGAGAGAGAGAGAGAGAGAGAGAGAGAGAGAGAGGGAGGGGTGAATGGAAGAGAGAGAGAGAAGAGGGACAGAGAGAGAGAGAGAGGGAGGGGTGGATGGAAGAGAGAGAGAGAGAGAGAGAGAGAGGGAGGGGTGAATGGAAGAGAGAGAGAGAGAAGAGGGACAGGGAGAGAGAGAGGGGAGGGGTGGATGGAAGAGAGAGAGAGAGAAGAGGGAGGGGTGAATGGAAGAGAGAGAGAGAAGGAAATCCACTGGAGAGAAAAGGAGCAACATTTTCTGCACCACTGGTGTTTGTGTTGTTGTTGCGGTGGTGTCTCTTGATGGTGTCTCTTGATGGTGTCTCTTGATGGTGTCTCTTGATGGTGTCTCTTGATGGTGTCTCTTGATGGTGTCTCTTGATGGTGTCTCTTGATGGTGTCTCTCTCTCTCTCTCCTCTCTCTCCACCTGGCATGACGAACGCCTCCCTCATGTCGCACGTCCCGGGAGGAGAGAGGGATCATGGGTAATCACCTGAGGAGAGCTCGCTGTAGGAAAACAAAGTGGTGATGTCACAGAGAGTCGCAAATAGTTTGCTTTGTTTTGCCCCGTCTCCTTTTTCCTTTTTTTGTTTCTTTTTTTACCTTGTTGTGACCTCAACCTGATGTCTAACCTTTCACTACCACACTACAGAAGGTTAACCCTTTCACTACCACACTACAGAAGGTTAACCCTTTCACTACCACACTACAGAAGGTTAACCTTTCACTACCACACTACAGAAGGTTAACCCTTTCACTACCACACTACAAAAGGTTAACCTTTCACTACCACACTACAGAAGGTTAACACTTTCACTACCACACTACAGAAGGTTAACCCTTTCACTACCACACTACAGAAGGTTAACCTTTCACTACCACACTACAGAAGGTTAACCCTTTCACTACCACACTACAGAAGGTTAACCTTTCACTACCACACTACAGAAGGTTAACCCTTTCACTACCACACTACAGGAGGTTAACCCTTTCACTACCACACTACAGAAGGTTAACCTTTCACTACCACACTATAGAAGGTTACCTTTTCACTACCAAACTACAGAAGGTTAACCTTTTCACTACCAAACTACAGAAGGTTAACCTTTTCACTACCACACTACAGAAGATGAACCCTTTTCACTACCGCACTACAGAAGGTTAACCCTTTCACTACCACACTACAGAAGGTTAACCCTTTCACTACCACACTACAGAAGGTTACCCTTTCACTACCACACTACAGAAGGTTAACCCTTTCACTACCACACTACAGAAGGTTACCCTTTCACTACCACACTACAGAAGGTTAACCTTTCACTACCACACTACAGAAGGTTAACCTTTCACTACCACACTACAGGAGGTTAACCCTTTCACTACCACACTACAGAAGGTTAACCTTTCACTACCACACTACAGGAGGTTAACCCTTTCACTACCACACTACAGAAGGTTAACCTTTCACTACCACACTACAGGAGGTTAACCCTTTCACTACCACACTACAGAAGGTTAACCTTTCACTACCACACTATAGAAGATTACCTTTTCACTACCAAACTACAGAAGGTTAACCTTTTCACTACCAAACTACAGAAGGTTAACCTTTTCACTACCACACTACAGAAGATGAACCCTTTTCACTACCGCACTACAGAAGGTTAACCCTTTCACTACCACACTACAGAAGGTTAACCCTTTCACTACCACACTACAGAAGGTTACCCTTTCACTACCACACTACAGAAGGTTAACCCTTTCACTACCACACTACAGAAAGTTACCCTTTCACTACCACACTACAGAAGGTTAACCCTTTCACTACCACACTACAGAAGGTTAACCTTTCACTACCACACTATAGAAGGTTACCTTTTCACTACCAAACTACAGAAGGTTAACCTTTCACTACCACACAACAGAAGGTTACCTTTTCACTACCAAACTACAGAAGGTTAACCTTTTCACTACCACACTACAGAAGATGAACCCTTTTCACTACCGCACTACAGAAGGTTAACCCTTTCACTACCACACTACAGAAGGTTAACCCTTTCACTACCACACTACAGAAGGTTACCCTTGCACTACCACACTACAGAAGGTTAACCCTTTCACTACCACACTACAGAAGGTTACCCTTTCACTACCACACTACAGAAGGTTAACCTTTCACTACCACACTACAGAAGGTTAACCTTTCACTACCACACTACAGAAGGTTAACCCTTTCACTACCGCACTACAGAAGGTTAACCCTTTCACTACTGCACTACAGAAGGTTAACCCTTTCACTACCACACTACAGAAGGTTAACACTTTCACTGTCACACTACAGAAGGTTAACCCTTTCACTACCACACTACAGAAGGTTAACCATTAGACTACCACATACAGAAGGTTAACACTTTCACTACCACACTACAGAATGTTAACCCTTTCACCAGCGCACTACAGAAGGTTAACCTTTCACTGCCACACTAAGGAAGGTTAACCCTTTCACTACCACACTACAGAAGGTTAACCCTTTCACTACCACACTACAGAAGGTTAACCTTTCACTACCACACTACAGAAGGTTAACCTTTCACTACCACACTACAGACGGTTAACCCGTTCAATACCACACTACAGAAGGTTAACCTTTCACTACCACACTACAGAAGGTTAACCATTTCACTACCACACTACAGAAGGTTAACCTTTCACTACCGCACTACAGCAGGTTAACCCTTTCACTACCACACTACAGAAGGTTAACCCTTTCACTACCACACTACAGAAGGAGCACCCTTTCACTACCACACTACAGAAGGAGCACCCTTTCACTACCACACTACATAAGGTTAACCCTTTCACTACCACACTACAGAAGGTTACCCTTTCACTACCACACTACAGAAGGTTACCCTTTCACTACCACACTACAGAAGGTTAACCCTTTCACTACCACACTACAGAAGGTTAACCTTTCACTACCACACTATAGAAGGTTACCTTTTCACTACCAAACTACAGAAGGTTAACCTTTCACTACCACACTACAGAAGGTTACCTTTTCACTACCAAACTACAGAAGGTTAACCTTTTCACTACCACACTACAGAAGATGAACCCTTTTCACTACCGCACTACAGAAGGTTAACCCTTTCACTACCACACTACAGAAGGTTAACCCTTTCACTACCACACTACAGAAGGTTACCCTTTCACTACCACACTACAGAAGGTTAACCCTTTCACTACCACACTACAGAAGGTTACCCTTTCACTACCACACTACAGAAGGTTAACCTTTCACTACCACACTACAGAAGGTTAACCTTTCACTACCACTCTACAGGAGGTTAACCCTTTCACTACCACACTACAGAAGGTTAACCTTTCACTACCACACTACAGGAGGTTAACCCTTTCACTACCACACTACAGAAGGTTAACCTTTCACTACCACACTACAGGAGGTTAACCCTTTCACTACCACACTACAGAAGGTTAACCTTTCACTACCACACTATAGAAGGTTACCTTTTCACTACCAAACTACAGAAGGTTAACCTTTTCACTACCAAACTACAGAAGGTTAACCTTTTCACTACCACACTACAGAAGATGAACCCTTTTCACTACCGCACTACAGCAGGTTAACCCTTTCACTACCACACTACAGAAGGTTAACCCTTTCACTACCACACTACAGAAGGTTACCCTTTCACTACCACACTACAGAAGGTTAACCCTTTCACTACCACACTACAGAAGGTTAACCTTTCACTACCACACTATAGAAGGTTACCTTTTCACTACCAAACTACAGAAGGTTAACCTTTCGGCGCAGTCATGAGCAGTCGCATTACAGAGAGCTCTCGCCAAACAACCAAATCAACAAGGTTTTGTGGACATTTTCTACTCCTGCTAATATGGATTACGGACTTATACCTCAATTCAGCAATGAAGCAACATCAAACAGAAGTGGAGAGAAGTGAAAACGGATTTAACAAGACCCACAGTGACTTCTACCTTCTCAATGGCTCGGAAAAGAAACACATAGACGTCGGAACAGCGGCTATACACACGCTACTAACAGCGAGCCCTGTACAGAAAAACTTACCCGCGACTGGCAGATTGGACCGTAGGACCATGATCATCCTGGTTCTGCTACTTTCGGGAGACATTCATCTTGGTTTAAATCCTATTTAACTGATAGAACACACTGCGTGGTCTATAATGATTTAACATCTGAGACCCTCCCAGTGCAATGTGGTGTCCCACAAGGCTCTGTCCTGGGCCCTTTGCTATTTTCGATTTACATGCTACCCCTCGGCGATATCATACGCAAATTTGGCATAAACTTTCATTTTTACGCTGATGACACCCAATTATATATACCTATTAAGCCAAATGATTCCTCCCAACTACAAAACCTTGAGGCCTGCTTGCTTGCCGTCAAAAAATGGATGTCGCAAAACTTTCTACTCCTTAATGCAGATAAAACTGAGATGTTAATTGTTGGCCCCCCAAACCACAGAGGCCTGTTTCAGGACATCTCCCTCAACTTTGATACCTGTCATGTATCCCAGAGCTCCACCATAAAAACCTCGGAGTCATTTTTGATTCCTCCCTCTCATTTAATGCACATATAAAAAATGTCACCAAAATTGCATTCTTCCATCTTCGTAATATCGCAAAAATACGCCCCATTTTAACTCTGGCTGATGCTGAAACCCTGATCATGCTTTTGTCTCATCACGTCTGGACTACTGTAATGCACTTTTTTCAGGCCTACCTAATTCAAGCATCAAAAATCTTCAACTCGTGCAAAATGCGGCTGCACGGATACTAACTAGAACTAGAAAATTTGATCACATCACACCAGTTTTGTCCGCCCTACATTGGCTTCCTATCCAAGCCCGCTCTGACTTTAAAGTGCTACTCCTCACCTACAAAATTTTAAAATGGGCTTGCACCGCTCTATCTATCCGATCTCATCTCCCGATACTCGCCCGCTCGTGCTCTGCGCTCACAAAATGCGGGGCTTCTATCGACCCCTAGGGTTAAAAAGAAATCCGCCGGCCACAGAGCCTTTGTCTACCGCGCTCCCTACCTGTGGAACAAATTACCTGCCGTCATCAGGGGCGCCTGCTCTGTCGAAGCTTTTAAATCCTTGCTTAAGACTCATCTTTTCTCTCTCTCCTTCAACCTACCTTGATCTCACCTGGTCGGGGACTGACCTTTAGATTAATCTGTGTAGTTTAGTTATGGTACAGGGTACTACATGGTACCACTGGGTAGTTTACTATAGGGTAGTTTAGTTAGGGTACAGGGTACTACATGGTACCACAGAGTACTACATGGTACTGCATGGCATTACAGGGTACTACATGGCTTACATAGCTCTACATGGCACTACATGGAACTACATGGCACTACGGGGTACTACATGGTACCACAAGGCACCACAGGGTACTACATGGCTCTACAGGGTACTACAGGATACTACGGGGTACTACATGGCACTATGGGGTACTATAGGGTACTACATGGCACTACGGGGTACTACATGGCACTACAGGGTACTACATGTCTGCTCCTTTGCAGCACCACAAACATGGGAACTCTCTAACTCTTCCCCCCCCCCCCCCCCCCCTCCCCCCCCCCCCCCTCCCTCCCCCTCCTCTCTGAGTACCCGTCTCCTGGTGCTGACCAAGGTGATGGATGCCTCGGGGTCTTGGCCAAGCTTGTAGTGACTGCTCTACATGCACCTCCGAGGCCTTGGATCAGCTATTCACCGCCGTCTGTCCGTGGTCCTGTCAACTGATTAACAGACTGTTAACAGATTAACAGTCAACGCGGTTTCATTGCTGGGTTAAGTACTTCTATTCTATTCACATAATACGCTTACTTCATATATCTACTCCATTCACATATATGCCTACCACTTGTATCTATTGCTATGTCCGCCTACTACAATCTCATGAGCTGTCTAACGCCTGTCCCGTCTCCCTGTCTTCCCATGACTTGCTGTCCTGGAGTATTGACCGGAGTGTTGGACGTCCCGTGACGAAGGCCGGGAGATTGCGACCCCCTCTGCGTGCCCCCCTGTCTCCGGAGGTCTCGTAGTGGTGACCGGAGTGCCGGATGTCCCGCGATGATGTCGAGGAGTCCGCGACCCTCTCTGCGCCACCCCCTATCTCCCTGTCTCCGGCTGTCCCTGAGCAACGACCGGAGTGTTGAATGTCCCGTGACTAAGACGGGGAGGACGTGACCCTCTTTGCGCCGCCCCTGTGCCTCAAATAGATCCGCTATCAACTCTATCTTTAATCTTTCAAAATGTTCAGTTGCTATCGCTATTTGCTCTATCTTTAATTTTTCAAAATGTACAGTTGCTATTGCATGCACTCATCTGTGTTTCACCACACACATGAGTGCATGCTTACCAACTGTCCGTCTGCAACACTACTATCACCAACATCTAAGAAGGGAGATCCCCCCTTGAATGGCCCTTCTAAGGTTTCTCTCCTCCACACCGCCTGTGGAGCTTTTTTCCCTATTGTTAGGTTTTAGTGGGTTTTTCCTTACCTTCGCGTGGGGTATGTCTGGGAGTGCTTGCATTCTTTCATTTATTTGCATTCATCTAAAAAATGTTTGGACCCTATTGTGTTCTTGTTCTGTTCTTGACTTATTGTTATGTTGTCTTCTTGACTTGTTTAAAGAAGACCTGTACGGCCCATGGGGACATTAACGTGTGTTGTCGGGCCCTATAAATAAATTTGATTTGATTTGATTTGATTTAAACCCAGGCCCGGTTTTGACCAGAACTCAGGCTAGAAGACTTGGTCTGGCAACACAAGAAGCGATGGAGGTTCCCATCGCGACCAACATCAACAACGCAATCTGTGGCTACATCCACAGCGCGGGCGGCGATTCTCCCCCAATGACGCCGCAGCAGACAAGCACACGTGAGGCAGTGACGAGAGGAGGTGAACCGAGGGTCGAAACCATGACGACCAACTCGACGCGGGATTTAAACATCTCGACGCCCGATAGCCGGTTAGCTAGCAGAGCTAACAACGAAAACATCCAGGAACGAGTCCTTTGTTGTTCCAGCACGGCGCGGGACCCTCCCCCCCCCTCCCCCCTTCTTTGTTGTTCCAGCACGGCGCGGGACCCGACCCCCCCCTCCCCCCTTCCCACCCACAACAACAAAGCCCCCCAGCCCCACACAGAGGAACAGATCACAAACGAACAATACTTCGAACCTGCCAACATCAATGAAATAACCAACGCCAATGGACTGAAAATTTTTCACATTAACATTAACAGCTTAAAAAACAAATTGGATGAAATCAAACAATTATTCATAAATGGTAAGGCAAACATACTGTGCTTCTCAGAAACTAAGCTTGACGATTCTGTAAAAGATCCAGAGATAGAGATTGAGAACTACTCAATAATCAGGAATGATAGGAACAAACATGGAGGTGGTGTCTGTGTGTACATACACAAGGACACCAAATTCATCAACAGAAATGACCTGAATCATAAATCAATTGAAACTGTATGGGTGGAAATCCTATTCGAAAGGGCGAAATCCCTACTGGTTGGCACAGTCTACAGGCCGCCAGATCATAGTGGCTTTTATGATACACTGGATGGGTGTTTAGCTGGAGTTGAGGATGTAGACAAAATTCTTATTGGAGACTGGAACACGGATATGCAATGAAAAGATGCACCCGTCTTCAAGTCATTCAGTAGGTTTTGTGATCTGCACGGCCTCAGCCAGCTAATCACCCAACCCACACGTGTATGTGAATCAACTCAGACTACCATTGACCTCATTCTGACCTCCGACAAGTCCAAGATCTCCAATAAAGGGGTTATAGCATGCGGGTTAAGTGATCATTATATGATATTCTGTACCCGCAAAAAACTAAAACAAAAGGCTGGCTGCCACAAAACAGTCACATCTAGAGACCTCAAAACCTACTCTAGCAAGGCCTTCAACCTTGAACTGGAGAGTCTGGACTGGTCAGATGAACTCAATGGTACACTGGTTGAAGAAACATGGCTTGGTTTCAAAACCAAATTCTCAACAATACTAAACGACATGGCCCCCCTAAGAACCACCAGGGTAAAAAATCGCGCTGAGCCGTGGATGCACTCCGAAATACTGGCCGCTATGAAAACCAGAGACAAAAAATGCTCTGAGTTTCGTAAAAGTCAGTCAAAGCTTACTAAAAGCACGAGCAGTGAACTCCAAGCCCACGTGACTGAACTCAAACTAGAAAGAAACAGACTAAGAAACGACGTAAACTCCATGATCAAAACTGCAAAAAAGAATTTCATCAATGACAAAACTGAGGAAAACAAAAACAAACCACGTGAACTTTAGAAATTACTCAATAATCAACTAGGATGCAGTAAAAAACTTAAAACCAGATTCTCAAACATAAACATAAAAACGGACAACACGCTCATCACAGACAAGCTGGATGTAGCCAATTACTTAAACATTTTCTTCACAAACATAGCCACAACACTGGTAAACAAACTACCCTCCCACTCAGGGCTTTATGGGGTAGAACACATAGTAGCTTACTACAAAAACCTAGGGGTCCGCAAGGACGACTTCAAGCTGGAAATGGTAACAACAGATGAGGTACTCAATAAACTGAGCGCCCTCCAACCTAACAAGGCCACTGGCCACGACAACATCCCTTCCAAATTCCTCAGAGACTCAGCAGCCGCCATCACCCCAATCATCACACACATAATAAACCTCTCCATAAAACAGGGACACGTCCCCAAGGACTTCAAAATTGCGAGGGTGACCCCTCTGCACAAAAAGGGCAGCAAATTAGACCCAGGCAACTACCGCCCTGTTTCTATTCTCACCTCCATCTCGAAAGTCATGGAAAAAATAGTCTACGAACAGGTCGAAAAGTACCTAGCGGAAAAAAATCTAATCTATGAATTCCAATCTGGCTTCAGAACATCCCACTCCACTGACACATGCCTTCTCTATTTGAATGACCACATCAAACAAGAGGTGGACGCAGGCAAATACTGCGGCATGGTCATGCTGGACCTACAAAAGGCCTTTGACACGGTCAATCACTCCATTCTGATTGACAAGCTAAAAGCAATTGGTTTTGATAGTCTATCAGTGAGCTGGATGCAATCCTACCTTGAGGGGAGGGAACAGATGGTGGAGGTAAACGGTACCCTACCCCCCCCCCTCACAGTGAGCTGTGGTGTTCCACAAGGAAGCATACTAGGACCGCTACTGTTCCTAATTTATGCAAATGACATGTCGTCAGCTTGTGACTGCAACTTGTTCCTGTTTGCGGACGACTCAGCCCTGCTGGTCTCTGACAAGAACAAGTTACAGGTTGAAAAAACCCTCAGCTCGGAACTAGGCAGAATCTGCATATGGCTCGCTGATAACAAACTATCATTACACATGGGCAAAACAGAGTCCATTCTCTTCGGTTCAAATAACAAACTCAGCAAGACCGACGGCTTCTCAGTTACAGTGGGTGACAATATTGTCACAAGGAAAGATGAAATTACCTACCTGGGTTCCATCCTAGAGGCTAATCTCTCCTGTGACAAAATGGCATCCAATGTAATAAAAAAAGTCAACCAACGAACTCGATTCTTGTACCGGATCTCCTCTCTGGTAAACAAGAATACCCTGAAGACTCTGGCAGGAGCACTCATTCAGGGGTACTACGACTATGCTTGCACCTCATGGTACCAAAGCACCTCAAAGGCGCTAAAAACAAAATTACAAACATCTCAAAACAAACTGATCAGACTACTGCTTGACCTTACTCCTAGAACCCACCTCACCCCTGCCCACTTTGACAACCTAGGATGGCTTAGAGTAGACGACAGAGTACAGCAACTTGCAATGGGCCTGGTCTACAAGATACACTACACGACCAAGGTACCCATGTACATGTCAAAATACTTCCCAAAGGTCAGTGAATACCACGATCACAACACCAGAGGGAGCTCCACAAATCATGTTAAACCCAGATTCGGCTCAAATAAGGGACTAAACACGTTTCGCAATTATGCCACATCAATGTGGAACGCCCTACCCAAAGCTGTAAAGGAATGTGGATCACTACCCACTTTCAAAACCTCTCTCAAGGGACACCTACGGGAGACTGCAATTCAACACTGGCCCCTGTAAATATCCTAACCCAACCCCCTCCAATGTACAGTCATTTACCTAGTATGGTTTTGTCAATAGTCCAATGTACAATTTTGTTTGTTTGTACAGTGTCTCCCCCCCCCCCCCCCCCCCTCAATGTACAGTTTTGCTTGTATATACAGTGTGCCCCCCCCCCCCCCCCCAACCACCTCCAATGTAGATTACCCAGTATGGTTGTCAATATCCCAGTGTACCCAACCCCCCCCACCCAACCTCCTCCAATGTACAGTTTCTACGTCAAATGTATATAGTCCCTTTTCCTGACTCCTTCTGTATCACAAACAGTACTGTATTTGCAAATCTAGTATGTCATAAATGTATAGATGTAGCAGTACTGACTATCTGTATGTCATGTATGTCATATATGTCCTGATGAATTGAAAATGGGGGACCCTGATGTAAACAAGACGAAAGTCTTTCTCTGGTCTGCATCCCCTTAACAATTGTGTGTATTGAGCTGTACTGTATTGTACCCATTCTGCAATCTGTTAATAAAGTTTTCAATCAATCAATCAATCAATCACTACCACACTACAGAAGGTTACCTTTTCACTACCAAACTACAGAAGGTTAACCTTTTCACTACCACACTACAGAAGATGAACCCTTTTCACTACCGCACTACAGAAGGTTAACCCTTTCACTACCACACTACAGAAGGTTAACCCGTTCACTACCACACTACAGAAGGTTACCCTTTCACTACCACACTACAGAAGGTTAACCCTTTCACTACCACACTACAGAAGGTTACCCTTTCACTACCACACTACAGAAGGTTAACCTTTCACTACCACACTACAGAAGGTTAACCTTTCACTACCACACTACAGAAGGTTAACCCTTTCACTACCACACTACAGAAGGTTAACCCTTTCACTACCGCACTACAGAAGGTTAACCCTTTCACTACCACACTACAGAAGGTTAACACTTTCACTGTCACACTACAGAAGGTTAACCCTTTCACTACCACACTACAGAAGGTTAACCATTAGACTACCACATACAGAAGGTTAACACTTTCACTACCACACTACAGAATGTTAACCCTTTCACCAGCGCACTACAGAAGGTTAACCTTTCACTGCCACACTAAGGAAGGTTAACCCTTTCACTACCACACTACAGAAGGTTAACCCTTTCACTACCACACTACAGAAGGTTAACCTTTCACTACCACACTACAGGCGGTTAACCCGTTCAATACCACACTACAGACGGTTAACACTTTCACTACCACACTACAGAAGGTTAACCTTTCACTACCACACTACAGACGGTTAACCCGTTCAATACCACACTATAGAAGGTTAACCTTTCACTACCACACTACAGAAGGTTAACCATTTCACTACCACACTACAGAAGGTTAACCTTTCACTACCGCACTACAGCAGGTTAACCCTTTCACTACCACACTACAGAAGGTTAACCCTTTCACTACCACACTACAGAAGGAGCACCCTTTCACTACCACACTACAGAAGGAGCACCCTTTCACTACCACACTACAGAAGGTTAACCTTTCACTACCACACTACATAAGGTTAACCTTTCACTACCACACTACAGAAGGTTAACCATTTCACTATCACACTACAGAAGGTTAACCATTTCACTATCACACTACAGAAGGTTAACCATTTCACGACCACACTACAGAAGGTTAAACTTTCACTACCACACTACAGAAGGTTAACCCCTTCACTACCGCACTACAGAAGGTTAACCCTTTCATGACCACACTACAGAAGGTTAACCATTTCACTACCACACTACAGAAGGTTAACCCTTCACTACCACACTACAGAAGGTTACATTTTCACTACCACACTACAGAAGGTTACATTTTCACTACCACACTACAGAAGGTTAACCTTTCACTACCACACTACAGACGGTTAACCTTTCACTACCACACTACAGAAGGTTAACCTTTCACTACCACACTACAGAAGGTTATATTTCGTATTGCATCGCGTCCCGCTCTGAGCCTTACGAGATACTTCTATCTCCTGTGATACCTAATGTATCTCCCACGAACAAAAAACACATGCACCCCACCTGTATGGGGCCCCGCCCCTTATGGTGGCACCACCCATATAACCATGACTCTGGTCATGAAACACCCTTCCTCTATTTTCGTCCCAGCGTATTGGATGCGTGCACCATACAAGCTAGCGGAATGAAAAGATTAAGGAAGATTAATAATGTTGAGGGCTTACCGGAGAGTTGTTTTTCCCTGGATTCTCTGGAGCTTGTTTCGGCGACACATGAGACCTATGCTGGTGGTTCCTCGGCTGACGGCGACGGACCGAGGGGCAGCGTACAAGGTTTGGCTAACGGGTCGGCTTGTACAAAGGTGAGGTCTGTGTCAGTAGGCGTCAATGTCGGTGTTGGTCGTGCTGTGGAGTATGTTTCGGCACCAGGGCCGGGGCGGCTTGGCGATCGTTCCACTGTAGTGGGCGATGTCTTGGCGATCCTGGAACATGCTGTTGACGCTAATGCTAATGCTACTGCTAATGCTAATGCTACTGCTGCTTCTTCTGCTAACGCTGATGTTGACGCTGGAATGTCTAATAATCCCCGCCGCGGGATTCCGCTTTTCCCTCCTCTTGCCAGCTTCATTGATGAAGGTCAGTCGGTGGTGGGTGTGGGGGGGTTCGCTGAGCTCTATTTACCTTTTTTGCGGGTGAAGGGGCTGACGACGGGGTGCAGCCCGGGGGTACCTTGGCTAAGTAGCCAGGTAGCTTCTTTTTTGTGCCCAGGCGGGGATGAACGACGTTCCGCCCGGCCGTTGCTTGATAGCATGTCGGCTCGGAGGGTGGCAGTATGGACGAATGAGTGGTATACTGCTGCAGGATGGCATTTAGCGGCGGCCAGTGTTGTGGCTCAGCTGGCTACTTTCCTATCCAAGATGGCGTCGGGTTGTAGGTCTTTGGGTCCAACCGACACTATGAACGTGATTCATGTTTGTGGTGTTATAGAGATCTTGACTCAGTCGCAAGCTATAACTGCGGGGAGGATTCGGATGCTATCGACTTTGGTTGTTAGGCATGTTTGGTTGGAGCAGTCTCCTCTTGGGGAAGAGGATAGGTTTTCTCTCCTCACGACTCCTTTTTCCACAGATAGTCTTTTTGGGCTCACGCTGTGCAGCCAGGGGTGGGAGCACGGTCTCGTCAACGACTGTGGCGAGATCCTCGACAGGCGGCCATGTTTCCCCCGCCAGTGGTGCCCTGGTTGGAGAATCGACAGGGTTTCGCAAGGCCGACAGTCTTGGCGGCCGAGGGATCGGCCATTTTGGGTGATTTCGGGGTTGGTAAACCACCCCGTCGTCATTTTGCCGCGAGCAGCCCGCTCTCCGTTCAGTCCGCTTTCTGTTACCCTCAGAAGCGGGGCTCTGAGTGTTCTCCTTTGGCTGCGGGCCGCGAACCTTCTTTGAAGCGTATGCGGCCCCATTCTTCACTTCTCATGGAGACAGGGGCTGACACCCAGTTGATGGCTGAGCCTGGGTCTGTCCGTGAGAATGTTCCGTCGTCACGTGGTTCCTACACCGCAGGTTGTGGGTGGGTGGAACCTGGTGTTACAGCTGCCACTAGCTCCAGTGGTCAGCAGGGGGACTCGGTGCCTCTTCTGTTGAATGCTCAGCAGGGGTTACCCCGGCTTCGCCCTCGCCAGGCGGGGTATCGCGCTGTTGCCTCCCACTCCCGTCAAACCGGCAGTGGTCTGCAAAGGAGAGGCTGGCGTGATTTGAGTGGTAGCAATATCACTGCAGGGCTTCGGCGTGTAGGAGCCCATGGGGTCCTAGGGCCTTGCGTGTCTGGCTGCGGAACGGCTCCTCAGCGTGTGCTGGAGGGGTGTTCAGGGGGTGAGTGTGTGTCCACAAGTTTGATGACCGCTCCTCCCGTATCAAACCGGCCCTTTCTGTCGGGGTCCCCCCTTGGGTGCTTTGCACGACGGGGGGGACCGGGCCAATTATCTGCTGTTCCTTGCGGCCCAGCGTCAGTTGAAGGCGGGGGCGCTGTGGGATTATATTCACATATGGCGACGGGAATGTCCCTTGAATCGGTGGATGAGGAGAACGTTAGAGGCAGGGCTGGTTTTGCAGTTTGCGCGGCCCCATCCTCCGTTCTCAGGTTTGGTGCCGACCCTATTGTTAGGGTCGGGCGCGGTGACAGCCCTGGCCGACGAGATCCAATCTCTGTTGGCGAAGCAGGCCGTCGTTGTGGTCCCGAGAGAGGACGCAATGTCAGGCGTCTACTCCCGTTATTTTCTGGTGCCCAAGAAAACTGGGGGGGTCAGACCTATACTGAATCTGTCCATGTTCAATCGGTTGATTGTAGTGAGACCGTTCAGGATGTTGACCGTCCGACTCCTTCTGCTTGCTGTCAGGAGGGGGGACTGGTTCACCTCCATAGACCTGAAGGATGCGTATTTTCACATACCCATTTTCCCTCCTCACAGGAAGTTCCTACGGTTCCTGTTTCAGGGCGTAGCGTACGAGTACCACAGAATGCCGTTCGGTTATTCTCTGGCTCCCCGCACATTCACCAAGTGCGTGGCGGCTGCTCTGGGGCCTTTACGTCGTCGGGGGATACGAGTTCTGTTCTATCTCGACGACATTCTGCTCCTCAGCCGTTCAGAGGAGGTTGCCAGGTCTCATACTCGACTGGTGGTGGAATTCCTCACCAGCCTGGGTTTTGCTGTGAATTGGAAGAAGAGTACCCCTCTTCCCAGTCAACAGGTGGAGTACTTGGGCTTGACATTGAGGTCGAAGCCCATGCTTGCGACCCTCTCGGAGCAGCGTCGGGGGGATCTCCGTCACGCGCTCGGGGGTTTCCGTCTGGGAGGGACGGTTACGGCGCTGCAGGTGATGCGTCTGCTGGGCCTTATGTCGGCGGCCCACACGGTGGTTCCTCTTGGCCTCCTCTTTATGAGGCGGATACAGAGGTGGTTTCTCTCTTTGAGAATAGATCCGGTGTGGGGCAAAGGGAGACGGTTGACGGTTCCTTTGTCGATATGGGGGGATCTCGCCCACTGGGGGAGGCTGGGTATCCTCTCCGCTGGGGTCCCCATGGGCAGCAGTGGCTCCCACGTCACGGTTTTCACCGACGCCTCTCTCACAGGTTGGGGAGGGGCGTTTCGGACCCACGCAGTGGGGGGCAGCTGGACGGGTCATGCCGACCCGGCTGTCCTGCATATCAATGTGTTGGAGTTGAAGGCGGTCCTCCTGGTCCTCAAACGGCTCGGCCACCTGGTGGTAGGCGAACACGTTTTGATCAGGACGGACAATGTGACGGCGGCGGCGTATATCAACAGGCAGGGTGGGACTCGTTCCGCCCGCCTGCTCCGGGTGGCGCGCGAACTGTTGCTATGGGCATCCCGCAGGCTGCGCAGTCTGCGGGCGCTCCACGTTCCTGGTACGGAAAATGTGGCGGCGGATATAATGTCTCGGGGCGGTCCTCGTCGCGACGAGTGGGAACTCCGCCCCAACATAGTCGGACAGATCTGGGATCGGTTCGGGAAGGCCTCGGTAGATCTGTTTGCGTGCCGACGTTCTCACAAGTGCCCCTTGTGGTTCTCGCTCAGTCGAGCGGATCATCCCCCCTTGGGGGTGGATGCCTTCTCGACCTTTCCATGGCCGCCCGGTCTTCTGTACGCCTTCCCTCCTGTACAGCTGTTGAGTCAGCTGTTGGAGCGGATACGGAGGGAGCGCAGGACAGTGATCTTGGTCGCGCCGGACCGGGGCACGTCAGTGTGGTTCCCGGTCTTAATCCAGCTTCTGGTCGCTCCTCCTTGGGTCATTCCGTGGTCAGCGACGGCCCTCTCGCAGCACAACGGAGTGCTTGTCCAGCCTCCGGTGTTGGGTCAACGCCTGGTGGTGTGGCTGGTGGGAGGGTGAGTCTGGAGAGGATGGATCCCGCAGTGGTTGATACCATCCAGTGTGCGCATGCTCCCTCCACTGTCGTGGTTTACGCGGGCGGGTGGCGTGCGTTCCAAGAATGGTGTAAGGGGGGGGGCTGGGACCCAGTCTCCTGCCCCCTGGATGCTGTTCTGGGTTATCTCCAGTCTCTTCTTGGTAGGCTGTCGGCTTCGACAGTGAGGGTATATGCGGCAGCTATATCCTCCTGTCATGAGGGTTTTGAGGGGACTGTTTTGTTCAGCCACCCTCTTGTGAAGCGTTTCCTGCTTGGCGCTCGACGCGTTAAGCCGGTGCAACGCTCCTTGGCTCCGACTTGGGATCTTCAATTGGTCCTTGGTCGGTTGTCCTTGGCCCCGTTTGAGCCGCTCGAGCAGGCGCCGTTGGAACGGCTGTCTTTCAAGACCGCGTTCATACTGGCTGTCACTTCCGCTAAACGCGTGGGTGAGCTCTGTGCTCTCTCGGTACGTCCAGAGTGCCTGTCTTTTCGGACCGATTGCGGTGCCACTCTGCGACCTAATCCTGCTTTCGTGCCTAAGAATATCCGGAGTTCCTTCCGCTCCCGGGATATTGTGGTTCAGGCTTTTCGTCCTCCTCCTCACGCTAGTGAATTAGATGCGGGCCTTCACCTGTCATGTCCAGTCCGTGCTTTGGGGATTTACCTCAGCCGTACTCAGGGCTTCAGGGTTACCGACCAGCTTTTTGTCTGTTACGGTGGGGCTCGTGCTGGTAAGGCACTGTCGAAGCAGCGCCTGTCCCGTTGGTTGTGCGAGGGTATTGCCCTCTGCTACACGTTGGCTGGGCAGGATCCCCCTGGGGGCGTCAGGGCGCACTCCACTCGTGGGGTGGCTGCCTCTGCCGCTCTCCTGGGTGGGGCCTCGGTGGAGGACATCTGTGCTGCAGCTTCATGGTCCTCACCGGGCCCCTTTGTAAGGTTTTACCTCGTGGACATGACCGGGGGTTCTGTCTCCCAGGCGGTTCTGGGGTCTGTGGCCTTTCCTGCTTCCCGTCCTTTGGTCGGGTAGCAGGAGTGTATGGGTATGGGCCGCAGTGTGTTGAGTCACACGTGGTTCCGCCTGTACGGTGTGTTCAAGGGGTTCTGGCTCCCTCTTGTTCGCATTCAGGTGGAGTTGACTGCGCCCCCCCTTCGTTAGGAAGGATGGGGTGACAGGGCTCCCCGCACCACTTGATGTGGGCTTACGGGTCCTCAGGGGGTACATCTGTCGGGTCTCGCGCCCGCTCTTCCCCATTATCTCGTAAGGCTCAGAGCGGGACGCGATGCAATACGAAATATAACGATAGGTTATGTAGATAACCTAGTTATATTAGTATTGGCTAAGCGTCCCGCTCTGCGCGCCCTGAGTTCCCTCTTGAGGGATCTTTTCCTGGGACGGGTTTTTGGCGAGGAAGGGTGTTTCATGACCAGAGTCATGGTTATATGGGTGGTGCCACCATAAGGGGCGGGGCCCCATACAGGTGGGGTGCATGTGTTTTTTGTTCGTGGGAGATACATTAGGTATCACAGGAGATAGAAGTATCTCGTAAGGCTCAGAGCGGGACGCTTAGCCAATACTAATATAACTAGGTTATCTACATAACCTATCGTTAACCTTTCACTACCACACTACAGAAGGTTACATTTTCACTACCACACTACAGAAGGTTAACCTTTCACTACCACACTACAGAAGGTTAACCTTTCACTACCACACTACAGAAGGTTAACCTTTCACTACCACACTACAGAAGGTTACATTTTCACTACCACACTACAGAAGGTTAACCTTTCACTACCACACTACAGAAGGTTAACCTTTCACTACCACACTACAGAAGGTTAACCTTTCACTACCACACTACAGAAGGTTAACCCTTTCACTACCACACTACAGGAGGTTAACCTTTCACTACCACACTACAGAAGGTTAACCCTTTCACTACCACACTACAGGAGGTTAACCTTTCACTACCACACCACAAAGGGTTAATATTTTCACTACTACACTACAGAAGGTGCACCCTTTCACTACCACACCACAAAGGGTTAATATTTTCACTACTACACTACAGAAGATACCAAGAACATGCAAATTGGAACTTGTAGAAGTGGAGCAATCTTCCATTTACCTGGGTATGTACTTTTAGGCGAATTTCCTGAAAATATGGCTAGGGCTTAAGAGGTTCAAATGAAACCGATCCACATGACACAAGCGTTTTAGTACCGTTTCAGAAGATCCATACTAGCTGGCCTGAGAGTGCGTATCACATGACCAGGGCCCTGGCGATAATCATGTGGAGCAAAAATAGTCCAATGGCTGTTTTGTGGGCTGTTTCGGACAAATGAACAGAACAGGTATGCATACTTTTTATACATATCTTACTGTGTGGAAGTATGGGGCTCGACATTTAAAAATCCAATAGTCTTACTGCAAAAGCGGGCCATTCGGAACCTTTTCAAGGCTGGTTACTATGAACACACAAATCCATTGTTTATAAAGTCTAATATTATGAAATTTAATGATTTGGTTTATTATAAAACTATGCAAATAATGTACAGAGCTAAAGCAAAGTTACTCCCAGACGGGGTGCAAATGTTTTTTTCAATACATGAAAGAAAATATGATTTGAGAGATATTTGTAAATGTACTGTTCAAGAAGCTAAGAAAGGGATTAAAAGGAGGTGTATTTCTATTATTGGGGTTAACTTGTGGAACAATGCTGATATACAGTTAAGAATGAGTCATTCGCTTTTGGGTTTTAAGAAAATGGTTTGTAAAGCTATTTTTGAAAACTACAAGGGTGAATAATACTGTTTTTTTTTGCTATTTTCTTTTAGAATACTGTTTTGGAGTCTTAATTCTGTTTAAGAATATAGGACAGGCGTGTATAAGCATTATGCTTCAGTCTGTACCTTTTCAGTCACTGTAAAATCAAATATTGTTAAATGATGGTGTATATTGTATTGTGTGAGATGATGACTGAATAAACTACTACTACTACTAGGTATGCCTACTTTTTAGTAGTGTTTATTTTTTTTTGAAAAAAAAATTGTTTGTATAATTTTTATGTTTTTTTTTACTACCGGGCAGTCCGGTAGAGAGAGAGAGGGGAAGAATGGGAGACAGAGCGGGGGGAAGACATTCGCCAAAGGTCGCCGGGTCCCGGAGTCGAACCCGGGACGGCCGTGTAGCGACGCAGTTTTTAGTCGTGTTAATGACCAATGAGAAGGATGATTGATGATGAACATATCACACTGTAAGCCTCACATCTAGTAGGCGTTTGGGCTGCGTGCCGACATGCTGGCCACCAAGTGTACGCCAAAATCACAACGCGTTTCCTTTACAGGCCTGTAGGCTCCTTCTTTACATAATGACGGATCAAGCAACATTGCATTCAAAATCACACCAGCTTCCACTAAGAACGAGACGATATTGCAGATTCTCGCGCATAAATAGTCCTGACGATCACCATCGTACTGTCCAGGGTTCTGTGCCAACCTGCACGGAACAGGTGCTGAAAGGGTGTTCGTGGTGCACGTTACAGACAGCCACGCCAAACTGTACTACAGCCAACCTGCAGGAACAGCTGCTGGAGGGCGTGTGCGTGGCGTGTGATGTACATGTAAACACACCAGACCAGTGGCGTGCACAGATAGGGCCGAAGGGGGCCTTGAGCCCCTGCCCTTTTGCCCCAAGTTCCCCTAAAAATGTAATCTTTTTTAAATTTAAATTTTTTATGGAGATGGAAATGTACACCACTATCCATGAAAAAAGATACCGTATCAACTTAGAAATAGAAATTCATATATGATTAACACAATAATAGGAAAAAGTATATTTTCCTAATCGATCTCATATTTTACATTCATAAAATGTAAATTTGCCAAAGTAAAACCCCAAGTGCCCCTCCAAATATGAAGACGGAAATGTATACTACTAGAAAGTACCCCACATGCCCCCCCCGACCCCCTTTGAGCCCCTGCCCCCCAAATTGTCTGTACACGCCCCTGCATGAGGTTGACTCATCATATCCTACCACCGCTTTAGAGGATCTTACACCCCAACAATAGCCATAAAACAAAGACTTACAACTATCTGTGAGGGGAGAGCATTCCTTGTGCTTCAAAGATGAAGATGGCAACCTTATTCAGTCTAGGGCTGCAACGATTAGTCGACATAATCGACGACGTCGATTATAAAAAATCGTTGACGAGAAATTGTTGCGTCGATTAGTCATAAAAAAAAAAACGTTATTTAATTTTTTTTTTGTGCACTACCTATCTTTGTGAGAGTGGCTTCTCAGGGTTCCAGACAACATCATAACATGATGATCCCATAGCAAATTTTGGACATTGAAAACATTGTTCCCCTGCAGGAGATGATGATCAGACTAGACACACAATACATTACACACGTACTCCTCTCACTCACACACAGCGATCAGAGTAAGACACACACATACACACTCCTCTCACTCACACACAGCGATCAGAGTAAGACACACACACATACACACTCCTCTCACTCACACACAGCGATCAGAGTAAGACACACACACATTCACACTCCTCTCTCTCACACACAGCGATCAGAGTAAGACACACACACATACACACTCCTCTCACTCACACACAGCGATCAGAGTAAGACACACACACATACACACTCCTCTCACTCACACACAGCGATCAGAGTAAGACACACACACATTCACACTCCTCTCTCTCACACACAGCGATCAGAGTAAGACACACACACATTCACACTCCTCTCACTCACACACAGCGATCAGAGTAAGACACACACACATACACAAATTACACAGTACACACCTCTCACTCACACAGCGATCAGAGTAAGACACACACACAAATTACACAGTACACACACTCCTCTCACTCACACAGCGATCAGAGTAAGACACACACACATACACACACACACGGACTCCTCTCACACACAGCAAACAAAAGTTATTTAAAGTACACTTCCACTTTAATTTGTATTATTTAATTTATTTATCTTGTTATGAGTGATTGCTGTATTGTTCTTCAAATACATTTTCATTTAAAGTGGCTTAAAGATCCAAATTCAAATGTTTCATGAGTCATTATTTTAATTTGCTATGGGATCATCATGTTATGATGTTGTTGTTTGGTCCTGACAAGAGTCTCAAAGTCTGGGGTGATGGTAGACAAGCAACTCTGAGGTCATGCTCAATCTGTTCCTCTGCTCTGTCTTCAGCTGGACCAGAGCTGAGAAGCCACTTTCACAAAGATAGGTAATTAAAAAAAAAAAATAAAAATTGGTTTGTTGTTGTTTACATTGGTTTTCGATTAGTCGACTAATCGAAAAAATAATCGGCAGATTAGTCGACTACCAAATTAGTCATTAGTTGCAGCCCTAATTCAGTCTCCCTCTCATTATCTATCTTCCTAACCCCTTGTATCTCTCTCTCTGTATCTCTTTCTGTGTCTCTCTCTGTTTCTCTCACTCCTTCTGTCTCTCTCACCCTCTGTAATGCGTCTCATTTTTGGCGAGTCTCTCTCGCTCTCCTTGGATACTCGTCCAAGTGCTCTTAACGCATTTACACTTCGAAAGCTATGAAGCTCTCATTAGTTCCAACAGCTGCTTAGACAAATCCACCCTGCATGTACAGAGCCGCTCGGGTACTTGGGGTCATCAACTACCATTATGTGCTTACATTCAATTGCACACAACATCCACATTCACCTTAAACATTAAACACTTTTTAAACATTACACCATACTTGTATACGTATTTTCGAAAAGTGGGTGTCGCATATAAAAAGACATTCAAGCTGCCAGAGTGGGTTATGTCTAGCCCTCTGTGGAGAGCGTCGCCACCTACTGGCGTGTGGAGAGATTGCACCTTGGCGTGGTTTACCGAGGTCACAGACAAACACGTTGTATCTATAAAGTCTG
Source organism: Notolepis coatsorum (assembly GCF_963971535.1). Lineage (NCBI taxonomy): Eukaryota > Metazoa > Chordata > Actinopteri > Aulopiformes > Paralepididae > Notolepis > Notolepis coatsorum. Next base: position 105,611,646 of record NC_140172.1, on the reverse strand, counting down.
GAACTATTTCAAGCCTGCAGTGACTCTTTTTACTCCCCTGGAACGGAATTCGGTCACTAGGTAATAACAACCAAAACTCTGCTTACTGGGTGAAATGGTATTTGCTTATTGAAAATGTCGTCAGGAAGAGGTGGGAGCTCTATTGGGGGCTTTGCTGCTCTCACAGGCAGATACCTCTTTTAGACGGGTGGCTCTGGCTGTGACCATTGCTGCCAGAAACCTTTTAAATGTCAAAGGAGAAACAAGTGTCGCTGCTGATCCGCCTGCTCCATAAAAGAAACTGTGTCAGTGTGGAGCCTGGTTTCTCAACGTATGGGTGGAGACATAAAGTGGGTCACAGGCCTAGTGAGTCCCCCCGCATGGCAGGAGCAGAAGGTCTCGGGGGCCCGAGAGAGGTTCAATGGCCCCGGGGTGAGCAGTTGCCATGAAAACTGTACATGACAGCCGTCACATCTGAGATCTGACCCCCGTCTCCGCAGAAACCAAACAAAAGGATAAGTGAGTCACCTCTGGAGTAGGAACGAGGGGACCGAAGGAGAGGAGGGGCAGCAGGACGAGTGAGATGTTGTTGGAGACGGGGACGGAGGGGACGGGGAGAGAGAGAGGGAGGGAGGGAGGGAGGGAGGGAGGGAGGGAGGGAGGGAGGGAGGGAGGGAGGGAGGGAGGGGACGGGGAGTAACAAGACAGACAGAGAGAGAGGAAGGGAGGGAGGGGGAGCAGGAGAGTGGAGTGAGGACAGTCTTGGCGTGTAGCGGCAACAGCCAATGGGATCATCTGACACGATACACAGATCCCCGGGGACGCTGGGATTAACACCCTGTGGCACAGGGGCGGCCGCGCAACGAGACCCTCTCTCTCTCCAATCAACGCTTCTCCGTCCACCCCACACCTTTATTTCACTCTCTCCGTTTCTCTCGTTCTTCCACAGCTTGCATCATGCCTGTTTATGTTCCTCTGTTTCTCTCAAGATACCGTCTATTTCTGTCTTGCCTTTCTCTTTGTGGCCTCCCTTTCTCCTGCATTCTCGAGGGCTAGATCCACACAGAGTGGATTGCACCGGTGCTAATTGCACCCTTACTTACAATTCATTATGAATTGAAAATGGGGGACCTTGATGTAAACAAGACGAACGTCTTCTGCAATCTGTTAATACAATTTTCATTCAATCAATCACCGCGCCATTTTGAATTCATAATGAATTGTAAGTTAGGGTGCAATTAGCACCGTGCAATCCATTCTTTGTGGATCTAGCCCTCAGACCGACAAGCTAAAAGCAATTGGTTTTGATAGTCTATCAGTGAGCTGGATGCAATCCTACCTTGAGGGGAGGGAACAGATGGTGGAGGTAAATGGTACCCTACCCCCGCCCCCCCCCCCTCACAGTGAGCTGTGGTGTTCCACAAGGAAGCATACTAGGATCGCTACTGTTCCTAATTTATGCAAATGACATGTCGTCAGCTTGTGACTGCAACTTGTTCCTGTTTGCGGACGACTCAGCTCTGCTGGTCTCTGACAAGAACAAGTTGCAGGTTGAAAAAACCCTCAGCTCGGAACTAGGCAGAATCTGCATATGGCTCGCTGATAACAAACTATCATTACACATGGGCAAAACAGAGTCCATTCTCTTCGGTTCAAATAACAAACTCAGCAAGACCGACGGCTTCTCAGTTACAGTGGGTGACAATATTGTCACAAGGAAAGATGAAATTACCTACCTGGGTTCCATCCTAGAGGCTAATCTCTCCTGTGACAAAATGGCATCCAATGTAATAAAAAAAAAGTCAACCAACAAACTCGTTTCTTGTACCGGATCTCCTCTCTGGTAAACAAGAATACCCTGAAGACTCTGGCAGGAGCACTCATTCAAGGGTACTACGACTATGCTTGCACCTCATGGTACCAAAGCACCTCAAAGGCGCTAAAAACAAAATTACAAACATCTCAAAACAAGCTAGTCAGACTACTGCTTGACCTGACTCCTAGAACCCACCTCACCCCTGCCCACTTTGACAACCTAGGATGGCTTAGAGTAGACGACAGAGTACAGCAACTTGCAATGGGCCTGGTCTACAAGATACACTACAATATTCCAATGTACAGTTTTGCTTGTACAGTGTTTCCCCCCCCAACCCCTCCCTACCCAACCCCCCCCCCCCCCCCCCCCCCACTCAACCCCACCCAACCTCCTCCAATGTACAGTTTTTATGTCAAATGTATATACTCCCTTTTCTGGACTCTTTTTGTACCACAAACAGTACTGTATATTTGTAAATCTGGTATGTCATAAATGTATAGATGTAGCAGTACTGTCTATCTGTATGTCATATATGTCCTGATGAATTGAAAATGGGGGACCCTGATGTAAACCAGACGAAAAGTCTTTCTCAGGTCTGCATCCCCTTAAAAATTATGTGTATTGAGCCGTACTGTATTGTACCCATTCTGCAATCTGTTAATAAAGTTTTCAATCAATCAATCAAAACTCTCTCCTGAAGCCTGGGGACGTTGTTGAATCCCAAGATCGAACCAACCAACTTGTTTTATGTTACCTGCCAGTTACATGTCTACAACACAAGCAGAGCTCCAAATTAAATATATATATATGGTCTATACAGCATTATTATACATGCTAATCCTTTCTATATACCTATTTAGACACCTGCATATAACCCATATAACTATGTATGATAGCATGTACAATAATGCTGTATAGACCGTATATCTCATGCCTTCTCGTATCATTGCTATGCCAACGATACTCAACTCTTCCTCTCCTTCCCTCCCTCAGATATCCACGTCTCTGAGCAGATCTTGGCCTGTCTGTCCGACATCTCCGCCTGGATGACGACCAACCACCTCAAACTGAACCTAAGCAAAACAGAATTGTGCCAAATCCTCCCCCCTGACCGACCTTTCCATCACAGTCGAGAATGCAGCTGTGACCGCGTCCCCGACCGCCAAGAACCTTGGTGTTGTCCTCGACGACCAGTTGAACTTCTCTGCTCACATCGCAGCGACAACCAGAACCTGCAGATTCCTCCTGAGCAACGTCAGAAGGATCCGCCCCTTCCTGACAAAAGAAGCCACCCAACTCCTTGTCCAATCAACAGTCCTCTCCCGCCTCGACTACTGCAACGCACTGCTCGCTGGCCTCCCGCCCACTGCCACTAAGCCTCTTCAACTCATTCAGAATGCAGCGGCCCGCCTGATCTCAAACCTACCCAAGTCGGCCCATGTCACCCCACTTCTCAGGGACCTGCACTGGCTCCCCATTGCTGCACGAATCCGCTTCAAGGCCCTCGACCTGGCATATCGTGCGGCAAAGGGAACCGCTCCCGCCTACCTCCGGTCAATGGTCTCTAACTACACACCCTCAAGACCCCTACGCTCTGCATCTTCTGGCCGCCTCAGACCTACTCCTATCCAAGCTCCCGGAGGGTCATCAAAGAGAAGCCGCCTATTCTCAGTCCTTGCCCCACAATGGTGGAACGAACTACCCACCCCAGTTAGGACAGCCGAAACACGTCCAATCTTTCGCCGTCGACTAAAGACGCACTTCTTCAATCAATATCTACAAAATAATAATAATTTAATAAAAAAGAACCCTAACTAACCATACTGTCATGCACTTGTCCTAATATACTAACCTACACTGTAGCACTCAACACTTTGATGAACATTGTTACTCAGCTGATAGAGTTGTGCCCTTCCTGCTGTCTTGTTGTACAAAACTTGTAAGTCGCTTTGGATAAAAGCGTTCAGCTAAATGACTAAATGTAAAATGTATATATATATAGTTATACTTACTGTACCGTATATATTTATCCACATATGTCTGTAGATACTATAAATACATAAAATGGGCGCATGAACTACAGGACTGCAGCAGGAGAGAGTGGGAAAATCATACATCAGGAAACACTAGTTAATCCCGGCTGTGGCTGGTCTGGTGGTTCTGTGCACCCGGACCCAGAAGAGCTGGTGCTGCCTCCTGAGACCTGGGACATGAGACCTCCACACCTGCACCCGGACCCAGAAGAGCTGGTGCTGCCTCCTGAGACCTGGGACATGAGACCTCCACACCTGCACCCGGACCCAGAAGAGCTGGTGCTGCCTCCTGAGACCTGGGACATGAGACCTCCACACCTGCACCCGGACCCAGAAGAGCTGGTGCTGACTCCTGAGACCTGGGACATGAGACCTCCACACCTGCACCCGGACCCAGAAGAGCTGGTGCTGACTCCTGAGACCTGGGACATGAGACCTCCACACCTGCACCCGGACCCAGGAGAGCTGGTGCTGACTCCTGAGACCTGGGACATGAGACCTCCACACCTGTGCACCCGGACCCAGAAGAGCTGGTGCTGCCTCCTGAGACCTGGGACATGAGACCTCCACACCTGTGCACCCGGACCCAGAAGAGCTGGTGCTGACTCCTGAGACCTGGGACATGAGACCATCTGTGCACCCGGACCCAGAAGAGCTGGTGCTGACTCCTGAGACCTGGGACATGAGACCTCCACACCCTGTAAATACATTTATTAATGTATTACATCATTTCCCACCTTCTCCTGTAGCCCTGTAGTGTTTCAGCAGCCTCCCTCTCTC